>NW_020271213.1:183275-311263 GCF_002803265.2 Melanaphis sacchari | reverse complement strand
TACTGAAATGGGGTTTCGCTGAATGACAGATAGTACTTAAATACATATTTTAGATAAATTTCAAATTTTAACACTTTCGATACGCGCATGCGCGATACTTTTTAAATGGTACACCATTTTTACATATTCGGATAGAGTATTTTCTAAACAATTTATGTAGCAAAAGTTTTCTAATTACAATATTGGCATATGAAATTTAACGATGAAATTTAATATTTATCGAGATCATCCAACTGAAATATTTAGTGGTACCTCTTAGCGTGAACATACTGTATATTGTAACATTAAATTATTGTGATTGTTTATGGTTATTTAGAAATAATAATACATATATGTAATGAGTCATTATGAGAGCTTCAAATTTCTATGAATAATATATTTATTAAAAATACAAAAAATTAAATAAAATCATTATTTATCGTTCAAGAATCTAATAACTTCGATACAAAATTATACAATACATACAATAACATATTCATGATATTTAAATTAATTTTATGTTATTTTTTGTTTATACTTTATCTATACATTATTACTAAATAAATAACACTTTAATAGTAAAATAAATTACTAAATGAAATTATTAGCATTAACATATGTACCTATATAAAAATAGATTATTAGACCGTCTTCGCTTAAAGTTTTCTAAATATTTTTATTTTTTTTTTAAATTACAGTAGAACTTTGATTATTCGAACCTCCGTTAAACGAACCCTCTATTATCCAAAATATAATTAACGTATCCAAAGGTTAAAACTCATTGAAACATTCGTATCGGTAATTTTTGATCAAATTTGCTAAAAAAATATAATAAACACAATATATTCCTGTTTAAGTAATATATTTCTAATAATTTAATGTAGGTACCTATGTAATCCTAATACAATTTTAATAATAATAACAATAAATATGTAATATAATATATTTAGCTGTGTTTTAAAAATGTGTTTATTGCATTTCTTTTTAAATTTCCAATATCCAAACTTTTACATATCCGAACTAGGTGCGATCACAATTAGTTCGGATAATCGAGTTTCTACTGTATTTACAGACATTTTAAACATTCAATTATTTTTAGTTTTTTTTTTTTTTTTTAATTAATTTATAACACCAATTTTGTTTTTGAATAAAAATTGCTTAAACGTTTAATACAAGATTTTTAAAAGTGGTTCGTATCAAAATTACATAAACACAATTTTTTTTATAGGTAATCCTTTAAAATCAAATTTTTACAATATTCATAAAAAATCTTAAAAACATACAAGTTACATAGTAATTAAAAATGCATTCATTTTTTTCTTTTTACTGTAGTAGATGTCACGAGCCATACATTTTTTTAAACATAATGTGATTATAAAACAATATATTTATAGTAGAGCACAAAATCACAAAGCAAATTATTTTTATAACAAAAATCAGAAGTGGATAAATATTTATTTTACTAATGATTATGCAATGTCGTAAAATTTGAAATTTAAACTTTAACAATATTGTTTTCATTGATTTATTTCTATAGTTTAAGATAGGCAAAATACTTGAAAATTAGTACCTCGATTCTCATGACTAAATATTAGATACCTACATATCTTTAAAGTATCACGATACTTACCGCTTGTGAATTGCGTCCTGTATAAAAAAGTATATAATATTAATTGTGACTTAAGTTTTTCTTGAACACGTCTAATGTATACATACCAATTACTTGTGACATCTACAATTTTTAAAGGCAATATTATTGGTTATTTTAGTATTATCGAAATTTAGGATAAAAAATTATAATTTAATTTTGATTATTTTCTTATGTGAGACGTGTGTTATTTTATTTAGATTATAGATAGATATTAGATACAATATTACTATCGCATTATTATAACGGTTCATTACTTACTACGTGCGTTAGATTTTTTTAAGCCAAGTTTTCAACTTTGATCATGGCGAGTAAAATAAAAACCATGTACAGCGAAAAACAACGTAATTAATATAGGTATTAATGATAAGTACACTTTTCAATTTCAAAAGTACTTAAAAAAATATATTCAATGGTGGTGTTGTAAGAAAACTTACAAGTTTTATATTAAATTAAACCCTGATAATAATATTGGTAGTCAAAAAGTTATAAAACATAATCGTGATGAAGAAAAAGAAAAATTAAGCCACTGAATCATGAAATATACACTATGCACAATCCTAGATTATCAACAAATTTGAAGGGATTTCATATTTAATTAGACAATTTTAACGATTTTTTATTTATGAACCGCAATGAAAACTTTTTATTGATAAGGATACAAATATTTTGTAATTTTCTACTAAATTTTTTTTAATTTTTAAGCAATATTGAAAACATTTTTGTTGATAAAATTTTCAAAGGTTGATTTGTTAGGTGATGCTACTGAGTATCTTCCCACTCTGTAATTTTCCATCATGTTAAACAGTTATCAAAATTACTTATTGTACAAATATTAAAGTTTAGATTGTAAATACCATTTTTTAATAAAAAATAAATAAAAATTTTAATTCACCAAAACCTACTTATTAAAATCTTCACAATTCTTCACAAATTCTCTGAAAAGGTTTTAAACTGATATTTATCCAAAAACAAAACACTCACTTAAACAACTGTATAACTGTCCAAATAAATACAGAACAATTTCTAAGACAAGCAAAGAAAAATGTTCTATTAAAACAAATTAGTAGATTCGAATTCATAAAATAGTTATTTACATAACGGATGATTTATCAAAATTTATGAAAATATTTTTATCACACAATTTTAATCCATTTCAAAACAATACTTTTCTCTAAAAATTATATTTTTACTATTTTTATTAAATTATGCATTTTGAATTTCTTACTTCAAAGTAGATTACTTTACAAGTATAAATATTTTAGCGAGTAATTTACGTGTTAAAATTAATATTTAAAGTTTAGAAGAGCAAAGTAGAGCTTATGTTATGATCAAATGATACAGTGGTAAAATATTATACTCTACAAATTGCTTATCTGATACTCTAAAATTTTATTTTAATTGATTAAATATTCCAAATAATAGTTTGTTTTGAAATATGAAATAGAAAATGTATATTGACATTCACAATAGTAAAAACTTAAAAAATGTTTACAATAAAAATAGAAAAAATATATTTTTCCATAAAAATGCTGTTTTGTAACAACTTTAAATTATATAAAAAAAGATTTTCAAAAACCTTAGTATTTTCTAAAATAAATAATGTTTTACATTAAACGGATTACCAAATACAACATTATTTTAATTTTTAAACTTATAAAGTTGATTATACAATTATAAAATTATTTGTATCCAAATTTATTTATAAAATTAAAAATTATAAAACTTAATATTTTATAATGTATGTTTAAAAAATATAAATTTAAAAATTCAGTATTTTAATTTATTAAATATAAACCAGATATTGAATAACATTAACAAATTTTTACATAATCAGTTTAAATTGTTTTTATTTTAACACATATAGTACACACAAATAATAAATTATAATACATATAAAGGAAAAAAATACTTAGCTATTCTATAAATAGGAATAATATTACACGTTTAATGAGAAGTAATATCCATTTTTGAATATACCTAAAATTTTCTTATACTTTAGTACTTCTAGCCTTAATGTTGTTATTTTTGTATGTTTCTTTGAAGGCACATAATTATTTTCTTTTTCTTTAATTTATATATTACAATGTTTAATTTACATATTAAAATTTTAAAAGTGTTTATCAAAATTTATTAATGTTTTTGAAAACATTTTACTTGCTTAATTTAAAGTAGAAATAAAATATTATTTTTTGAAATTTGGAGGAATAGTTTTGGAGTTATAAGAGTATAAGTTTAGGTGAGTGGATTTATAGACTAACATTTTGCGGGATATCCCTTTACCATTCCACTTTGCTAACCTAAAGTATAATTACTTGTAACTAGAGCTCAGAAGTAATTGCATTGGCATATAATTTTAATTTTTTTTTTTTTTTGCTATTAAATTTATTGCCAAGTAAGCTTAACATTTATTTCACAACTCAACGAATTAGAATATTAAAAGTTTAAATGCATATTTTTGTATATTTAGTGATATAGTAATTTTAAAAGCATATTAATTATATAATTTTGAAAATTTAAAAAACTTTTAAAAAAAAACATTTATAATAATAAAAACAGTGAATAAAAAATAAAATTAATACCTATTTTTAAAGAATATTTGTAATATTAAAAATGCATGCATAATTAGTACTTTTTAAGAGTATTATGTACCAAACCCAACTTATAACTCAAAAACTACTGATCAAAACTTGGAATTTTATGTATCAAAATTTAAATTTAAAAAAAAATAAATATTTTGATCCAGAAAATTAATTTAAATATAAATAAATTAATCAATTTATTAATCACAAAAGCATAAAAAATTTAAAAATTATAACAATAAAAAATTAAAAATAAAACTTCGTTTTATTTTGGCTGTAAACTACGTAAAAAAAATATATAATCAAAAACATTAATGATTTTGAAATAATGAGGGCTTAAAGATAAAATTTATCTTGTATTATAAGACATTAAAATAAAATAAACAGAATTATGTAATTTTTAATGTGCATACTGATATTAATTTTTGGTAGTAATCTGCTTGATCTTTTTTCAATTATTGGATTTCAATGTTAATAAATTCTTAAATTCTTCTTCAATATCAGTCTGTAAATAAAATAAAAAATAAAAACATAATACATTGCAAATCATGATATTAAATTTGACATAGTAAATTGAAGAATAAAAAAATAAATGATAAATTTTTATATTTTTCCTCAAGACTTAACTCATTAAAATTAATGGACTGTGTCCATAATTTTCAATTTTTGTTTATTTATTATCTTTAATTTTATTATACAACTATTATTTATTTATTACATTATTACATTTAATTATAAATTATTAGCAACACTATGTGTGTCTATACATATGATTATATCAGTATTAAATAATAAGTTTAATATAAATTTTATTTTCATTTATTTAATTTAAAAATATAATAAACTACATAATATAACTATATTATTTTTGAAAGCAATTAAACAATATCTGAGTAAATATTTCCAAGAAATATATATTGCTATCTACGCATTTTATTTATTTTTAAATTAAAATCAACATAGAATTGGATATTTTAATTAAAAATCAAAAATGCATACTACATGAAAGTTGTATTCTGACTTCAAATAACCAAATCCTTTTTTTTTATATACATAAAATACTTAAGAAGCATTATGAATTTTCATCAAACACATTTTATTTTCTTGTTAATTTATTATAGTTAATATTAATAGATAACTAAAAATTTAAATTACCAAAAAAAAAAACATAATATATTAAAACCTATAATCTTAATATAATAAAATATGAATAATATTCAAAATAAATAAATATTTTGTTTAAATTACTTTGGTATCATTTGTTGCAGAAACAGTAGTTGTTGGTGTTGATAATTTTATTTGACTATTGTGAATTGAATCCAATGGAGTTTCTTTTTCCATATGTATACTACTAAAAATAATTTTTGTATTTATAATTAGTAATTGTACATATTTGTAATTTACTAATTTACAAGCACTTAAAATGTTATTTTGCTCCTATTTTACTTCTAGGCTGCAAAATTGATTCCTTAATTAGTTCCCCTTGTTATTATTAGTACTATTAGACCAGTGTTTCAGAAAGGGTGTGTCAAGGCACAGTGGTGTAACGTAAGATTTGAAAGGTGTGCCGCGACAACTTGAACTTTTTCTATTAAAAAAACTTTATAAAATGATTATATTTGGAAATTAGATAATATTTATCCAAAGTGTGATCAGAATTATAATAACTAGTAGTAATATGCCGTGGTGAAAAAAAGTATGGAATTCACTGTATTAAACTATCGATAATAAGAATCAAAAATGATATGAAAAATTTTGATTTTATAACAATTATTAAAGCTCATTTATATTATTCTTATAGCATTGACTGACAAATAAACTTAATATTTATCATCTCATTATAAAAATGGATTCTTTTTTAAAATCTTATATTAAAATTTCCACAATGATACTCAATGGTATGATTAAGTTTAATTAAATGTTATGCATATTAAAAAAATTTACCCCAATCCCTCCCAAGTCATTATTATTTAGCTTATTTTTTTAGTGCCTTCCTTTCACTCTAGAAAATAAAAAGTATTTTTTATCTTTGTAGTAATAATATAACTTGTAATTTACCAATTAACGATTTACTACTTGTGTAAATATAAACCTATTTTTTACATTTTAACAATGAACTTGATTTTTATCAAATCATTATAATATTGTTATTATTAGTTTTGTAAAGAACCCGATACCGGTACTATTATAATGACTACAATACCACTAATATATACTTTGTTTAAACCACAATAATATTGATTATCAACTTACTTTAATAATTTAAATTTTGGTACTGTATCTTTATCACGTAACCACAGTGGTGTAGTTAATAGTTGTTTTTGTAAATATTGTGAACTTTTATAACATGTATTGGAGCAAAATTTCTAAAACAAACAAAAATGATTACTCAAAGTAAATTAATTTTCATAATTTTTAGTTACGCAGAGAATGCATGGATCTTTCCATAGTTTCAAAACCATGAACAAAAATAAAAATGCAAATACATATTATTACAAGATATTATTGTTGGTCATTTCTATTTCATAATATTTTTATTGGAATACATTTTTTACACACACAATTAAAAATATAAAATAATTAATTCAATAAGAAAAAAAAATCATTGACGTATTTTTTTAAATTTCTTATAAATTATGTTAGTATATTATAGTACATACATCGATTTTACAATTAATTCAATAACTACACATAATCATAGATTATATAAATTGAATTGTTAACTTTTAAATATAATTGAATAACATTTTGTAAGAGTGGAACTTAATTTTAATTATTATATTAAAATTAATTCAAATCATTATGTTTAAACTAGTTCTAAACACTAAAATTCAACAAACTCTGTACCTACAAATTAGTTTAAACAAAAAATTTTGAAAATTACAAGACATTGTTTTTTAAGAATAAAAGAATAACAAACAATAATAATAGAATAAAGTAACTTTAAAAATAATAATTTTACTATAAATACCTTCCTTTCTGTGATGTCAAACACCTTAGTAAGAGCTAATGATATTTTATACTTTTGATTTGGTATGTCTGTCAATTTTTTATCACACATAACATATCCACATTGTTTTAAAATAAATCTTTCCTCTACTACATCTTCATAGTGGCAAGCATTAATTGAACACAGCTAAAAAAATTTAAATAATAAGCAAATTTATATTCAAACTTAATTAATTAAGATTATTATCTTTGTAAAGGACATACATATATAGTATATCTATAAAATTTAATTTAATTAGAAATATAAAAATATACAATTGTATGAAATATAAAATTTAAAAGTCTTGCTAAGTATCACAAATTTGTTGACAATATTGTTTTGACTCATTTTAATAAGCCTTTGAACTTTAGATACCTGTTAAACTTGAAATTATATTATAAAATTAATTATAATACTTAAGCTGCCTTGCTAAAAAAGAATGTCATAATTTGAAAAAAAAAATCTTTAAATGAGATGATAGACTCTCACGTGTAATATTTATAATTTTACTTGTTTTTTTAAGTATGCCGTAACTATGATTATTTCAACAAAAATGTATACTTATAAGAAGAAAAGATTACCATTATTGAAATCAAATAATAATGGTGTTTAATAAAAACATAGCAATAAATATTTGCTAAAAGAGATTGCCGTACATTTTATTTTAAGTACTATATTTTAAGATAAAATTACTTTTACAAACATTAGGTACAATATCAATCTTTAATTATATAATCTTATAATACTACCTTATTTAACAAGTCAGGTTCTTCCAATCCACCATCAATTAACTCAACAACAATATCTAATGCTTTTTTCTCACATTCTTTTTTTATTTTTAAACTTTCAATTAATTTTTTTGATGACCTAAAAATATAACAAAACATAGCATTAAAAATTATTTAAATAAATAAATCATAAATAAACTTACGGTGCTCTTTTCTTTTTTGAATTTGTAATATTTGATTTTTTGAAATTATCCATAATGAAAAGGTACAGCGATACGTTGCGTTATCACCACTTACAAACAGTCTGTTATCAACACAAATTATTTTATTTTGTATTCTGCATTTTTCTAATATTATGTTTACTTATGTTTAACACACAAAATGGAATAATAAACGAATTATTGTGGTTTAATATCAAAAGCACAGTTAAAGTAGTTGCACAACTGTTATCAAAAGTACAGAAATCTGAGCATGTGCATTTATTATTTAATAAAGATAAGATATCATGTTTGTAAATAATCATGTGATTAATCCACAGCATCATAGAGATAACAATATGATAAATCAGTTGACGAAATATCATTATTATACGTTTTAATATAAAATGTCGTCTAAATTTGAAGTTCAAATGTTCATAAAAATTAAATATGATTTTACGGTAATCTATTTTTTTTTTAATTGCAATCAGAGTAAATTATGAAGAACCTTGTATTAAATTTCAAACAGTTTTAAATAAAATTTAAAATTATATCATACATAAAAAGTCTAACATTTTATATAAGGATTTAAACGTATAAACTAGGTAAAACAATTATAGAAAATAATTAAAATATTTTAAAAACTATATTTAGTAAAAGCTAATATAAATATTTTGGTAATTTTTAAGTCTCTATGGTTATAACTTATAACAAATTACAACAAAAAACAAATTAGTTTGGTCAAAAATTATTTTTTGTTTTTATTTTCTCGATTATTTTAAAAAATAGTGAGCATTTTTAATTTTAACCTTTTTAAAATAATTGAATTCAATTTAGGAAAAAAAACTCTAAACATTTTTTTCTACCTTCTATAAGAAGTAAATACCTAATCTTTCATAAAAAACACTATTATTTCATGAAAACTATAGCATACCTATATCTAATCTATGCATCGTTTCGATCAGAATCCAAATTAAAGTGGAAAATATTAATATAAACTCTTATACTATACATTTGTACAAATAAACATATGTATTTTAATTTCTAAATAAAATTGTCAATTGATTTGTGATGATAAATCTAATTTTATAAAACTTTTACTACATATATTTTAGAAAGTTTAAATAATTTAAACCACAAATTTTTTATTGTCTTCGTTGACATACATTTTAATTAACTATGAACTCTAAATCAACATTTATAAAAAATAATAATAAATGGTTTTTTGAAAATATACTTTTTAACATCAATAATACTAAATTTTACCTTTTTAATCGATACTATTTTAATTTCTGAATAAATTTGTTCTGTCTCAAATCCTACAAATATACGGGGATATTAAAAAAAAAATCTTATAGTACATATTGGTTTTACAATGCTTTTTATGTTGTTTTTTATGCAAATGTTTGATAATAGAAAAATAAAAATAGAGGAAAAAACAAATTTTCAATAAAATCAGTTTTATGTTTTTGTTGTAATTTAAAAATGAATGACTGTTGGACTTCAATTTTTCCGCAAAATGTAAATGTTCATATTAGCATATTTTACTAGATATAAAATAATTCAAAAATATTTTAGCTCTTTTAATGTTAAATTGGAGATTATTTTTTTCAATTGTTAAGTTATATAATTTTTATTCATAAGTAAAAATCCTATTGAAAATGTAATACAAAGTTCCTCGTAAGTTATTCTCACAGGAAATAAAAAATACCGAATATTTCACACTATTTTTTTTATATGTACCTACAAAAAATTGCAAACTATTTTGTAATTTAATACATAACAGTAATCTACTCTTCAATGATGAAAAACACTCCAATCCAACTATAAAGGTATACAAGCAGTAGTGAAGTAAAGATTAATGTAGGCAACTTTTTAATTAAGTATATACCTATGTGTGCTGTTTGAATATTTGCGTGATAAAATACATCAAGTGCTTATTGTGTGTGACTGTACTACTTTATTGTAATTTTTAAAAGAAAAGGTGCAGTTAAAACTTCTCATGGTCGACACAAAATGGATATCATTTATTTTGTTTTTTCATTGTCTTAATGATATATTAATCTTATATTAATTGAATCGACTGAATTGGGTAGTATTTTTAAAACCAAATTTAAATTTGTCCTAAATTTCATTTAAAAATAATTTTTTTAATTTTAAAGTTAATTTTATGTGTTAAATAAAATTCAAACCAAAAAAATTGAAAATTAATTTTCATTTAACTTTCATTAAATATTTATTTAAATTCATTTAAATATATTTCATTAGTTATTTAACTTATATCCAATTAATAAAATATAGGTAGTCAATATAATAAATAAGTATATGATATACGCATATTTTTATAGAAACTATAGACTGGAGAGCAGAGTCGATATCACTTATGAGAACAAAGAAATCTTAATATTATTAAATTTTAATACTCGGAGTTTATACATGCTCATAACTCGTTTAAATATTAAAATATTGTTTGAAGCCAACAAGAAAACACAAATAATGTTCTTACCTTTGAGTTTGATAATAAACCAATTCATTCTAATATTTAAATTAATACAAAACTACAGAACCTAATGAATCTGTATAAACATTTATATGTTAGTAAGATGGAGATACTAGATGTGGGTAAGACGTCCTTTTGGATAAGTCGAAAACAACCTAATTATTTTAAAATATATAATACCTTAAAAATAGTAAAATATATTTAAATATGTCCATAAAATTATAATCTAAATATATACTTCCTATATTTGATTCCTTACCTACGTATTATTATCGATATTATCTATTATACTTATAGTTATAATAGACACTACTGATAGTATACCTACTCTTTTTCAAACACTGTATAGGTACAATATATACATTTTTTTCAGTATATTTATTCCTTTTTATTTATAGTATATACCTAAAGTATTCATTATTTTTAGTTTTTATTGATGTTCCTTGATACTATTACTAAGTCTTATGTATTTTTATCAGTCTAATTCATATATAAAGTCTAAATATGAAATAAGTACATTGTACATAAATACATAATATCAAAATAAAATCAAAATTGTTATAATAAGTGCTTTAAATAGCAAAATCAAATTTCCAAAAAATCTAATTTATTTACTTTGTAAAAGTTTCAGCAAGTTTTGAATATTATTTTAAAAATGTTTAATTTTTAACACTTGTGTTTTTTTAACAAATAATTTACCTATTCTCCCATTTAAAAATATTGAGTTTCTATGATTAATTACTGAGAAATAAATTGTAGATTTGAACTATTCTGGCTTTTATGTGTCACTTCTATATAGTTATAAACATATTACATTACCTAATCTAGTTATAATAAAATACATAGTCATGCAGTATAGGTACTCAAATTAATTACGACAAATATTTAAATTTGAGAATATATTATTTTATTATGTTTAATTTAAATTGTATTATATAATAATAATTGTATAATTAATGCAATCTCTTTATAATCAAAATAATGCATAAACTCAAATCAACATAATAGAATAGTATCTACGACCTTCTTATAAAATGTAATACATTAACGCGCGGTGAGAAATGGTAATTACTAATTAATAACTAAACAATAAGTAAACTTAGAAGGTAGCTATAGAAATTCATATACGTTACACAATATAAAAAATTTAATGACTCTCACTTTTTTTTATAATTTTAGTTAGTTTTTCGTTAATTTCTATAGTAAACAATTGATATAATAATCAATTATATTGACTACCGAAAACGGGAACCATCATTGACAGTCTTTGTCGAGTATGAACTATAGTATCTAAATTATCTAAAACCTAGGTACTTTAAATGATTGGTTACACAAACTCAATAATATTAATATAACAATGTATCAAAAATCAAAACTATTTTGCATCTGCTGAGCTATAAATTTATAATCTTTTATTGGCGTCTCTAAAAGTCACATGTACGAGTACCTACATAGAAACCTAATATCAAAACTCAGAATAGATTTGTAAAAACGTCTGTCGATATCAAAGTATAAAATAATACTTATTATCGTTATTTTATAAGATATTTACAGACTAGTGAAATAAGATTTTGTTAGAAACCTACCAATATTATGATCAATATCTACAAGGCTACGACTGTAACTACCTATTAGAAAAACTGTGTTATATGATAATTATGACCACGTACTTATATCTAAGTAGAATATTTCGAGGTCATAATAATCGGCATTGAAACTAGTAATTATTTGTTTGTAAAAATATTACACCTTAAAACTTAGTAAATAGAAAATTTGGTTATATTTTTTAAACCTACCTATCTAGTTAATAAATTAAAGTATTAGAAAAAAAAAAGAACCAACATAAAGATACACAGCTAGTAATCAATGCCTACTAGTTATAGGTATTTAATATTTTTAATAATTGCCATACTATCTGTAAGTAGTACCAGCGTATCACCAACGACCAACACTAAGACTAAATATTAAAATATTTGTAAAATATTCACCTACCGGCTACCCACAACCCACGAACTTGATGTGTGCTATGCTTATTACAAGATAGAAGTTCAAATATTTCAATAGAACACTCGAAACAGGTAACGGCCTGAATTGCTTAGTCCTCGACCAACTCATAAAAATATCAAACAATAGACATCATCATTATACAATATGTCTACATCAACATTATACACGAGTACCAGCTACATATATATTCTGTTGGTACCTAAAATATATTCCCTACTGCTAATTACCTAACAGTTTGGTTCATTAAAAAATTGAATTCGTTCACGTTCACATTCTCTGAAAAAATAACTACATTCATTTAAATTGTTTTATTTTATTTTTATAAGACACTTACCTGCAACCAATATAAAAACCCATAAATATATAGGAATTAACCCAAAAATAATAATTAACACTTTAGATTCTAAAATTTAGAGCATAAAAATATATTAAGTATTTAAATTATATTTTTAATATATTAATTATATGTTATTTAAATTAAATAGATTTATTAATAATAAAATTAAGCATATACAAGGCACGCAGACGAAAGACGAAGCTAGGTCGGCTTACCTCCACAGTTTTTTTTAAAAAAAAAACAACTTTTCGACTAAAGACTTCAATTTAGGTTAAATAGAAAAAAAAAATTCAAATTTAATTTTTATTACATCTAATTGAGACTATTATTTGAATGTTGAAACAAAAAAATTGAATATGTACATGATAAATAAATAATTCATATTTTAATTTGATACGTTTTTAAAACTTTATTAAATAAAAATAAAAACAATTTGCATCCTTATGTTATTATAACGTTATATAAAATACAATTGTAGATAACACATATGTTTATAATCAGGGCTCGAGACTTCTAGCATTTGCATATTTATTTATAGTACATTAAAATATAGCAGAGTAAGCTACAAATTCGTTTCATACTAAAATGAACGCAGCTTTAAAAGTTTTTAGTGCATATTTTTGCATATTTAAGTGTTTTTGCATTATTTTTGCTATTTTTATAAGTATCATGCTATTTTTGCCTATAATTTGTTAATCTGAAAAAAATTAAGTTGTTTTGATGTTTGTACCTAGTCAACGGTAAGTGTCGCTTTATTAAATTCCTATTTTACAAAAGTAAATGTAAAAATGTATAAAGCCGCGTTTACATTAGGACTATTTAGTGTGGACGCCAATTCGGTCTGAAAACTATTTTGTTCGTTTGTTCGCTTTTATAATGTAAACGCGGCTTTACACAGCAAATAGGTTCACCTAATGTAAGTTTATCGGCGATAATTTGAGCACAATTCGTTCTATTTTTGAATTACTCGACAATGACGATGCAGTCAGCATCAAAGTAGCAAAAAAATATATCAATAAAAACGGAATAGACGCAGATCTTATTTTCATAAAATCAAATTTTTTATCTCTTACTACATCTTTAAAAAAATTACAAACACAAGGGTTGTTATTGTCTGACTATATTGAAATTATTAACGATGTGGAAAAATCATTTGAAACTCTACGAGGTCCAATAGGATTGAAAATACAGTCAAAATTAAAATGTGTTTTAGAAAAAAATAATGGTCTATTACTTTTGAAAAAAATGTCCAGCATTTTATTGGGTATAAGAGACATCGGAGAATTAGATGGGTTACCAGATGATATTTCTAGTAGTGATGTTCCATACTTAAAGTTCGCCACTATCACATCGGTCGACGTAGAACGTACATTTTCAACGTACAAAACATTTCTGACCAATAATAGGAGATCGTTCAAATTTGAAAATATTCACAAACATATAATTATACAATGCAATTTTCAAGGTATAAACTAAAATTTATAATTTATAATATTTACTTACTTACTGATTTATTAAATTTATCTAATTATTATGTTTACAGAATAAAGAAATTATACATGTACAACAATGGTCGATAAAAAGAACAATCGATTTTTTTTAGAATTATAGATTATAAATAAATATTTTTAGAATTAGAATTAAACAAAATAATTTTTTTATTGAGCATATTATAGTGCATATTTTACCATTTTTTAAGTCATATTATAGCGCATATTTCATAGTTTTTTAGTGCTAGAAGTCTCGAGCCCTGTTTATAATATTTAGTTTTAGTCATATTATGAATACTTATAAGTTATAAATAAATAAAAATTACCTTTATGTTTTATTGAAATTCAAAACATCTTATTTTGCTATAATAAAAAATTAAGTTTTCAAAAATTATTTAGTCTATGGCGTAGTGATGACACTACGACAGTGATGTCATTACTTATATAATACATTCCTCCCCTGTACTAAATAACTTTTCTACAAAGGCACTAGAGAGTAAACCAGTATTCAACTAAATAAATTTAGATACAAATTTAGAAATTACAAAAATACTTTTTAAATCAATAGTTTTATTATTTAAGAAATTTAAAAGTTCTTGATTTGAATTTATTTTTCATTATAATAATAACTTAAAATAGGATACAGATCACAGTTGTAAATACTGTAGTACCTACATTACAGTATTACTATTACACTATTACATAATTTTCTTACGTGCATATTCTGTGCGTTGCTGTCGTTTTGTAATACCCAGTAATTATACCTAAATTTGATGGAACGAATGATAAACGATAAAGCCTTATCGTAAAATACTACTTACAACACTATAAAAAAATAATCGCCTAAAGGTCGATTCACACTATAAGTAACGTCAACGTCACGTTACGTCGATTAGGAGGTATTTATTATAAATTCGTAGCATTACATCATATTAATATTGTAATGTTGTTGTTGTTGCTGTTGCTGTATAGGTATTAAAGCTCGTTAGAATTTCCCGTATTTAATTTTTACAATTTGTAATCATATAAATATAAATACAGGCAATAGTAAAATATGTAAATACATATATTTTTTTAATAGTTTAAAAATTAAAATATCTAAATTAATATAGCTCAACGATTACAACTATACACAATATAATTATATAAATAAAAAAAAACAACTACAAACAATATTACAAATAATGTATATAGTATAATAGAAAAATATTACTAACTAATAAGTAATATTCAATATTAATAAAAATATTTATGAAATGGTAAATAAATATAAATCTGAACGTCCTAAAAATCGTTCAAATTCATTAAAAATTCAAACGTCGTTCACGTTCGTGTTTTATTTGAAAAAAAATTAATGACGTTTATTAAAATATATGGACGTACGTGTACGAACCGACGTTCTTTTCAAACACTGGATATCGTTATACAGCCTGCAAATTTCGAAAATGCATATTTTATAATAATTTAATAGGTACGGCCGATATTCAATAGGTTGATACCCTCTGTAAATGTCAATTAGACGTGTGCGCAGCGCGTGTATACGGTTTCACTTAATTTCTCTGGAGAAATTTTGCCGGTGGCTTATCGATTTTGTTTGTTTCTGTTATCGCAGAAGCGTTATCATCGCGGACTTCGTGTTTTGTTGATGCGATTTGTGATGTACATATACGGGAGTACAGGACACACGCGGACTTACTCGTCACTTGTTAGCTGTTACTAAGCAAATTTTTAATTCCTCGTTGGACACTCGTCGTTTTGCACGCAGCCCGCTGCCATGTAAGTACATCACATAAATAGATTATACCTTGCCGTCTATTTCGTTTCTCCAAACATATTATTTATATTAGGTATTATATTATCCGATCGTTTCCCGTTCGCTCACAGACGATCAGTTCACAAGTTCCCCTCCCACCGTGATTCGATCGGCGTCTACGCTATACGGAAATGTATGCGTGTCTGCTTGTCTGCTTGTTTAAAACACCTCTGTACAGAACACTAGCTGTTATCGAAATGATACGTTTTATGTCATAAATCTGAACCCGTTGAAATTGAATTTTACCTATTTTAAATTTTTGTGAACGTTTTTGATGTTTCGTGCACAAATATTCGTACGCTGTGATTGCTTCATTATGATAATAATAATCATCATGATGACAGTCGACACTCGACAGCGGGCGCCTGCTCGTCTAATTATTATTAATCACAATTTACAAACAAACCACGGTTTACCCATACCGCTCTTTCACCTCCTTCGCCCCACCACTAAACGCCCAACGCTACACAAAATTTCCCGCAGCAGTAGGCAAATGAAAGTATGATTTGTTGACGAAGTTATTATTACTCTAGATGCACCGTATACGAGTTTTTCTCTATCCTATTGACCCTAAACTACACGGTAAAAACCGGTTTTTTTTCGTCCATCATTGTTCTAGTCATAATAATATTCTTTTTTTTTCATATTTTATTCAGTTAATGGTTCTGATAGTGTTGGCATATCGCAACATCTATCGTTGTTAGCTTTTATTCAATTTTCTACCGTCGGCATAACAGTATCAAATTTTTGTTAATATTGTACTATTCAACCGTAAGTGGCTTAACAGTGAATACACATTTAATAATGACTTACATAAACTTAGCGTTTTATACCCGATGATAGTATAAACCATGACTAAAATACTAATGTTTTACATGATTTAACAATACCTTACACATTTATTTTTTTCATGTTGTCATCAGTATTTTTTTTTTCTAGTAAATTTTAAACTTCATTTTTGAATTGAAGAAATATTTCTATTTGGCACAATGGCATACCAAACAATAAAATCTTTTTATACAAATAAAAATATATTTCTAACTGGTGGTTCTGGATTTGTTGGAGTTTCTTACATAGAAAAAGTACTCAGAAGCATGCCAGATGTTGGGAATATATTCATTTTACTTCGTCCACGGAAAGGACAAGGCATCGAAGAAAGATTGGATACTATTAAAAACAATTCGGTAACATTTAATTGATAAATATATTTTTTTATTTGTATAAAATATATTTTACATTTTTTATTACTATGTTATTAGGTATTTGATATTATTAAAAATTCTGAGGGTTCTGATGTACTATTAAACAAAATAAAACCTGTATGTGGAGATATTTCTGAGGAAAAATTAGGATTATCTGATGACGATTATAAAATGTTATGTGACCATGTCAATATCGTAGTTCATTGTGCAGCCACATTAGATTTTGAAACGGACCTCAAAACAGCTGTAATTATCAACTTAATGGGTACCAAGAGTATAGTAGAACTAAGCAAACAAATAAAAAACCTTCAAGTAAAGATGACATTATTTTATTGTTGAATACTAAATAATAATATTAAAACAAATTTTTAATGTTTTTTTTTTTTTTAGTGTTTATTGCATGTGTCTAGTGCCTATGTTAATAGTAATAAAAATTATGCAATGGAAAAAATTTATGATGCACCAGCAAATTATAATGATATCATTAATTATACTCTAACTATGGACAGCGACAAATTAAACAGCTCTGCTGAAAAGTTAGTAATTAAGTTAATTATCTATAAAACTTAAGTTATATACATAAATTCAATATTTAACAGTTTTATCATGAACACCTTAATGCAAATAACGATTTTTGAAAAAATTTAAAAACTATAATAATTTACAGTTATTTACAATGATTTTATTTGCTGTCTCTGACTTTTATACAATTAATAGATGCGCATCACACTGGTAATGGTCAAAAATTAGTAATTTAGTATCAACTAGTATTTACTACAATAGATAAAATATAAATATAAAAAAAACTTAAAATCAATACTTTTATTAACTTATTTTGTGTGGGTGTCATGGGTGGAATAGTGAAATATTAAACAATAATAATCTATAAAATACCTTCAGATTTTCTTGTATAAAAATTATTTAAGTAAATTATTTTTATTTTTTAACTGTCTTATTACTCTTGTTTAATTTTTACATGTTTAGGATAATGGGAGATCATATCAATACATATACATTCACTAAGGCTTTGGCTGAGCATGTTGTTAATGATGCCAAAAATATTATTCGCACTTGTATAGTACGGCCAAGCATGAGTATGTAAAATACGAACAAATATGAAAATTATATTATAGTTGTTACACGGGTTTAAGGGTTAATATTTTGTATAGTTATAAGAAAAATGTTTTTCAAAATCACAAATGTATTGATATTAATTATGAAATAATGATTGCACACAATTTAAGTATAAGCACTTATAAAAATCCAGTTTATTTTTAAATTTAATGATTTTTCTTTGTTTATATCATGACGTAATGCACAATGATCAACATTTTAATGTAAAATAAAATAACTTGTTATTTCATAATTTCATATTAAAATATAAAATTGTATATTGTGTGTATATAAAATACAAATTTTAGTAAAATCTTGGTTAAGTCATGATTAATACTATTAAGTTTTTAATTATTAATGAAAGTATATTGTGATTGAAAATAAATACTATTAATGTATGTATTATATTATACTGTACAAAATATTTACTAATTATTAGAACAATAAAAATAATTTATTTCATAGTTGTTGCTTCGTGGAAAGAACCTGTTGAAGGCTGGACAGTATCAAAAAATGGTCCACAAGGATTTATAATGGGTGCTTCAAAGGGTGTAGTTAGGCGTTTACCAGTAAATCAGTCTTTAATATATGATTATATACCTGTAGATGTGGTAATAAATACAATTATTGCTGGTACATGGTTTAGTGCTCAATTGCCAGAGAGGTAAATTATACATGATAACAATATAATATAATATAATATATATATATATATATGTTGTGTGTGTGTATTTTATTTTAATAGTTTATTGTACAGATTTTAATTTAATTATTTATTTAAAAAATTATCATTTTCGTTAATGTATGCAATTATATTATTTTATTGTAGTACACCGACTGTAGATGGACAAACACCAATATTTCATTCTACAACTAGCACATGCAATCCATTCCGTTGGAAAGATATTTCATCAATATTAACAGACACTTTACACAAGTATCCTATTCGTGGTGCTGTTTGGTATCCAAATATAAAATTTTTGCCAAATTTATTCATGTATTGGATTTCTTCAGCTATTTTTCATTTCATTCCAGCCTATATATTAGATTTTGTTACCAAAATCTCAGGTGGAAGACCAATGTGAGTATATTTTGTTCAATATGATTTAATGTATTTTAGTAACATAATTTAGCATATAAATAAATATATTGTCAATAGACAATGGTTTTTATTCAAATATATGCATAATCATTTTTCTAATTTATTTTACGTTTTACCACACATACTTCATGGTTTTAAATGGTTATATTTTGATGTTATAATTTATTAGTCTTGTACGACTACATAAAAACGTGAACCGATCACTCAGTAAACTTTCACCATTTATATTTAATGAATGGAAATTTGATAATGCTCGAACACTTCGTCTACAAGAAGAACTGAGTGTGGATGATCAATCTGTATTTTACATTGATCCTACACCCTTAAATTGGCGTCCATATTTTATAAATCTCACGATAGGTGTACGAAAATATTTACACAAAGAAAGTGATAAAACAATGAAACAAGCATTGAAGAAAGATTTCTTGTAAGTACTTGAGTGATATATTTAATTTAATTTAATTTTCATTTAACATATATTTTACAGTTTATTCATTGCAAACAGTGGAGTTCAGTTATCAGTAGTGATTGGAATATGGTATCTATCTTCATTCATAACTGGTACGCCAATATTAGCCAATTTTTGGGCTCCATTAATTGCTATTATTTTTGGATATTTTTTTTAAGTTCTTTAATTGAAATAATAGTAATTAATAATTTTTAATATGAATTGGCATTAGTTAGTAATTTCAAAATTATGCTATAATTATATTTAATGAATAGTTTTATATTTATTTATGATTATATTAATTAATTCAGTATTATATTATTAATTTTTTACTTTTATAGTACTGATATTTTAAATTATTTTATTCTATTCATACTCACTATTCTTGAAGTAATAAATTTAAGTCGGTTTTTGCTATGTTATTATTTTTTTTTTTTTTTTTAATCATTTAAACTAAAATAAACATGTAATAAGATCTATGTTTTGTGTTCGTTATCCTTTTCCATTTATTTATATTTCATTTTTCTAATGATAAGTAGTGAGAATAGTTTGATTATATTTAATAGTATTTTCAGATATTTAAATACTTAATTATCAGTTATAAAACTTAATAAAATTATTCAAGAAATGGACAAGAGATAGACTTCAAAACAAAAAATAATCCTAAGCCGTTTTCAAATACTTGACTAAGTTTTTTTTAAATTACTAAAAGTTGTCCTGTTAACGGTGATACTAATAGAACCAGTCATTGAAAATCTGTATCCTGTTGTGTTAGATTACCCTTATTTACTTGTTGTACAAGAAAATTAAAAGTAAAAACTATAAATTTTTAATTCTAATATGGTTTGAATTTACAAATTTAGATTTAAAATAATAAATACATTTTTATTTAATTAATTAATTTTTCTTGGTACCTACTAAATACTTTATAAACAAGCGTGAAAATAAAACACATATTATGACAGTAATATTTCAGTTTTCTTGTGCATTAAACATTTAAATATTCAAGTTTTGAATTAAAATAGAAAAAAAATTATTATGGACTCGTTTATAAAGAAATAATATTATAAATTACAATTTCAAAAGTTGAGTTTTTTTAGTCTGGTTTTATAATTATTTTAAATCCATCTCTAAAAACTATTTAACTATTTTGAGTAATTTATAAGTTATTTTTCTTAGGTTGACTGATGGCAAGTTTTTATAACATTAAAGTTAAACTTGCTCTTCTGATAAAACAAACTATACTCTGAACATTATTTTTTTTTATGAACGGCTGGTTCACCTTATGTAATAAATACTTAAACTAAAATACTTTAAATGTTTCTATGTCGTTGATTTCTTCTATTTATATAAGAATGTTTGAATAAAGCTTATATACTTGAAAACAACTGAACCAATTGGTGCCAAATTTTCTACATATAGTTCTTTGAACTTTGGAAGTGTTTATAGCTTTGTTGTTTAACCAATTTAAGTTGCTATTAGGTGATTCTACAAAAATTTAATTTTGGTCAACGGAAATAAAAAAAAATTTATTTTTATAAATAGTTGCAAAAATAAAAGATACTTTTATGATATTGAAGTTTTTTTTTTTTTTTATTTAGTGCTTTTATTTGAAACATTACAGCACATATTGAAGTATATTATAATACTTTTATACTATAATAAACTATGCATAAATAAATGTATGTTTGTGACTGATATACTTAAAAACTATTCGATTGAATTTGACAAAAATCTTAGATTATTTTTATAGAGACGTTAGAAAATTGTAATCAATAATCATTAGAATCATGTTAAAAAAATTTTAAAAATATTATATACAATACAGTACAAGCAGATTGCCCATTTTGGTAGAATTAGTTCACAAAGTGAGGTATAATAACAATAATTTGTCGTGAACTGAGGTACACTAAAATCGAGATATTTGTTCTTTTTTCTGGGCGAAGTCTTTCTATACAACTAATAACTAATAATTAAAAAATAATCACTAGTAATAATTTTTCAAATAACAGAATAATATTCTCATTCAGTAAATGTAAATTTTTATTTCAAAAATAACAATAATTAAATTTAATAAGTGAATACCATAATTGTAAAAAAATTTTAGTTGTGATACAAATAAAATAAACAATAATTATGTATAATTTTTTCATACATACCAATAAAATAATGTAATGGAACAATTTTATAAAACATGAAGGGACATATTTTATGTAATATTCTTATACTCATAAAATGGAATAACAAATTTTAATTTTAATTATCTTACAATTTTTAGTTATAAATCAAAGTATACATCTACTTTTTCATTTTCATCTAAATTTTGTTTAGCATATTCAATGTCGGAATGAATAGTGCTAACTAGTTCATCTATAAAAAAAATATAATATAGTCTTAATAACATAAACTATATTGTGCGATTAAAATAATTAAACTTACCAACAGAGTTGAAATTTAATTCTGGTCGAATGAAACCAACAACTTTAACTTTTAAATTAGATCCATAAAAATCTTCATCAAATTGTTTAAGAATATGGATTTCCTATAAAAAAACAAAGTAATTAAATTGTATGACCTACTTTCAAGAACACAAGTTTTGTTATTATTTACAAGTTATTAGTAATTATACAGTTATTTTAAATATTATTTTAT
This sequence comes from Melanaphis sacchari, assembly GCF_002803265.2. Lineage (NCBI taxonomy): Eukaryota > Metazoa > Arthropoda > Insecta > Hemiptera > Aphididae > Melanaphis > Melanaphis sacchari. The sequence goes on along the minus strand of NW_020271213.1, from coordinate 288,476 downwards.
TTATGAAACTAGATTACTATTTTAACTAATCAAATTACATATTTTAACTTACCATAGACTTTTCTGTATTCTTATAAAATGGATTCCAACCAATACTCATAACCATCATGTAAACTGGTGATTTTTCGACTTGTGCCCATCCATAATATACTCCAGTACTTATGTTTTTAGGTAAATCTTTTATTACATCACGACTAAAATTAGCTATAAAACAAAAAGGTACCTAATTAAAACTTAAGTTTCTTTTAAAGTAATTAATAAGGAATTAACACTAACAATGTTTTTAAAACTAACATTTTAAATTTATAACAATTTAAGTATGAATAATATTATACTAAATATTTTGAAATAAAGTCAATTTTCATTATTTTGTGTGCAATCAAATTTTTATTTCTTATAGAATTATTATATAATTATGACATGATATAAAAAAAATCTTTTGAGCCGATATTAAAATTAATAAATTATATATTTTTTTTAATTTATAATGAATAGTGAATACTAAAAATGTATTCAATTGTTTCAGTTTATTATACTAACCAGTTGGAATACCCAAATCTTTTGATCCTCGCCCAAATCCTTTGACAACTAAACCACTTGCATAAAATGGTAATCCATTTTCTTTTGTAGATTCTGTTTGACTCATGACTTGAGAGTAAATTTATAGATTAAATTAATTTTGTTTTAGATATATTTCACTATTTAAAATGTATTAATTTGATATTACAAAAATTAGTGCAAAAACTACACTATATAATATATAATAAATACGATAAAAAAATCAATTGCATTCCTAATTAAGATTAGAATTAGGTTTAATCTAAGTAAATTAGGTTGATTAAAAACAATTACAATATAATATACTGAGTATATAAACTCAATAGTTTATTATCTAATATTGCATTAACTACCTATTACATAATACATTATATATACATGATATGGTGTTCAAATTGTTCAATGAATGAAAGGTTAATAAAATATAAATAATAGTTCTAGCATAATCCAAAGTTCTAAATCTAATTAAAAATATATAACAATTTATGAACATAAACATAAAATTCTAGAGAATTCTATGTGAAAGTGTAATAAATGATAATAAATAAATTATCACTATCATGTTATCTTGTAACTAAAAAAATTGTTCACGTTATCTAATTGTGATACAAAAAAATCTAAGTTTTTGATTTATAAATGTAAATACTAAATAACATTATTAAAATACAAATGACCGTTTAAAAATTAATCAAATCGTTTAAAAGTGTTTTTTTTATGTCTTCATAATAGTTCTTAAAATTAAAATAACAGTATACTACGTTTGCTCATAATATTATTTCTAGGTACCTGCTGGTACTGTTTATAATTGATATTTATTTTTAAATAAATTCTAACTTTAATCATCATGACCATAGCCATTTTAGGCGGTGGTCTCGCTGGTCTAAGCGCTGCATATTATTTGAAACGAGAAGGAGGAATTGAAAAAAACCAGTCAATACAAATTATTGAAGCCAGCAGTCAGACAGGTGGCTGGATCCAGTCATGGAGAGACAAAAACACTAATGTTATTAGTGAACTTGGACCAAGAACGATTAGAGGCCGTGGAAAATCGGCCAACAACACGTATAGATTAATAAAAGATTTAGGTATTGAAGATTTAGTGCGAAATGTAGGTATTGATGCTTCTGCTAGATACATATTTGCAAATGGTAAAATACATCAATTACCCATGAGTATCTGGAAAGCTTTGTTTACAGTTAATCAACCATTTACCAAACCATGGATTTTTTATGTTTTACGCGAGTGTTTTTCATCAAATAATAGCAAATCTAATTTACCTGATGTTCAAAATAATGATGAAAGTGCATATGATTTTTTTTGTCGTACTTATGGGCAAGAATTTGCTGATTACTTGATATCACCGTTATTGTGTGGAGTATGTGGTGGAAATGCTAAGCAAATGAGTGTTAAATTTATGTTTGGTGCTTTATATGAAGCAGAACGTAAACATGGTACCGTGGGATTAGGATTATTAAAAGAACAATTAAATTCTATTTGGAATCGTGAAAAAGTAAAAGATGCAAAGGGAACCACTATTGATAAACCTCCACCACCAGTTTATTATTTAGATGGAGGCCTACAACGTTTAATCCATGCTCTAAATATCGATAATGAGTCTCAAGGAATTCATACAAATTTGAATACTCAGTGTACACAATTACATTTTCATGAAAATGGAAAAGGTGCCAGAGTTGTGTTTTCTAATGGTGAACAATTGGAATGTTCACATGTTGTCAGCGCATTACCTGCACATAAGTTAGCTTCACTTTTCTGTGATAAATCTCAACATTCACCATTGACACAGCTTTTAAAATCTATACCCATGGTATCTATAGCAACAGTAAATTTAACTTACAATGATCCTAAAGTGATGGGTTCTTACAAAGGTTTTGGAGTTCTTTCTTCACCACTTGAAAAATTGTCACTGTTGGGTATAATATTTAATAACTATATTTATGGGTATAGTGATCAAGTTGATCTTACAGTAATGATGGGTGGATATGGTTTTAAAGAACATTTTGTCAAAAACTCTAAATGTTTGTCTGAAGAAAAACTTGCTGATACAGCTGTAGACCATGTTAAACGTGTGCTTAATATTCAATCAACACCAAATACATTTAATACGCAAATATTAAATGATTGCATTCCACAATATACAGTCGGACATTATGAACGTGTAACCAAAATTCAAGAATATATTAATGTTAGGCGTTTACCATTGACATTGGTTGGTTCATCATATGCTGGAATTAGTGTTAATGATGTTATATTTGCATCAATGAATGCAATGCGAAAATTATGCAGATAGCAGTAAATCGAAGATATTTTCTTAAATTGTTTTAAAAATTTGTTCTTAAAAATCAAATATTACAAGTTTTTGTTTTATTTTATACTCAATTATTTGTGACAGTTGTTAATTATTTTTTAAACTATAAAATCTTAATTCTAATTAAGTTTTTATGGTAAGATAGTTCATTAACTACTTGAAAATATACAGCAACAAATATTTTGTGTTGTAAATACAATTATTATTATTTTAAAATATTGTTATTCATCAATTTATTTATATTATTAAAATATTTTAATAGTGACTTAAAACAATATATTTGTATTAAAAATAACAAAAGTAAATTTAAAAAATGCAACTTTTTATTGAAATTACAACAAACAACAATACCTAGATGGCTAGGTATAATAAAATGTAAAGATATATAAATATTTATATAGTTGAACGATTTAACTTATGAATAATAACTTTAAAACAAACTAACTTTATAATAATTAAAGTAAATTTTAAATAATAAACAATAAGTAGGTAATTTAAAAATTGTAAAAAATCTTAATCTTGGCTTCAATTTTTTTTAATGTTTAATAAATCTCAAATCAAAAAAGTAAATACTTTTTATATATTTTGATTGAATAAATATTTTTTTGATCTATTTACAAAAATATACAAAACTTATAATCTGACACTCTTCAAACAAATTTTAAGCACTTTAATGCTGACTATTGATTACAAAATGGCTAAATTTTTTAATATTAATTATTTATTTTGTGAGAAAATCTTTTTTCCTTTTAAACGACTGCAATTAAAGATTTGTACAAACATTACTACTCTACTGCTGCCATTGTTTATTGGTAACATTAATTCATAATATAATTAAATGTGATGATATGCAAACAAATCTCCCACTACATCCCCTTATAAAATGTATAAATAGGTCATACACAGTTAATAGTCAGCCTATTGGCTTAGTCACATTTCTGTTAATTGGAGCTACTTCTGAAGAAAAATTTTCTGATTGATGGAAATATTTATTATCAAAATTACACAAGGGTTATTTTAATTAAAAAACGGTTCACTTATTCCTAGATCTAAAAAAATTACAATATTAATTGTCTAAAAAAAAACTTTCACTAAAGTTTTAAGTTTTATGTCACTCAGATGAGATGGTATACCTACATAAATAATAGTTATTCACGATAGGTTTGTCATTTTAATATTTGCTGTAAATGTAAAGGGAAATTTTATATAATATTAACAAATACATAATAATATATATAATATATACAAATAGTAAATAGGTAACTAAATCATACAAGGATCTAGAAATTTGAAGTGGTATGGGAAGAAAACATTTTTTCGAAAAAACAAAGTTATAGCTTTAATACATAATAATTAATAGGTTATAATTAGAACAAGGACGTGAATGTCCTTGTATATTTCTTTTGGTTAACTTCATCGTATGCTTAATGAGTTTACAATACATTTCACAATATTTATGATCAAATACTTAAAGTTTATAGTATATATACTTAAGTATTTTTACTTTAGTATTTGATACTTAATAGAAAATAAAGCACTTCGGTAAACATTTTTCATGAATCGAGATCAACAACTATATTAAAGTGAGAATTTGTCATAAAAACGATAGTGACTAATTATTATCATCTTATTGGTCAGTGGGTAGATAAGATTAGATCTGTTTTGACTGATTTATTGTATGTATAAGTACATAGAAAATTAATTAAGATAAAATAATCAAAATGAATTAAATAAATAAAATATTTAAAAAAAATATTAAAAATGTTATATGGGCGAGTATTTTTTTGTTGTAGAACATACTTAATTATATATTTTTAATTTTTTTGATATATCCTAAGCGTGCATTTTTAAATACGAGTCCTTGCTCTAATTACATATCATTAATATTACAAATAATATTAACAACTTGATATAGAGAAATTTTATATTTATAGATTTTAAGACATAATATGAACTATTTATTAAATAAATAAATTTTTAAATTATAAAATTTTAAAAAATTGTGAGATTAGGGCTCTTAAATGTGCATATTTATACTTTTTTATCTTGTTAATATCTTGGTTCTTTAAATTCATACGATTAGTATTGTTAACTTTATATATTGTATGTTTATATAAAGAACAAGTTCATTTAAAATAATGACATTAATCATTTTTTATTATAGCCATTATAGGGAAAATTGATAATTTGAAGTAAGTAAGTACATATACATTTTAAATTCTAAGTGGATGATTTGTTTTTATATTTTAACAGTGTATATACTATATACAATATACACGATATATGAATAGTAAAAAAAAAAAAACTCTGTTCTTTAACTTTGATGGTGGTTTCTAACTTCTAAGTTTTTATTATGAAATTGGATCTGCTGGTACTTTTAAAAGAATAATATTTGAAATTCTAATTGTTTTTCAAAATAATCGTAGAAAAAAATGTGCAAAAAAGTAGCGCTTTGGTATAAAGATGTAAAGTATAGATGTTCAGTGATTCACGATTCTAAGAGGAGACGGTCTATGAGCTTAAAATCACTAAGTTTATTTTATATAACATTTTTTGATATTAATATTTAATTAATTTATTATACTAGATTTAGGTATTCGTAATATTATAGTAGGTTGAAATATCGAATTAATTTTTATCAAAAACACTGCATTTGAAAATGTCATATGCATTTCAACTAAATAAGAATTATAATAAAATAATGAATATTATAATTTATAGTTTAAGTAGGTATACTATTTTGTTCAATTTTGAATTTAAAATGTCTATGTTACCTACTTAATTAAGCCTATATAATTCCACGTCAATATTCGAACTGCAGTACCTACAGTTGGAGTTTAATATCTATTAATTTATTTTAGTAGAATTAATCAACCTTATATTTTTGCCTTCCTACTATTAATATTTTATCTACATGACTACATTAAGATGTTATAACATTATTCTTTTGAAATAATAATAATTTTTAATTAATTATTTATTTCTTTTTAATGAGTATTTACATTGTAAAATATAGGATTGCATACGATTAATAATATATAATTATAATTTAATCTAACCTGCGGGTAAATGCAAGAATATATTTTTTTATTCAATCATGGTAGAATAATAAAAAATGCACATCATCTCCACCTCATTTAAAAAAGCTGCACACGCTTCTTAGAGCCATAGAAAGAAATTTATACTTATTGATAATAATAGTATATTTAGATAAGTAGATACTTTAAAAAAACTTATCCTCGTTTAACTGTTTTGTTCAATATCTAAAACAATAGTACTATAGTAGTAGTATAAACAATGGTAACAATGGTAGATTTAGTGTCAAGCTAATTAGCAAATTAGACAATTGTCTAGAGCAGTAATTTTAGGCCAATGTTTTATTGAGATTTCTAGGTTTTTTAGATTTTATAAGGTAATTTTTAATCTTTACAATTAAAGTAAACCACTTACCTACAGCTACAATATATAGTAATACATTTTCATAATCCAAAAATTAATTAAATTTTGTAAATATTTATCAAGCGATAATTGAATTTCAAAAAAGACGAGCAGGCATAAATATTTTTGTGAACATTTTTTTTTTAAAACACACTTAAAAGCATGGAGCAAAATGAAATATTAGAATAAGCTAAAAAACATTACTAAATTTAAACAACTGATTTAGATTATGAAAAGTTTGAGCATAAGCTAATACATTTTCGATATTTTTTAATTTCCAATTATAATAAAGAAATATTCACCGCAATAAAACTTTTGAATATATATTTTTTTAATTATTTGAAGTCAGTGTTTCCAAACACAGAAATAGTTTTGAGAATTTATATGTCAACAATTGAACAACTATCACCAGGGTTCGGATTTTATAGCACCAAAAATCCTAAAATATGCGCTATAATATGACCAAAAAAACCTTAAAATATGCTCTATAAATATGCCCTAAAAACATCAAAAATAGCAACAAATAAAAATATATACAAATCAAAATTTTATTCAATTTATCATATAACTTTATTAAATCATTTATTTATAAAAAAACTAAAATCATCGTTTACAGTTTAAAAAAATTTGTGTGTACTGATTAACTTGATACCTTGAATTATGACATCGTTTGTACGCAACTATTCAAAATTGTCTGAGTAAATAAGAATAAAATTCAAGTAATTATTATTTATTAATTAAATAATATTTTATTTATTTTACCTGAGTTACACTGTATGATTAAGTGTTTTGCCAAATTTTCAAATTTGAAGTTCCGGCGGTTATCAGTCAACAATGACTTGTAGGTCGAAAAGGAACGTTCAACATCAACCGATGTAATAGGTGAATACTTAAAAAATACTATATCGTCACTAGTCAATTCTTCAAGATCTCCGTCTAATTCGCTATTTTCCTCTTCACCCGACAATATTTTAGAAATGCGTTTTAATGATGTCAAGCCATTATTATTTTCAAATACAGTTTTAAATTTATTTTTTACAATTGTACCTGCTTCACCCCGTAATGATTTGAACGATTCTTCGATATCCTCAATTATTTTTAACGCTGTTATTAAAGAAAGGCCTTTTGTTTGTAGTTTATTTATTCCTTCTACGAGAATTGTGAAGTTTGATTTTATATACGCTAGGTTGCTCTCAATACCGGGTTTAACTATGTATTTTTTAGTTTTTTTTATACTCACTGCATCATCTTCATCGAGCTTTTCAATAACACCGCGAACAGTGCTCAAATTTTCACAGTAATAAATGGCAGCGTTAATCCATGATCCCCATCTTGTAATTATGGGATCTGGTGGTAAACATATACCTGGAGCCTCTATTTTAAATATTTCGACTCTAGTAGGTGCTTTCTTAAATACTTTTTTACAATTTGCGATTACTTTGTCAACAGTGCTAAAGTGGTCACGAACCTGTTCGGCAATTCTATGTAAGCCATGTGCTGCACATGTGACATGCAACATTTTTGAGTAGAACACTTTTAATGATTTTCCAGCTTTTTTCATATATGGTGCCGCATCTGATAAAAATAATAGTACATTGTCGTGCTGTATTCCATTTGGCCATAATTTGCTCATAGATTTGTCAAAAACTTTACTTATGGTAGAAAAATTGGTTTTTTCTAATTGTTCCGAGTGGAGTAAAAAAATGGATCCAGAATGTTTAATCTCCAGAGTACCGATGATAACATTAGCAATAAAGCGTCCTTCAACGTCCGTTGTTTCATCGATACTCACCCAGATGCGATTATTAGCTACTTGAGATCTAATTTTTTCGATTGTTTCATTGTAAATATCATCAACGTACAATTTTCTCAGTGTTGATTCGTCTGGAATATGATTTTTAGTATACTTTTCTAAAAATTGTCGAAACTTTACATTGGATAACTTGTTTAATGGTATATTTGCAGAAATAAGAGTCTTGCATAGATCGATATTAAAAGTAGACTTTTGTGGAATATTTGTAAGTAACTGCTGTTTCTTTTCAATTTTATTTTGCTCCCGTTTAATGGCTTTTAAATGCTTATCCGTTTTTAAATGTTGAGTGACGTTAAACTTTTTGTCACTATTAACCTTACATTCGCACAATTTGCAAAACAGAATACTTGCGTCAATCGAAAAAACCTCATCGCCAAACTCGGACACAAAATGTCTTAGTCTCGAATAGTTCGATGTTTTATCTTTCGGCATTATACGTTTAATATCGAAACAGAAAAACAAATAATACACAATCGAGTAATGAACGAATATGAAACGAAATCAAACGATACGGAGAACCGACTGACGCTGAAATACATACGACAGTCGACGGTATATTATAGAATCTACAATTATGTGGAACAATAACAGATAAGAAGATAAGATTCGACATCGTCGGACTATTTAAAAATAGATTTATTACATGTTATATAATATGAAACGAAAATGTGGGAATTTTTCTTATTGACTCGCATTAATGAATACTATTTGTCATTCAATATAAACGAGATTTATGAAAAATATAAAATAAAGCGTTGAATTAAGAATATTAGCAAAAAATAGCACCAAAACTTTAAAAATAGCACTAAAATTCTAAAATTCTTCAAATATGCAAAAAATAGCAAAATAAAATTTCATATTTTGAGTCCCTGGTGTATAAAACAAATTTATAGCCCACTCTGCTATTTTTATCTCTATCCTATAATAAGTAGCAAATGCTATAAAATCCGAACCCTGAGTCTATCACTAACTGTACCTACCTACACAAGAAAGATCATTTTCTTTTTTAAAGCAGATAAAAGTTTATTTGCGTTCAAAATTAGGACAAGAAAAATTAAACTCTTTAGAAATGTTGTCAATTGTAAGTGAAATGACACAAGAAGTCAAAAAATAAAATTGGAAGACATAATTTGATAATTCAAACTTTTGTAAAAAAAAAAAAAGCAAGACGCAAACAAATGAAATAGTTTTTTTTACATTATTTTTTCTCATTTGCTACAGTATGTTGTATAATAGGTCATTAATATGTACGAATTTTTAAGTTAAATTATTTGCTATTGCTTTTTTTTTTCAATAACATAATTTAAAACTGATTAAACGTATTAGTTTGTTTAAGGAACCTAATTATATCTATACAATAATTATATTTAATTGGTAGAGCAAATCTATTCGAAAACATGGTGATAGTCAATAGATAGGTATTGTATTAGTATACTATTTTCTTGTTTAGAACAGTTTATTAACATACTACGTAATTACATAACCAATGACTATTGTTTAGTATTAGTCTATATGATTTATTGATTTTAGTAGTTATGTTAAATAAGTACTTAAAAATACGTTTTCTCATTGATTTGCTAAAGACAGCAAAATAAAATTTGTCTAAAGGCGGCTATTGTGTAAATCTGTCTTTAAGTATAAATATGTCACATTTTATGTACTTTTTGGTATTTTAGTACATTGTAATATAATATATTACAATAATTTGAATAAATAATTATCTATTTGAACAAATTATTATCATAATATGACGTTTAAAAAGTCAATAGCAGCGAGCTCAGTATCAATTATAGTATATTATATAATACCTATATAAATTATTATATATTATTTTAGTTTATTATAATTTGGATATAATTAATATTGTTTAGCCAAGAATCGTAACCAACTTTGTATATAAATTATAAAAAAAACCTAGAATAAATCATTTTTTTTAAAACTGTTTAAATAAAAAAAAAAATGTACTTAATCTAAAATACAAAAATAAATAACATAATGTATACAAATACATACAAATTTATGTAGTATGTGAGTTATAAAATGTATACAATATAATATAACTAATGTGTTTGCAATTTGCTGTTGAAGTTATACCTTGAATAAATAAATAAAAAAAAATTATGATGTTATAAGTAGGCAATTTAACATGATTTTAGATTAGCATGAAATTAAACTTAAAATTCCACGGAAAGGAAATATCGAGGAATATAGTTTTACTATTTTAAAATATAATTATAATGACATCTAAAAAAATATAGCTATTTTATTTATTTTTAATCAACAAATTTGATTAATTTTTTTAAATTATACAGATACTTACTACCTTGGTGAATAACAATAAAATATATAAAAAATGTAGGTACCTATGTTGTGCCTTTTTCATGTATAATTATTTTAATTGTTATATTTAATACCTACTAATCAGTTGTAAGTAAATATAGTGCTTTTTTATTTTAACTTATTGTAATCTTTAATAAAATAGGTACCTATAATTAATTAAAACTATCTATACATTTTTATTCTAAATACCATTTAGATATTATTAATGTAATGTAGTTAAAAAAACTTTAATTTTAAGTATATATACCATGCGTTATAATATAATACATATAAAATTTATCTAGATGATTGTTTTATTTTTTTTTTTCTTAAAAGTGTTCATTATTTGAAGCAGAAACAACATTTAAATTTCATAATAGGTACTTCAAATTTTTCTAGAATTAGTAGAATTATAATTCATAAGTATCAATAATGAACATGTGAATATATATAATATATTTGTTTAATCATTATGAACTCACATTGTTTTTATTATGTAGACACAGAAAAAAAATGTACAGTTTTTAAAAATATACTTTTCTGGGATGTAAGTTCATTTAGTTATTTGTATAATTGTGGTTAACAGATGGTATTCTGTATTTTCTCTTAAAAAATATGGGTAATTATCGGCATATAACAAATGCCTATTGTAATAAAGTAACACATTGAATATATCAATATAAATACTACTCTAATATATAAAAAAAAAAAGAACAATGAATGTTTTATGTAAAAAAAAAAAATAAGAGCATGCACATATTTTTTGGAGCGTTAATTTTTATGCAATTATCTTAATATATGAGGTACCATATAAAAGTATGTGTTGTTGATAAAACAAAAATATTCTATCAAGAGTTTTTGTGTTAGTGAGTAAAAATATATATTACAAACCTAAACCGGACTTTCCAAGATGAAATTGAACACATCACTTATTATATGTGTTTTTTTTTCTGCTATAATTGCCATTAAGGTAAATATTAATACGTTGACATTGTATGAAAATATGGACTTAAATATTATGCATTTAATCGGTTTATTGTATATTATACATATCATATTTTAATCGTCTTTAAATTATATGGACCATTAAAATAATAATAACATTAATAACTGTGTATGATATTATGTAATATTACACAACTAGGTACCTACCTACTGTATAGGTATATCAGTGTATATGTTACTGTTAGGCATGGATTCCTTTTGGAAATGTTGAATATGTTTTATACGTCTAGAAATCCATGATTTTAAAATATAAATAAAATTGTTAATGATATTAAATCTTATCTATAATGTAATATATTATTATAATCTTAAAGCTATCATGTACCTATTAAAATCATAATTGTATTATTTTTGAAAAAAATGTATCCCCCTCTCCATTGCAATTTCAGACTTCTAGATCCGTGTCTAGTTACTGTAAATGTTTACAGTTATTGGTAAACTTTGACATCAATGATATTAGTCATCACTCACCAGTTAACGATAATAATTATTATGTCATCGTTTACCAAAATGAATGTTAACAGTTGACAAATTATTGATTGAACGCATATTATTTGTGAGCTAATTAATTTAACAAGTGATTAATGGATGTTGATAATTTTGAAGTGGTATAGGTGAATGTTTGTATAATGTTAATATTGTTTAGGATATTGGGATAATGAGAAATTCATAATCATAATATAATTAAAATTTCGATTGGCAAGGGTATAGGTACACGATATATGCAATAACAAAACAAAATTCAATTAGAATAATTAGATAGTACAACTGATTTTTGTTCTGACACTATTTATATACTATTTATTTATTACACCATAATTTCCAAATTTTTTTTTTTAATAATTTTCATAAAATTTAAATTAATAACAAAAATATAACTAGTTATCGTCTATACTCTATAGTCTAGACTCTACACTGACTACGCTATGTAGATTGTAGGCGCATATGAATGTCAACATTAACCAATACCGTGTTGTGTAATTGTGTATATTTATATATACACCAATCAAAATCATCGTGCAAATTTAACATTCACTAATACCTAAATGTCCAAATTTTTTAATTTGTCATAATTTACCAATTTAGGATGTGTATGTTCAATTTTAATCGTCGACATTCACTTGGTGACTGTCAGAATTTTCAAGTTCGGACACTAGATATTCATGGTAATGACACGTATATATTTATGCTGGCATTGATTTAGGTATAATAAAACCACAAACTATTTAGAAGTTCAAAGTTAATGTCATGGTGTTAGCAAGGCAGTAGGTGCTAATTTGAAATAGGTAATTTAAATTAATAACAAATAGTTGTAATTAATTCAATCATTTAATGAATCTAGGCACTTTTGAATACTAATAATAATATAAAAGGTAGGAGGTATCTAAGTAATAAATGAATTATGACACTGGAAAACAAATACAGGCGATTTTTCGTTTTATTTATTACATTATAATTGATATTAAATATTACTAATATTAGGTCTTCGTTCTTACAAAAATCTTTAGAAAAAAATAATGTTAATGATAATTTAAAATACTATTGATAATTGTAATTTTTTGGCTGTAGTATTTTTTATTAAATTATCATATATTACGATATGTAACATTACTGTAATTTGTCTTTGAAATAAAAATCGATGGTTGTTAATTATAATACCTATGATCTATGAATTATGATAAGGATAACACTACAACCTAGAAAATAAATATCTATTACACATTGGTATTATCATTTTAGATGACAACGTATAAATATATATATATATATATATATATTATATATATGGTTATATATCCAGTGGTCCAAACAACTATTGATTATAAGAATCTTTATAGTAGGTACTTTTTACTTTGTTAAATATATAGGTATTTGTATCTTAGTGTTACAATTTATTAGGTTAATGGATAGGTACAGATGTGGCGTCTTCAATAGTGGTGAAAGTTGCCGTTTCCCATACCTTATACCTACCTTTTTCAGTTAATATTTTTGTGCCTATTGAACTATTTCTGATAAAATTAGTATCAATACAATTTTAAATGAATGATTAATTAATACATATTAAAACTAATTACTAATCATAAGTCAAAAAGTCACATTTAAATAATTTAGATATATTATACTTGTTTATATTACACAGTTAAAATTATTTACCCATAACCTCTTAAGTACGTCGCATCCATGTTAAAAATAACAGAGTAAAGTAGATTATTTTTAATTTAACAATTACAATGTTATACATTAGTAAGACAAACTTTTTCTTGTTATAGAAATATCATTATAAAGGCCATAGATAATTTTATTTACTTACGCTTTTATAGTTCTTCGTATATTATTACTATTATTTTAAGTGAAGCGACGAATTGATTTTAGAACGGTTGTATGATTTATTTTATTTATTTATTTTGTGCATGTATGAAAATTTTTTATAGTTGAAAAAATGTTAAAATCTTCAACTTCTATATCTTTTTTGATAGGACAGTGAATATAGTTTGCACTTTGAGTGAAAAAAGATAAAAAAAAATAAATAAGCAAAACTATAGAACTTTTACAAAAAGCACTCTTCGACAATATTGATTTTCACATCTTTTCTAATTTAAAAGTGAATAATCATAGATATTAATTTTAAATTTTTTTTCTTTTGAGTTATTTATAAATTTTTGAAACATCAATTTTATTTTTAAATTTAAATATAAATGAAAAATATAGTTCAAAAAGTTTGAGCGATTAGTGCAAAAAACCTCATAAGTATTTATTATTAGGAAAACAAATAAAGCTTAAGCATTATTCCAAAATAATTTTAATAAGTTTAAATTTTGACTTAATGAAATTCTAAAAATATTCTGACTAATTTAAAAAAACTTATGAGTAGGCACCTATTTTTATTTCATAAGAATTAAAAATTTTCGATTTATTTTAGTTATTTATTTTAAAAAGTGTATATAAACGAATAATTGTATACAAAATATTTAATACAATATTTTACAGATATTATTCAATATTCATATTAGAATTAGAAGATATTAAAAATACATATAGTTATAATTTTATAAGTATTTAAAATTCAAATTTTACTAAAATTTAAAAAAAATCATGAAATTTTGTAAAATACCTAGATATTTTGTAGTTTAAAAAATAAAATTAATTAAAATGTTTAATTTTCGTAGCTTACACTTGAAAATGTAATATGAGGTTCCTCAGAACTTATGAATTATAAGTAGTTTATATTTATTTATAATGAAACCTTAAAATCTTAAAAATATATGAGTATAATTTCTTTTTACAGAAATTTTAAGTTCAAATTATTTTATATATTTATTAATTTATTTTTACCCGATTATTAATTAAGTCAAGTATAAGCTTTTATTTAAATTTAATGTAAATATCTTTTTAGAGAATAACAAAACACATTTTATTATATATCTAGTCAACATAAAGTACAATATTATACGTGAATAAAGTGCTATATAAAATATACATTGCCATATAGCTATATTTATTATGTACGATTTTAATGTGATTTTTTAACACAATTTTATTGAAATATGGTTTAGAAAGTCTTTATGTATAGTAAATTAACTGTATTATTTGGCTTTACATGGGTTAAAAAAAATTTTTTTTTTAATATCTTCTATTTTGCTTTAGTTTAGTTGACAATCGAAGTATATATTAGGTACAAATACAATTATAAATTACAATGATTAATATTATAATTTTCTACTTTTTCATTTTAACATATTTTTATGTAAATACAAACATAATACAACTAGGTAATACTTAAAAAACTACATAAATTCAACATTGTTAAGATCGATATTCATCTTTATGTATTTACATCAAAAATATATCCAGAAATACAGTGGCGTATATAGGTTTTTATTTCGAAGGGGGCCGATTATATACTTGGATTTCTTTAGGGAAAGGAGGGAGGAGACACACTATTTGGACAAAAATTGCTTGAATACTACAAGATCTTTCAACTCTCTTTAGACCATCAGAGTAATAAGAAACTCAATCATTTTTTTAATGAATTGTAACATTAAAAAAAGTAATACCTACATTTTTATAAACAATTTTTTATTAGAGACACTCAAAATTAAACTAGAATACAATCAATACTAATATAATGCATATAATTAATAGTTAATACCTAACCTACGCCACTGACTACCTATATTATTACTATCTCACCACTACAGTTATTAATTTAATTCTAGAAGTCATGAGCTAAAATTACATATACTAATAGTTTCCGTCTGCCGAAATCGTAAACAACTAACAACCAATATTTGTTTTATTTATATAACTTAAATAATAAATTATGTCACATAATCATTAATAATCGTCAAAATACTAACGCATTCACCACGCTATACTTTTATTCTAAATTATCGCATAAGCGACAGTTTCATTCATGACGTCATGATATCGATGTCGTGTCAAATTTTTAGAAATATCCCCATTCCCCAACCATAAGGCATATTCCATGTCAAAAATAACAATTTTTAATAATTGCGTTTTTCATTTCGGGAGGGACCTGGGCCCCCCCCCCCCCCCCCCCCCATAAATACGCCACTGCAAAAATAAGAAATCAAATTATAAAACTATAAAATTAATCATTGTAATTATATGTTCATAAGTATTTGATTTCAAGGGTTTTTTTTTTTGTTAAAATACATTTTAAAACATTTGTATAATTTTATACTTATATATTAGTAATATAATCTGTAACCAATGGTAATGATTCAAAAAAATATTCAATTTTTAAATTAAATTCATTTTCAATCAACCAATGGGGTTAAAAAATAAGCTATAAACATCTCCCAAATATTTCTATCTCGAAAACCTATCTATTAATATAACTTTTGTTGAAAATGGTCCAGTAGTTTTTGATGATACAGAGCTAGTATATACAAACATTAATGGTAGGTAACCTACTCACCATTTCGCTAACTGAATATTTGATTCTCGAAACTCGAAACACAACAAAAATTAACTAAAAAATTCAATCAATTAGCTGATAATTATTTCTAAGATATATATATATTTAATACACAAATGGCCATCAAGACATTTTATTTAAACAGTAAGTCAAATGTCAAATAGTCAAAACTAAATGGAATTTTGTTCATATAATCTAAATTTAACGATACTATATAAGTAGTTACAAAAATTAAATCTCCACATATAATAACTGAAAGCAAAATCCAGTACTTACGTAAGAACTCTATAAGCCGCGGGCAAATATAAAATCAATTATATTACACTAGTATAAAAAATGATAATACATAATTTTTTAATTAAGATTAATAAAGCATCACGATACAGTATACAAATAAGGTACCATAAGGCTACTATTAAACTTATAAGTAAGCGTATATATAACGTGTACTCGCTACATTTTTTATTTTGTATATTTTAAAATTTGAGAACACATAGGAATTCAATTACCTTAACTTTGCATTGTGTTTAGAGACTTTTAAGACACTTCAGTCGGACTTTACGACTAATGTGTATTATTCCCCGGATTAAAAAATTTTGAGTCACGTCACAGCCTATGTATAATATTTTATAACGTATATCCAACTTATTAATACAACAACTGTGATACGGGTAAACCGTATCTTACCGCTTACACAACGGCCCATGTACTTGATCAGTAATCAATTGTCCCGTTTACGATTTATAGGCAGCAGATGACTACGAAGAGTACGAAATTGACGATACTCCCGAAGAATATCCATTGGCGGAAGAGGACCAACAGGAGATACAAGTAGAAGGCTACGACAACCTGGAGGAACTGCCCCAAGAGGCGGTTGAGTTTCAGTACAAGCCCAGCATGCGGCTGGAAAAGATGGAGGAAAACCTACCGAACGACGCTAAGAAGTTCGTTCCGGAGGGCAAGGTAAAGGAGGTCATTACCAACACATTTAAAAACGCAATGACTACAAATCAAGCTAAAAGAGGGTTGGCCGAAGCTCAGGAACAGTGGCAGCTGATGCTCAATGGCTCCGAAGCGTCTCGGGTGATCGGCACGACAGGTCAGAATTTAAAAAAAATCTTCACTTCCCCCAACGGCGCGGACATGATCAACATGTTGGTCACCACCATCCACGTACTATTGACCAAGGGCAGTGAGGAGAAGATAGGCTCCGGGATCACCAACCTCATTTCGATGACGTACGCGTTATTGACCTCTGACTTGATGCCAGATATCGTCAATAAAACTGGTGGGCTGATTATCACGGCCGTGAACAAACCCAGGGCCCCGTTGTTCTGCAAGACGTACTGGAACGAGGTTGAGAAGCTCCTCAAGGATAAGAAGCTCAACCAGAAACTGAATAAGTATTTTACCAACACGATGTCCATGATGACGTCCTTGAGCGGCATACAAAACGGCAAGCAGAACCAAAGTCGCGTTTTAGCGTAAAAATATAAAATGATATAAATATATTATAATATTATACAATACATCATTCACGCATACCATATACATACAATTGTAATACGTACATTTAAAAACGGTAAATACTTGCCTATATATATATATATATATATATACATGTGTAATTTAAAATTTATGACAGTGCGACTTTATAGATGTCATCGTAATTTTACGCACAACTACATATCGCGGCATCATCTATACACGCATGCGTATACACCGCAGTAAGTCATCAGTCATCACCATTTGTACTCTGTTATAATAATGAAATCATAATTATTGTTATTATTATTATTGCAACCATTAGTGTTATGATATATATAAAAAAAAATATAACATAAGCCATTTTATATATATATATATTAATTTATTTAATGATTTTTACAACCGTGTAGACCAAGAGTACCTACATATTATCAGAGGTGCCAAACTTGTAATACATTAGGTGTGGCGGCTGTCACCTTATTTAAGGAGTAGGTATATCTCCTAGCATTGATTGTTTTTGAGTACAAGACATAGTATACTTTTACAATTAATATAAGGAACAGGAGATATAATATTGCAAATGACGTGAATGACTAGTCTATTCTTAGAGTGTCGTAGCGCACTGTGTGATTAGGTACGTTAGAAAAATCAAATAACTATTTAATTAATACCTAGTCTTATAAGTAATAATCAATAGTTCATAATAAATTTATAAATCTACAGCAGCGGCTACAACTAGTTTATGGTGTCCTTTGTAGACTATACAGAGACACGGAGTGAAAAACACATTACACATACGATACCTAATATAGTTATTATTAAAATACAAAAAAAAAATAAGTTCGCAAAATTACCATTTTTAATTTTTATACATCATTAAGTATTGATTTAATGTATTTTGTATTAAGTTCATCACCAGGACGAGACTTTTTAAGATCAAAACTAATTAAAAGTAAATTAAAAAGTACAATGGCAGAAGAATGATTGGATAATTTGGATTCACTTATGTTAATATCATGCGTTAATGATTATGATATTGTTGACCCTGACTCAGTTATTAATATTTTTACATCATATTATATAGTACCTAGTACCTATTCTGTACTAAAAAAAATATTATACTAATTAAATGACAAACAAAGAAAATATTTTATTCATGTTAAAAAATATTTATAAAAATATTGAACGATTATACAGTTTTAATTATTATACACGGACAGGTAAAAATATAAATAATATTAAAATAATCCAAAAATATAAATATTAATCAGTAAATACTAAATAATATAATTTGTGAAAATAATATTTTGTAATTTAATATATTGGCAGAGGGTGGGTGGGTTTTGCTCTCTCACGACTTGAGTTTAATCCCGGTAGAAGTAGATGAGTATAAATAATTGTTCATTGCCACACCTAAGAAAATTAGTTCGGCGCCTCTGGTACCTATTATATAGTTAAGTTGTGAAGTACCTCATGTAAACAAAACTTAAATATTTCGTAATATCAAACGCACATAGGGGACGTAATTTCAATTAAATTATATTAGTGCCAAAAATAATGTCTGCAGACTATTTTTAAATTTTTAAATCATTACTAGGCCATTATATTATATCACCTACTTATCATGTATTTTCATCAATTAATTAAGTTTAACGAAATAAAACCGATCAGATGAACCGAATTGTAAAAACAATAACATTAGTTAGGTATTAGAAAAAAAAGATTACTTAAATCAGAATTATAAACAAATTTTCTTATTTTAATTTGTTTGGATTTATATTAGGATTATTTATTATAATTTGTGTCTAATTATTGCAGTAATTGTATTCAATACAAACACTACTAAACACGGTTGTAAACAGAACAGCAGATCATTAGTCGTCGTGGTTATATCGTCTCTGGTAGTAGGAGCCCAGTCTATAAAGTAGGGCAGGTACCTCCTATTTAAAAGTAAAAAAATAAAAATATATAATATCCAATATGAGGATTTTAAAGGCATATCAGTACTTCTGTTTTATTTTTGGCGGGCAAAATAATACATTTTATGAAAAATTATAATAAAAGTTTATGCGATTACACACCACGTCCCATACTCTATTACAATGACGCACCTGACGCACAAATAGATAGGTATATGCTACGTGCTTTGTTACTTTATACAGTATACATAAAAAACTACGGCGTAGACGCAGAATGAATCGCTGCAATAAATATCGATAATCTAAAAAAGGGTACCTATTGATTATGAGTAGGTAGGTAACATATTTAATTTATGTTAGTCAATTCTGCCTCCTGTAGGCCTGTCTTAAAAACGTGTTATACGCTCCAGCTTTCAAGCAATAGCACAAGCCAAAGAAAAAATGTGTGATTGCTAAATAAGTTGCTTTATAGCTATGATAATGATGAAATATTATACCTATTCATGCATACTATGTCGGTTCACGGAAATATGTTAATTGTGTGTTTTTTTTTTCTATAAAAAACCAA
The DNA here is from genome assembly GCF_002803265.2 of Melanaphis sacchari. NCBI lineage: Eukaryota > Metazoa > Arthropoda > Insecta > Hemiptera > Aphididae > Melanaphis > Melanaphis sacchari. The sequence goes on along the minus strand of NW_020271213.1, from coordinate 268,100 downwards.
CAAATTAAAATTTATAACACAATATAATAATGTAATTATTTTTTTAAGATTACATGCAGACTGCATAGTATAGATAGATAATGAATATAAGATACTGAAGTTATTACACACTCAAAGATAGATAGATAATAGATATTAATATATAGATTACAGATGAAAATTTCATAATAGTATAATAGTAAACGTCTAATAGTAATTGTTTTAAATAATATTTTACAGGTGCATTTAGATAAAAAGATTATAATAATATTTATATTAAAATAAATGCTTATAAAATAATACAATCAAACATATTAACGAAGAAAGTTATATAATAATGCGTAAAATAAAATGTACTTTTGATAAAAGTAAGTATATATTTAAATTTTAAAATAATGTTAAATTACAATTGTAAATAGTTGGTACACAACAACAATGTAAATAATACTAAATACCTACCCACTATTTATTTAAACTTTAATGTAATCAACTCAATTTATGGAACAATTTGTGAAATGATAACTTTTAAATAGGTACCGATAAAAGAAAAATTGTGTATTTAATAATTATACATTCAAGACTTATGATAATAAGTTTTAGCCTATATAGTTTCTTTAAAGAAAAATAATAAGATCTATCACAGGTATCAGTAATTTTATTTTCTAAATAAACTAATAAACAAATTTATCAAAATACCTATGTAACTCAATAAGTTGTTTTTGTAAAATTTAATTGACACGTATTTAAGTATATTCAGTTTTTTTTTATAACTCGATTATCACTTAAGACGTGAATGAATATTTCTGTGTATAATATTATTATTATAAGTTTTTTTAAGTGATAAGAATTTTAAAATAAATACTAACAAGTATGAAAGATTTTAACGTATAACAGTATAACAAAGCAAGTTGAGAATAACTACTACTACTACCTAGTAAATAATATCAATAATAAACAGTAAATAATATTTTAATCATGTTTAACTTTATACTTACACTAATATTTTGAAACTAAAAGGTAAAAACGTATACAGCGATAAAATATATTAATGTTAAGAAAAAAATGAAATAACAGTACAAAGAATTGAAGAAATAATAGATGTTATTAAAATACCTATTATTTATTGAAACTGATAGATATTAATTTCATGTAAATGAAGATATGTTTATGAATATTTTAAAAGAAAATTTATGTTCATTACATATTAATTATACTTAAAAGTTATAATAATCAATTTTCATAAAATATAACCAATTTTTTTAATGATATATATTGTTAATGAAATAATTAAAGAGAAAATTTTGTGAAAATCAATAATTAATTTTATGGAAATTAATTAATAGGTTCAATAATAAAAAAATTTAATTTAGTCTAGTTTATTATCACTTTTATTATAAAGAAAAATTACACTAACAATTTTAAATCTAATTAAATATTATTTATACAAAATAACAACGTTTTTAACCATATCATAACTGTGTTATAACAATCACACACACCAATAAACCAAAAATCAATAATTATTGAAATATGAATTAATTTTAATAACAATGCACATTAAGCACAATGTGGTAATATTTTGAGCTATGACAAAAGTATAAAACATGTATTGCACTTTTCTAAGGTAATTAATGATAATACGCAAGTGCACTTTCATTATGCAGTCTAATGTAAACAATATTGTACTAGATGTATTATTTCAGTAATTAAATATACAAACATTTTATATAATATAAATATGCGAAAAAAATTTCAATTGTTTTAATAATATATCAATAAAAATTTGGTGTATAATTATGTATTATATTATTATGTAGAGAATAGGCAACAAATATTACTTTTTTTCCACAAATTATAATTAATTTTATATCACGCTATGAATTAATAGTTTGATATTTGCTTCAAGAATTAACAATAATAAATATTAAATTTTTAAATATCATTAATAAAAATATTATTAATGATTTGATTAATTATTTTAATACCTTAAAAATTGAATTGTTTACATACATGATAAGTTTAATGAGAATTACCAAGGTATTTTGGATCTTTCTAAATATTATTGCTGTATTTAATCCTAATAATAGTATTAATATTAATGATAGTTAAACTAAAAAAAAAAAAATTAACAGTAAATGAAATTTAATTGTTGGACCACATAACACAGCTATTTATCTCTGTAACCAAATTTGCTGCCAGCCTTTTATTCTTAAACAATATTAACAATTAATAGTAAAAAAAAGCTAAAATTTATTAAACTAACTAATTTTATATTAATCAATAAGACATAAAAATGTATGTAAAATATTTATAGCTATAATAATATATAACAATAATTCATGATTAATAAATTATATATATTTTTTATAAATACAATTTAAAGAATTATCAAATAAAAAAAAAAATTATATTTCTGATAGCTGTAGCAATAAACTAAAACAAATAGCTGTAGTAGTATAATAGCTGTTGTCCTAGCTATATTTTGTATATCAAATTACTTGAGCAGTTCATGTGCTCGTTGGTTCGCTACTGAAATTCTTGTTTCATTAGATCCAGCCTAAACAATACAAATTGTAAAATAAAATAAAAATATTAACAACCACGAATACTTTTTTTGATTTTATTAATAAATAAATCTTATTTGTTTTGAAAATGTTGAAGAAATTTAAAAATTATATTTTAATAATTTACAAATTATTCTATACAGGTATGCTATGAATATATCAAAAATAAGTGTTCTGTTAACTAGAAAAATTTTAGTTAATTAAATTAAAATAAGTTAAATAAATAATTCCAACAAATTAATCAAAATAAAAAAACCAAAAAATACCTTCATGTTTATTCGTGAAACTTGTCTATTCTGATTCTCCAATTCACTTCCCATATCCAACGCCATATTACGTAAATTTCCAATCATAGTATTAACTTGACCCATATTTTCTTCCATTTCATTTTCTCGAGCATCATTTGTTATTCTATTAATCATAGAAACATGAAATATTTTACATAACATATCCTACAAAATAGCTATAGCCATTAATTGTAAGTAAAAATATAAACAATATCAAAATAAATGGTGTTTATAATTTTATGATTTATTTATTAATATTTAATGAATTAACTCGCAACTAATATAAAAATGTTAAAATTTCTTTCCTTTATTTTTTTTAAATTTTAATTTAAACAGGTATATATTTATGCACAACAAACAAGCTTAGTATAACTGTATGGTTTAGTAGAATTATAATGTTAGTAAGCAAATTATAAAATTAAAATTTTTTAATAATTTTCACTAATAAAAAAGTTCATACTTTGCTATATAACCTCCTTGGGCACCCATTCCATTACGTTCATCCATTACACGCTGTGGTTGGTTGTTGACCACTTTACCATCATCATTACCTCGCCACGTACCTTCATCTTCTTTAAATGAGGCTGACCTTTTAAGAATACATTAGTATGATTAAACAAATAAAATTCAATATACATAAAAATATTAATTGTTATTTTTTAACATACTTGTTACAAGGCAGCACACATATTCCACAACATTTTTCCATACCAGTCAGGTTTTTTTCTGCCTCTTTCATGTCAGCATTAATTTGATCCATACCTTCTTCAATCCTGTCCAATTGTTCTATGGTTTTTGAAATTTTCACACACACATACACACATGCGTAGCGCACACACACACACAAATAAAAAAATATATTAGATACAAATAATAATTTATAATTTGAATAATAGAGTTGTACAAAAGTGTATATATTTATTGTTTTTGTGTGTAGTGATTTCTCCTATAAATGTGATAATTAGACTGAACTAAACGCGCAATTTTTTCATAAACAAAATGTTTAAGAATATTAAGTTTAAATTTAAATTAAAATTTATGAATAAATAATAATCGGCTTTAAAAATAGGATGTTCATATCAAAGAACATTACCGGCAGTATTATATTATTAAATAATTATTATATTGTTTTAATTTTGCATTTAAAACGTTTCCTCAGATTCGCATTTGTATTTAAATAATACATTTTCTTATTTCGTACAAATTATGTTGTTGTTTCGTTAATTTTTGACATCAATAGATTATAATAGTAGCTCAGTGACGTACGTAGATGTTTAATTTTAATAAATTTAATTATATTGATTTTCAATCAAAAAAACATCAATTACCTTCAAATTATTTTTGTTAATTTTATCTAACATACAAATATAATAAAAGTTCTATTTTTAAATTATAATATGATTTGCAAATCATATTTTAGATTTATTAATTTTATATTAATTTTAACAATTTCTAAAATATGCCCATGTCATAGATCTTAATACGCCACTGAAAAATTTAAATTAAAGCTATTAGATATACATTAAATACTCAATAAAATAATGAAGTTTAGTAGTGAAATGTAAATAGCCTTAAATGTTCTATTAGATATTAGCAATCAACTATATTTATTTAATTGTATCATAAATCAAAGTTGTTTATTATTTTATTCCATCGACAATATTCAATTATATTTAAGGATGATAAGAAAATTACAAATATTTTTAGAATAATAAAATCCAACTCGATAGCATTTATCACGTTTCAGATTTTGACCATTAATATTTTTGTTTTTATAATTTGTTTGTTAACTCGGTTTTTTTATTTCATAGCTCTTACCCCCTTGTTCATCCAACATCACAAGAGATTTCATCCCGACTTCATGGCTCTACACAAAAAAAAAACAACAACAACAATAATCACCGACAACAAAGCCTTTGTCGTAATGATCAAAATAGTGTGTCGATGTATATTTTATATTTAATGTCTTCTATCTAAAATATATATAAATATAAAAAATATGTATAAATATTAAATGTATTTTAAACTTCTACAGGGATTTATATCTATCTATTATTTTTATAATGTTATGTCTAAGACGATTGAATTAAAATGATATACAATATGAATTATGTAATTTAAGTATAACAGGACAAATAATAATCAACATTCAACAATTAAGGTTTTATAAACAAACAAAAAAAATTATGCCGAATTCATACAACAACAACAAGTCAACAATAACAACAACACAACAACTTAATTACTACTATAATATGCTATGCAAAACGAGGAAAAACGTCAAATATTTAAATCTTAAGGAATGAAATATACAATGGTTAAATAATGAAAATGGTTGTTTGTAGTTTAAATTTCTACAAACAGTTACATACATATCTTAGATTTATTATATGATTTACAAAACCCCAAATAATATTTTTATTTTTCAAATTACATAATATGCTATCATAATATTATTTGCTTTAAGATATATTCTATAAATTAGAACATCACAATACAGGGAGTTTATGCAGTATAAAATTAAAAGCAATTTAATAAAATAACCTTAGGCAACATGTCTTACCGCCTTGTATGTGCAAATTTTCTATGGTTTTTGTGCCAACATCTACACTCTACAAATAAAATATAAAAATCAAAAATGAGTGCTAAGTACACAATATGGAATAAAATAAAAAAAATGTAGTAGTGTATAGAAGCAAAATAATAAAAAAATAAAAAAATGTTAGTATAGCAAAAATAAATGACCATTTTAAATATTTATTACTATATAAAATTATTAATTACCAAACAAAAATATTTTTTTAGTATCTATTAAACCTTAAATAATTTTGTATCTAAAACAAATCAAGCTTGTAAGACATAATTATAAAAGGTAACTTTATTAAGTAAATATACATTGTACTGAACTATACAAAAAAAATCACTGATTAGACCCTTGCCTTATAACAGATTTAAAGCCCATGAATGCAATTTTTTTCCTTTCATATTTTGGTGTTAATACTTATTAGTGTTTGTGTAGTGATGTTGTGATCAATGAGATATATATAAATGAAAAATTATAAATATATTAGCTATGTAATTTTATTAATATCTGTGAATCTGTGATTTTAGTGCTTAGTGAAACACGGACGGTGGATAGACAAAAATTACCACCGCCGGTAATGCTCATTATTATTTATCATTATAAAGTTTATTTTTAATAACTTAAAAATAAAATCAATTTGACACACAATGTGAGTAGCGCGCGTGCACTTTGTAGTGAACCATTATGATATTTATATGTGTACACTGTATATTTGGGTGTATAGGTGTTTATGTATGTATATATGTATGTGAGTATATGATATTGTATCCTTTAAAAGTAGACAAGATTCCGTAGTTACGGCAACGGCAGCAGCAACAAGAACATCAACTCACCTCCCTGGTCATCGAGTGCAACTAATGTCCTTATTCCAGCCTCCTTGCTCTATGATTGTAGTATTTGAAAGTAGAAGAGTGGTAGTAGTGATGGTGGTGGTAGGTGGTGGTGATCGTGTGGTGTGCGTGTGACAGAAAAAAAACCAATAATAATAACATTATATGAGAGATAGTGTAACCTATTTATTTTTGTATAAATCAATTCTGGTGTGTATTATTTTTAAAAATGTTTAAAATTTTAAAAGTTTATTCATATACTTTGTATTTGCTTGTGTATAGTTAAGTTTTTATTAGTTTATTTCTGTTAATAATGTGTGTAAATTGGTTCTTACAGTAAATATATGTATTCATACTTGCTAATTAATAGTTTTAAAAACTAAATAGTCCGATGTGAAAAATTAATACTTATTTTTCTTATAAATATACATAAAACAGTCTATAATGAACATTATAACTTCGATAAATATTTATGATAATATTTTTTATGTGTTAAATTATATTAGGAACAAAATATTAAATTTTTAAGTAGGTACACACTAAAATGATTTTTTTTTATAAGTTTTAAGCATACATTTATTTTGATTTATTTATCTTTGTAACAATGTTTATTATATGCCATTGAATAAAGTATCTAAATGAATGATTTTATATTAAACATATATATATACAGGTGTTAGCCAAGTATCAATAACTCAGATTGTCGACATATAGTACTAGTATAATAATCACTTATTAGTCATGTCAAGTGTTGTACAATTAACAATTGTAGTTAAAGAGAAGCCACTTATTAAAAGCTGCTATATTTTGGTAATCTTTTAGTACCCGTTGTATAGATCTTTAACCATACACTGAAGGTATTTTAAATTGTATTTCAACCAAAAAACACTTGTTACATATTATTTTTCAAAATAATAAATTAGTCAGTGTAAAAACCAATAAAAAATTAAAATTAAATTAATAAATATACTTGAATGTAACATGAAATTATTTAAATAGTTTAATGATCAATTCATTAAGAGTTTACACAAATGTTTTTATATTTTTTAAATATAAAATTTCTTCTGTGGACTCCTGAGTTATTGAAACTCTGTATTATACTTGTTAAGAAATATAATATATGTTTGTTTCAATAAACCGTTGAAATATATTATTTTACATTTTTTATATTAGTATGTATTTGTATGAGTTGGCATTTTGTTAACTTGTATTTTAATGAATATTATTGTTTTCTAAACAAATAATTCACATGTGTTTGAAAATTGAAGAATTTTATCAATTTTAAATTTGAGAATGTAACAAGCAAATAATGCACAAGACAAACACACACCGACATGCAGCAGCAGCAGCAGTAAGCAGCACCAGTAGCTTTATTATTATACAAAAATATAATATATGTTATATTTTACACTCACACCTATAAATATAATTTTATTTATGATTGTGTTAATATCGGATTTAATGAAAGAAAATATACGAGAACAATATTTATTATATTATCCTCGTAATTTAGTTAACATGTTATTTATAAGGTATTAAAATATTTTATTGCAGTACTATAAAATTCAAAAATAGTAAATATTTTTTGTCAACAATATTTTTGTCTTAGAAAATTAAGCATTATAATTCAATATAAATATTTACACTTCTGAATTTTTTAGGTTTCCACAAATAAGAATTAAAAGTAAAAATAATGATTATTGCACAATATATATTTTAAATAGTTAGCAAGTTAAAATAAAGGTTCGTTAAATATATTATACTAAATAATTTTTAAATAGTATCTTACCTCTTCACACAGAGCTAGCATTCTTCTGGTACTTTCAAGTGACTAAATTTAAATGGTAAAAAAAAAAATTATGTAAGTATATTTATAATGTTAATAGACTTAGAAGTTAGAAATAAAGGAAAACTTAACTCACTTCATCTGTTACTTCACCAGCTTTCATTTGTAGTTCTTGAAGTTCAGTTTTTGGTACAGTTGGTTGTGGTGCTCCACCATCTGGTGACATCGCTGCATTTGATTTTGTTGGTGCAGGCATGGTTGAATTTTTTTTGAGATGATTCTTTTTTAGTTTTACTTCAGTTCTATAAAAATATTATACATATAGTCATGCTACTTTCAATTTTAAATAAAGTTAATTGTTTCTTAATAAATAAAATGCAAAAAGAATATATTGCATTAAATATTTATATAATTTTCTTAACTATTAATAATTGGATACATTGTGATTTTTTTAATAAAATATATTGATAAATTTATAAATGTCACCATTTAAATATTTTAATTACTATCATTAAATTTCTATTTGGTAAATAAACACTGAAATAATTATTAGGTAATTAATGTCAATACATCAACAATGGAAATATCATCGAATGAACTCGGTCATTATCCTGTGTTCTGACTCAGTCACTCGGCACAGTTATATAACACAAAGATAGCTATCGCAATATCGCTGATACCACTATTGGATATTGAATGATAACAATATAACCGATTAATGAATATCAGTAAATTTGTATATAGGTAAGTAACAAAGACTTTAATATTCCAGTTTACACGGTTTATATTGTGTTCGTTATAAATTGTAAATATTATAGTAAAAATGGAGAAAATATTGAGATATTAAATTTACACAATTCTATAATTTATATGATTTAAAATAATAATTTATAGTTATCAATTATCATATAATTAATATACTACGTATGTATTTAATAACTTTATTTAAAAACCATGCAAGAATACTCGAGTGAAATAAAATAGATCTTAGTCTCAATTAAAATATACGTATGTAGTATAAAGATTGATTACGGAAAAGAACCACGATAAATACCTTCGAATAAAGAATTTAATTAAAGTAAATTAATACATAAATAATTTTAAGTATTAAATATTTCTACTGACAAACGGAACAAAAATTTGTTTTTATGTTTTGAGAATATGAATAAAACATATGAATTCTAAGGTTGATTTACAAAATCGTACTACACAAATATTTATTTGGTAAAAAATCTGTGCTGAATTGTTGTATCTGTTTGTCCCCTCCCGAAAAATTACATTTGTTCTGGTCATACAGTATTATGATAGTTGAAGGTTAACACTTGCATACCTACATCATTTAACTTAGTGCGTCAAAAAATATTTCGTTGTTCTATCAGTTATAATTTATGAATAACACTCATTTCGAAATAAACAATTTTTTTCGGCTGTTTTTATAATCGATAGTCATATTAAAATAATCGTGATTCTGATGGGCACAATACATATTAATATATGATGCATCCATATCGATTTTCGTAATAATATTATATACTATAAAACATAGGAACAGCTATATTATTATCAACAAAGCAAACGTTATTTGAAATTTTTAAATGACAATATTATGCTTTTATATTTAATTTAATAGGTAATTTTATAGTTCGAAAAGTTAACTACTCAAGCAAATTAATATATATAGATAAGTACGATAAAGATATATTGATGTGTTTGGTTTTAAATAAATTATTTTATAAATACCTACCTCTGTAATTCAAGTAGTTTACTATCGAGAACTCGTATTTAAATAGAAGAAGAGGAGGAGAAGAATAAATAAAATGGCAAAAATATTGGTCCACTTTAAAACAAAAAATCTTAGACTCAAGCTTTTGTTATATTAAAACCACGTCACAATTATTTAAGGGCAAGAAAATGTTTTAATAGCAGGATCGATTCCGATCTTTTTACAGTGGCTTAGTCCCTTGATACAGCCATTTTAAATGGCTGGTGTGCGATATATATACCAAGCGTCGGAGCGGCAGGGGCGTCATACAACCTTGACCCATAAACGCCGCCGCACCCTTCTATGTTTGTAAGTACCTATGTTGCACGTTATTGTTGCATTACGTTGTCTGGATAATGAAAACGGAAAATGTAAACGAAAACAAACCGAGAGAAGTTTACGATGAATATAGACGCCTACTCCAATAATGAGTAATTGATGCAACTTTATCTCCATAGTTTCCGGATAAGTATTATTCTATAGTATATTTCTATACTATAGAATATTCACGCAGTTATACACATAATAAAAATAATATGAATATCATGCAATTTGACGAATTAAGTTAACTGATAAAGAAATTGGAGAAAAATATTTAGATAAAGTTTTATTAATATTGGCCCCGGTGAAACCACAAAAAATATTATTCTAAATTCTCAAACATTTTTAAATTATAATAAAAAAAATATGTGTAACTAAATATTAAATACTATATTTATAACTAAATAAAAATGTAAAATTATAATTAAAAATTGCATTATTTACCATCTACGATATTTGTAATTGTCATTATTATGATTTATACATATGACAACATAATCAGCTGCAGTAAAATGAAAACTAAAAAAAGATATTTACAAATACCTAACTAATTTGGTCCATTTGTTTATAAACATGAATTCATTATTCAATATCAAGATAATAAAAATACGCACTAAGTGACATCAGCATTAGTTTTTATTAATATTTAAATATCATTTTAATCCATATTAATAACTAAGCAGACAATATAAAACAGTAGGTATATTATTAATTTATTTTATAATTTTAAAATCTAATATCCACACTAAATAAATCGCAAACGAATGTTTTAACTCAATAGCTATATGGGCGCTGGTTATAAACTGAATAAATTATGAGAATTTGTTAAAAAAACCGATGTACTAAGCATATATTTTTAACGTGTCCAGTAACCTATAACATTGTCAATACATCCGATAATAACAACATTTTCATTGCAAAATCTTTAACTAAAAAAAAAAAAAAAAACTAATATGAATATTTATTCAAGGTATAATAAGTACTTATATATTGGGAGTGTGATAGTATGATATTCCAAAATTAAAAGAATCTGAAGACGAGAAGAAAATGATAGAGATAATGATGAAGTTTTTTATATTCTATTATACACCTACGACAGGAATATAATTTATTTGGTCGGAGACGCTAATGTGAAACGCTAGTTAATAATCATTAAATCTGCTGTTAATGATATTTTTACAAGATAAACGACATACGTATTATACGTGATATGAATATAAATATCTAAAAATGTCAAACGTAATAACGATATGTAATCACTAATCAATATTATACTTTCTCATTACCTAGTTATTACCTACCTATCTATTTTGTATTAGGTATTTAATAATATTATAATATTCAATATATATGTATTGCATAAAAGAATTCATCACAGTTTACGCAATGCGTACCTATTTATCTAGTAGTTTTTTTTAAACGCTATGGCGGCACATATCAAAAAAATAATTTGTTCGGTAAATAGAGCACGTTCCGCCTGCTGTGCCATCGAGTTAATTTACCACAGAACGGGAATAGGACAAAAGAAATAATAATTATACGAAATTTCTATCTACGGATCGCTGCCTACGCGCACCAGATGTATAAAATTAATAATAATAATATTATCGCTCATAAGTTTGATGATACGTACATACAGGGTATATTAGGAGTATTTAACAATAATTTATGAGCAAATATGAAACTACTGCTGTAACGAGTCATTACTAATGAATAATGATTAATAAAAATTATAAAAACATACACCCTATGTACACGATACACGTGTATACTAAATAAACAATTTAAAACCATCGTTGTCGTATAGGTATCTATATATATATATATATATTATAGACTCGATATAATTAACGATCAGTACAATTAGGTATAATTGACAAATGCGTAGGTATATTATATGATATTATAATATATTGTGGTATATACGACGAATAATACAACAATATAAGAAACAAGAGAACGTAGAAAAAAACGTAAATCGAAAAGCAGAACACCTAAAGCCCTAAAAAATAAAAAAAAAAAATATATATATATATATATCGTAAATCGTTATTATGTTTACGATCCGTCCTCGAGCGCACGGATAGATGTTACGCTGACGTAGTAATATTTTGATTCTTATTAACTAATAACTATCATTATGACAACATTCTATCGCGGATTGTATTTACGCACGGCGGTGCACCTTCACTGAAACCTGTTCAAGATTTTCGACAGTATTATGTAGTACAACATATTAAGTACCTATCAAGTAATAAGTATTAAAACACGAGTATACGGCGTGTACTAAAGATAGGTAGGTCAGGTATAGGTGTAAAAGGCTTTCAACAATTATTCAAATAAATGCTGAAATCGGGACGTTTGATTTAGGCGGGACGCAAATTGAATCTATACATATATATAATACCTATGTATAAATCGTAATATATAATATTATGTCGATACGCGCGGTGCACCACGACGTGTTAAATACTGGCTACCACAAGAGTGGACTAGATTTTCGGCCGAAATCAATTATTTAAGATCTAGGTACGGAGCGTAGGTCTACACAAAATGCATTACCTACGACGAGGTTATCTGCCGATCCGCTGCGACACCACCGCTGCTGCCGAGTCGAGTAGAATGACTAGTATAGTAGTACGAGAGAGTACGACAGAGATACTTAAACGACGTACGGACCGCCGAAACGATTGAGTGTATTCGTGTGCGAGAGATGTAAAACGTTTCCGTCCGGCGCCCGTCTGAGATCAGCAAAACACCACCTCGGTCGGTCGTCGCCCAATCGTACTGGCTGGTGGCTGGTGCCTCCCGCGCTAAGCTCATAAATCACGGGCGACCGTCTGGCGCGTGCGCCGCCTCCAGCCGGCGGTGTAGGCGGCGGCAGCGGCGGCGACGGCGGCGTACGGCGTCGGTGGTTTATCGCCATGCGCCGCGGACGCGCATCAATATTCGGCTGCCGCCGCCACCGCCACCGTTTTCGTTCAATATTATCCCAGTATCCCACATTCCCATTTCCCACGCCAGTCGGGTCATGTTGCAGAGCGTGCGGTTGTCGGTAAGTCGGCGCGGCGGTATCGTCGCCGTCCTTCCACCACCTCCCACCGCTGACGTCGGCGTTCGTGCGTATTCTCGCATCTACATGCTACAATAGAGTGCCCAACCCGATTTCAATCCGATAATAGCACGGTTATAAATCGCACGACCGTACGATAATAATCGCGCGAGCGCACGATAATAACCGCGCGCGCATAATAATAATTGTACTCGCAGTAGTACACGTCGCACACGGGTTTTCACCCGGCGTGCCAGCTGCCAGCCCAGCACACTTCAGCGTTCGGCAGCTGCACGCCTGCACTGCACCACTGCAGAGATTTACCGGGTCCGGGTGCCAGTCAGCAGTTACGATTTTCATAATTCGTTTAGTATTAATTACTGCTATGGTAGCATGTATAATTAATTCTAAGGTTCTAAATTTCTAAGATAACCGACTTCCCAGTTGTTACTGTGGCATGTATTAAGATAATAATGATTAATAAGTGCTGCTAGTTAAATGAAACAATATTATTTAAATGTAGGTACACGTAGAGATGGTGAACTAGTGGAACAACTATACGTGACCATGGACTAGTCACTAGCGAATAAAAATTTAAAATATTTTACCATGATAGCCTTGGCGGCTAGCCATACCGTTAAAATAATTTACTAAATTAATAGCTCATTTGTGTACACTGTGGTGCTTTCTTACTAGTAGATAATAAATAGCTAGGAGCTTGATAATTGCTGGTAAAATAAGTAATAATATTGTGTAAACGAGTAATGACTCTTCACGTGCATGGAGGTAGGTAATTGATACGCTTAATGCCTTCGATTCGTTTTCGAGTATTCGACCATTGCGTATCGTTGCATCGCTGAACGAACGGTAGCGATGCGTTCTCTGACTGGCGCACGCACACGCACGTCATCACCAACACATTTTTATGCCCAGTTTTGTAACGGACTATGGGAAATCATATTGTTTACCCTCAGCGCTGTGGTCTGTGCTGGCGTTTGAACCGAAAAACACGTTTTTTTTTTTTTTTTAATGTCGTTTACTTTACTTGTTGTTTGAATGTTTAGTACTCCATGGTTAGAATTATTAGATGTTTGAATGAATTTTTTTTTTCGAAACGTTGAGATTAAAACTTGTTGTTTCTTTTGTTTTTATCATTGTTAAAGTATTGTTTATACTAGTTCTTCGCTATAACGCAACGCACTTTTAAACAAGAAAGTATATTATGGGGACACCGAAAAAATCGAAACCGTGGCATCTCGACGTAGATCAAAAAGATGACGCTACAACTTCTAGTCCGCTGAGAGGTATGATCCTAACACATATTACTAAAGGCAACATTCTTTATTCTCATCTCTGTGAACATTAACCAGTCTTATGAGGCAAAAATTCAAATATTTTAATTCTATAGATTAATTACTAAAATATTAATAAAAATAAATAATCATTGCTCATTGCTCAGATATTTTTTTCTATATTCAAAACAAATATTCAAGTCTCTTTTAAATTCGAGGTGACTTCAACCAGTGCCAACTGTGTGTTTGTATACAACATTCATATTCTATATAACTACCTGCTGATCACTACAATATTCTATGTTATTGCTATTTTACATTTGATGTCAAGTGATGGAGACATCATTATAATTAATGGTACTTTTATCTAACATATGTCCTTTATTTTTCTGTATTGACTAGCCTTACCCAGTCCAAAGACACCAGTCCGATCAACATTTTACAGTGATGACGATGAATCAGATGACACGGAAAGCCCAAAGTTTCCACATCTTATCCCAATTTATAGGAGGACTCCTGATGAATATGATTTGGGAGGTGTGCGTATTGGTTGGGACGACGGATTTGACTGTCCTGATCTTCAAGACGATGATTGTGGTAAGAATAATATATATGTAATATCTTATTTAAAATAATTAGTTTAACAGTGTTATAGTCTATAGAAAAAATTACTTATCCTTTTTGAATCTTTAATTAAATTTAATGATAGAATATAATATTTATCAAGTTATTGCCTACATTTATTTTATTACATGTGTTTTAATATAACAATGGAGTATAAACATTAATATTTATGTTAGTTGATAATTTTTTTATTATTAAATCAAAGATAATTTTGTATACATTATTAATAAATACAATACATCTTTAAAATTTTCATCTATTGTCTTTAAGTGTAGTTTATAATAAAGTTAATATAATAACAATTTTAATTTGTAATCATTTTAGATTTTAAAACATTTTTTATTAAGTAAATACTATCTATTATTTTTTTTTTTATTATTATTTTAAAGGAATTATATTATTTTTGTTTTAAATCTGATTTGATTGTTTAGTTCCTGAAAAGAAATCAAGAAGGAATAAAAAAAGACGATCATTCTCTAAACGCTATCATCGATCTTTCTTTAGATCAAATTATTTTAATTCAACCACTGATTCACCTTCACCAACTAATTGTACAAGTCCAAATCAGACTGCTCTTCATGAGGAGTTGAATAATTATCTTGAGTGTATATTGAATTGTCTTAGTAAGTAATATAGTTACTCATTTAAGTTTACATTTTGTTTGTATAGAATTTTTTTTTTAATTCTTAAAATTATATTGAATAGTAAATTATACATAATAAAAATTTTGGTTGTGTTGTATTTTAGGTGCCAAAAAGAAAAATAGACAGTTAATGAAAGCTAAAATGGAAGCTAGTTCTTCTGCAAACAGTTCAACAGAAAATAATAATGTTGGATGTTCATTAGATGACTCTGCTGATGACGAAATGATGATGTTGTGTAGTCAAGCTATTGAACAAAAAATAGCTGCTGATGCTATTAAAAGTAATAGTACTATTAATGAACCTACTAAATTAATTGCATCAAATTCTTTGTCGATTAATGGTATAAGTCCATTGAAAGATATCAACAATTCAACAAATAATAATGTATATCACCATGTTTCCAAAAAGTTCAAACCAGTACAAAGCAAACTATTTGGTGAAGAACAGAAAAAAAATTGTAAATCACCGTGCCACACAATAACTTCTAGTACAGAAAATAATAGCTTATCTTCAGATTCTACATCTGTTGAAAATTGTAAGAAAGATGATTCCTCGTCATCATTCTTTGATATTTTGGCCAATGACGATGACTTTTTTTCGGGTATTGATTTTTTGGAAATTGAGCAGCAAATTATGGCTGGTGTTAAAGAAAATACTACTGTATTAGCGACTCAAAATTGTTATAAACAGCCAAGTACAAATGTTGATAAACAATTGGAAAATAAACCAGGTATTTTAATATGTTTCTTATGAAAGATCAGAAGATCAGTAAGAATTATAATTTATTTTTATTAAGGGTTTTAATAAATTCTTTGGTTCAAACATAAACACTAACTTAAACATATTATTAATTAAAAACTCGATAGGCATATTTTTATTAGCTAGTTAGTATTCACTAAGAATTTAGATATGGAATAATTAAATATTTTGTGTATAATAAATAACATATTTATATTTATTATACATTCGTATAACTAAAGAAATAAGGAGACATTTTAGATTTTTGTAACCATTTAAAATTTTATTTCTTTAAATAAATAGCAAGACATATATGTATTAATGTAATTTTCATTAATTTAACATTCTAAAATGTTATTTAAAAATATCTCAAAATTTCATAATATAGTGTTTAATTTAAATTGAATAGCATTTTTTTTTTTTGCATGCATTTTTATAAATTGGCTAATTTATAAAAATGCATGCAAACCTTTCGTGAAGATTGATCTAAAGTAGTTAACATTTAGACTTTTAACTTGGAAATTAATTATTGATCATATCAAGTTTGAAGTGATTAACTAAAATAGTAGTCCATTTAGATAATTTTAGAATAACAAATATAGATTTGTAAATTTGTCATATTTGTTTTTTCTAGCTTTAAGCAGTCATGCTTCTACCAGTAGTTCAAGCTCTAGTTCTGTACTTTGGCGTAGATCTACTTCAACGTCATCAATTGTTAACAAACAACAACAATCTGTACAACAACCTAAACAATTCAACAGTGTTATTGGAACAACAAATAACTACGGGTAATAACTTAATCTCCATTTGACATAGATATATTTTTGTTATTGTTGTTTTTCATGTATATTTTAGAAGTGGAAATGCCAAAGTTACAACTACAACTACTACCAGATATTGCACTCCAGCTGAAATAGAAGCAAAACGTGATCGTGCTCGTCGCACACTTTTACTTAAGTTCAAATCAAAAAATAGAAGTGTTTCATAAATTAATATTACTATTAGAAAATGTACAGTACTTCTTATTGAGTTTATAATATCTTTTCATTTAAGTATTAATTTAGAACTGATAATATTAATATTTTTTTCTTGTTTGTATATCAGATTTAATATTAATTTTATTTTATATCTATGTATAAATTAAAAGCAGTTTAAACATATATTAAAATCTGATTTATAAAAACTGAAAATATATAAAATTTAGGAATTGTTTCATAATTTTTACGTTTTATACATTCATTGTAATCATTTTTAATCTCATATTTGTATTTTCACAAAAATTTTTTTTGAATTTAAATTATATTAAAATTGACTTATTAATTTGATTGAAGTCCAAAAAAAAATTTTATAAGTTATAAATACGTTTTAATTTTTGATGTAAGTTTTATTTTAATATAATAAGTTTTAAAGAACACTTACTAAGTAAATTGCATTATTCAAAATATAAATTCATAAGAAAATAATTGTTTTTATTTGTGATAATAAACAGTTTATTTTAACAAGTGATGGTCTATTCAATGAGTTGAGTGGAATAAATAATTTTAGCATTAACTAATCTATTATACACTTTGGTGTTCTGTTCATACATAAATCATATGAATGACAATAGTTAAGTGACAGCAAATATTTGTGTATGTGAAAAAATTTAAAAAATGAACCTGCATTTTAGCAGCTACACTATACTTAAAGACTGATCAAGAACTGAGCTTTAATTTTAATATTTATTTTTACTAAATTTTGAACAGTTATAAATACAGTGTTATTAGTCCTAAGCATTAAATGCTTAAATAACTCTAAGTTTTGTAAGACAACAATTTTGCTATGTCAAAAATCTTCTGTAATTTGGTTTTTTAAGATCATAAAATAGTAATAATCATAAATAAAATGTTTATTATTTATTAATAAGGTCAGTAGTGTTTTCTAGTCTAATGAAACCGTAAAAAAATGTCAGTGTAGAATAACTTCTATCAAGTTCTAGTCTCTGGATACACATTCTCAAGTTAGTTTATATTTGTTTTAATTATTCTAAAATATGAAAGGACTAGAATTATTATAGCAAACGTCATAAATAAGTATAAGCCCTTTTGAGATTTATATACCATTACATGGACAGCATAGACTAAGTTCTAAATTTATGACAGATACAGCATAGTTACTTGATTATGAGGTTGATTGGTATAAGAATTAATTGTGGTTTATTAACTATTTTATATTTTAATAGTTGCAACACCTGTTTCTCATTTTAGTGAGTTCACAACACTTGCTAGTCTTGACTAACGAAACAAAATATATATAACAATAAAACAATATTTATTTGTGTTTAGTTGAAATTTTGGTGTCAATTTAATAAACGTTGACTTTTTTTATAAGAATTTATACTCTGTTGGTTTTTATTACCCACCAATACTTTACGTATTATAAAGTTTGTAATTAAAATTTAAACTTAATATATTACAATTTTATTTCTTATGTTATTATATATGTATCTGTGATCGTGACTTTAATTTAAAAAACTTAGAGAAGATATAGAACTAGATATATATTTCATTGCACAATTTCAATTGAAGATGTTAGAGATATTTTACTAAAAATATTAAATGCCAAATAGTACAATAGTTTCAAAATTGAATCATGTTGAAAACATACACATTATTCATATTGTAAAGTGTATTATATTTTAAGTCATTAATGCATTAATATTTATTAGAACAAATATGAAAAACAATAGATATAATATGTTGATTTGTATACATAATTTTTAGTATGTTGTAAAAGTTATCAGTAAAATCCTTTGAATTTTCTGTATACTATCAAAGATATTTTACATAATATAATAGCCAACATATTATAGTTGCAACCAATTTTTAACAACTACATGATTTTATGAATATACACTTACAGTATGAAACTATTAATTTTTTTTTTTTTAATTTCTAAAACAATATGTTAATTGTAGATGATTCAGAACTGCTTCAAGGAAAAATAACTCATCATTTTTTAATCCTAAATTGTATCATAATTATGTAATATAAGTATTATTATGAAAATTGCAAATCTGATCTTTTTTTTAAGTATAAATAATTATCAAACTTTATTCAATACATTCCTAAATCAGAAAAATCAATCAGATTCAGAATAATTAAGTTCTAATCAGTTATCTTAAATTAACTCAACTATTACTAATTAATTTAACACTTAATTTTAATTTTAAATTAACATATAAAAAGACTTAGATTGGGCAGACGAGTTACTGAAAAAATTTCAATGAACTACTCAAAATATAGGACAGTTATAAGTGATTGGATTTTATTTTATTATTTTTATCATCATGATAAATTAATAGAAGCATTAGTGGAAAATATAATTGAAACAAATTATTATTTCAGGCTGTAGCTATAATTATGATGAAATGTTAATCCTAAAATTCAGTAGGTTGACCTTGTCTATCTGTTAACAATGAAAAACAACGTACATTATTTTTTACAAAAAGCACATAATGATTAAGAGTAGATAAAAAATCTACATTAGTTGCTTATTTTTTAAGATGCTTAATGATTATTTAAGCAAGAAAGGTTTCTACCACACCTAGTTTAAAATAATCAACTAACATTATTATAATAAATTATTTATGGAGTAATTTGAATCAATCGATAAAATCAACCAGCATATATAACTATTAAATTATAATATTAATTCCATTTATTTTTTAACTTTATAAGAACATATCAATAGATTTATAAAATTATAAATATCTTGCATACAAGTTACAGTTGAAAACGAGTTTCATATAACATTTTAATTTATAGGTACAAAAAAAATTGCTCTTACAATATCATTAAATGAAGTTGAGAGTATTGGATTATAAATTATGTATTATTCAAATATATAATGTATCTGTATTGTATTATAATTTATAATTAACAATTATTTCTGTCGAATGTGTGCATAATAGAATAAGTTGATGGTAAATTGTAATCTAATAATGACATATAAATTAGTTTATGCATATGGTAATGTATAACTTTGAAGTAACATAGTAAAAAAAAAAAAAAAAAATCTATTTTATAAGTAGTGAATTATAGATTTGACAAATATAAACAAATATTTGAATACATTGAAAATATAAACAATTGTAATATAGGTAAATATAAAATTAGATATTCAGACTATTCCACTGAAAAAAGTAATTATTATCATATATTGAAAATCAATAACATTATATAAAATAACCCAGCTATTTAAATTAAATATGTTTAAATAAAGAAAGAAAAAATATTAAAACATGCCTAAAACTTATGAAAGTTTCTTAGAGTTTTCTTACTGTTTAATTGTCAGAGTTTAAAAAAAAAAGAATAAATAATAATAAAATAAAAATAAATAGTAAAAAAAAAATCACACCTTAAATAACAATATAAAACATTAATAAGTTAACTAAAAACTGCAGCTGAATAAAATCTTTTTTCTTGATATAATAAATATTAAGTAATAGTCTGATAAAAATTGTATAGTTTTATGAAAATAGATAATTTAGTGTGAAAATGTGATTATATTCAGCCACATAGTTAATTATTCCATAATGAGTTTATTTTATCAAAATAATAATAATTAAATTCTAGGAACGCGTAAAACAATAAAAAAATCTTTATATGCATGTATTGTATATTGCAAATATGGTTGTGATTAATTAAAAAATAAAAGTGCAAAAAGTAAAAGGCTGTTAAATTATGTAGTATGATTATTTATAACAAATTTAGGTGAACCTAAAGTCTATTATAAATAAGTAAATATATATACACAATATATTTAAATTGCTTAAATATGTATTTTATAGTACCATCGTACCATGAAACAGTACCAATACAATAAGTAAATAAATAAGTGTATAAATATAGATATCTAGATAGTACATTTTCAGCTAGTCTTGGGGTTTCAAGTCTTCAATAAGATATATTTTTTTTTAAATTACATTTATTTTAATTAATATTAAATATATTATTTTACGATAATAAACACTGATACTGTTAATATTACGATAATAATTATAATTGCAATACATAATATATTTACAGTAATAATTGTAATAATAATTATTATTATAATTATAAAAATCATATATTAATATTCTCGCTAATATATATATATATCTATATATTTATATATTCTTGATCAGACTTAATAACTATTATTTAGGACTATGATTGATATTGCACAATAAAATTTCTATAGTATTTTTGTCCATTAATATTATGTTCTTTTCAATTAAGTTAAATTTATAAAACTCTCGGCATTGACATTTACTTTAAATTAACATTATATAAAAAAATTTAATTGTTTTCTAAACAAACTGATATTTTTATGAGACATCACGATGATAGAATCAATAAAATTTCTTATTGAATACTTGAATTAAATTAGAACATAAATGATACATATACATAAAAAAACTAACACATTTCATTTAGTTCTATAATAAACACCCAATAAAATCACAATATATATAATAATAATATTAAATTTATAATTGAATAATCATAAAGATTTTAGTTAATAGAACAACTACTATCTAAATAGCTATTTGTTCAAACTTAAAATATTAATCTTAAACTCCAATCTTTTATTTAATTACACAAACAATAATATGTTTACTATAATAACATTCATGAATATGTCAAAAAATTGCAAGGGGTGAATTTAAATTGTGATTGGCAAATCACTGACCAGAAATTAATAACTTTTTTTTTGAAAATTAAGAAAATAAGGAATAATATAAATTGACGTTTCTATAAACTTAAACATTTTAAAGGCAAACAACATAAATAAAATATTTAATAATAAAAATTTAAAAAAAAAAAAAACTAATTTTAATAGAAAAGTTTGACGCTAGAGAGCTAAATGGAAGAATGCATTATAGATTAGCACCAATTTGAGTAATATTGTAACTTATTTTCAGTAACAACAGTACTATTATCAGTTAATTTAGAGTAAATATTTTCTAACAGCGGTCCAAATGTTAAGAAAATAAATATACTTATTATGTGTAAGTATTTATGAATAAAAACAATAGATAAATAATAAAAATAAAATAAAACAAACAAAACAAAACAAAAACAAAAATAAAGAAAAAATTGTTGCCAATAGAACCGCCGTTATAATTATAATTTAGAACAAGTTTAAGGATTTCTACTGCCTAACCATTCAGATAACTAGGTGTAGCGCTAGTTACCATTTAAATTGTTCACTTTAGATATTGAACCTGGCGATGTTACAAATGTGATGTCTGGTTTATTTTGTTGAGATTGAGTGGTACTACTTGTAATAATATTATCAATTTCATCATTGTCATCTTCATCTTCATCAGAACCTTCTTCTCTATCACTTTCAGATAAAACATCTACTCTAAATGTTGATTTATCAGTAGCACTTGCAGTAGCATTGGCTACAGTAAGTGAATTATCTCCTTGTCTCATTGTTGACAAGTAGTTCGCCAATGTGGTTACTGTGACATTTAATATTTCTGCTGCTCGGAATAGAGTTAATTCTTTTCTTTGCAACTTAGCCAATACGTCGGCTGGACCTTGTTCCAACCAAAAATCTCGAACTCTATAGAATATAATTCCATTTAGTGACTTTAAATAAAAGAATAACGCTACTACTATACCTGTACGGATGTTTCAAACAACCATAAGCATCTCGATATCTACCATAAAGGGTTCCATAAGAGACTCCCATTAACTCTGCAGCCACTTTCATTTCTAGTTCTTTATTTTTTATTGCTTCCATAAGTCTTTTAGTAAAAGGTTCTTCCCAAAATTGTGGGCGGCGTCCACCTGATTCTAGATAGTCATTCATTTTCATTACATCAGAAAATTGGCTTAAATCTATTAAAACAGAAATATTTAAGTATAAATATTAATAGTGTAATAAAAATTATAATTATGGAATATAGATTATACCCGGAACATGTGCTGGTTGTTCACTGAATCCTTGACTAACATTGGTGACACTACTTGCTCTTTCTTCTTCAGATGAAAAAGTTGTTACATTAACTGCACCAGTCTTAAAAATATCATAAACATTTTAGATGCTATTATATTTTATAAGTGCTATATAAGTTGTATTTATAAACAATATAACATTTTTATTGCATTCAAATTGATTTAAAAGATAAAATAAAATTGTACTCTTTTATCTAAAAATTGTTAAACAAATATTGGCTTACTGTTGGTTTAGGTAGCTCTACATTGTCAGTATCAACAACATGTTGCATTTCTGGTTCCCAGATGGACTGGTCGGGTTCAGATTCATCTTCTACATCTGCTACATCTATATCATCATTTTCCTAAAAATTATAATTATAATTAGATAACAATATTAAACACTTCTATTCCAATAATATTTACTTGGTGTTTTTCTGGAAATTCTTTTTTTATATTAGTAGTAGTTGTTAATGTTGAATCTAATTTTCTCTTCTTGCTGATATTTGTCTCATCAGCAGTTACATTAAAACTTTGATTTTGCTGTTCTTGATCTGATCTCCATGATACTTCAGCTAAGCCTTTAATCTTAAGTTCTTCTGCAGTTTTTAATAAAGAAGAAAGCTCAGTCTGAAAAACAAATAAATAATATAATAAATAACTAAAATTTACAATAAAATGTAAGCCTTAACACTTACATTTTCAACATTAATTTCTCCTTTGTACATAAAACTGACTAGGGCTTGAATATCAGAGAACTTAACATCTTTGAGAATAACTATTGCTTTATTCTCATCATGTTGTGATAATATAGTATCAAAATAAGTACTACAAGCAGAAAGCATAACCTGAAAATATGTATAAATATAATTTATGTAAAAATGTTAAAAAATTTGTATGTAATATATACCTTATGAGCTCTAAGGGTTTTTCCCTCACAAGCCAATGTAACATCACAATAACTCTCTCGTTCTAAAAGTTGGGAAAACATTGCTTGTAAATTTGAATGATGATACTTCCACCGTAAACAATATTGTTGTGGTGCTAATGAGTTCATATTGTCCTCAGTTGTGGGCCGCATTGATATTCTCAAAAATGTCTGGTTTGAGAATAACCTGACAAAATATTGTAATCTACCATAACCCTATCAATACAGAAGGTAGAAACCTGAAAATTTTAATGTTTATTTAATCTTATTATTGGTTGAATACTTTATTTAAATAAATCACTTATCAGTTAATTTTTTTTTTTTTACAATAAGACTGTGCCTATATTAATTATTAAAAGAATAAAAGCACATTATTACTATTCTTTCTGAGTTATACGCAACATGACAAAGTTTAATTTTAGTTGAATCAATCTTATATTATTAGTTTAAATATGAGAATGAATTAAACAATTATCAAAGGTAATATAAAAATTAAGGTCAAGAACATTATCAGTGTTTGAACATAAGCTATTTTTACAATATTTCAATTTGAATCGTTAATTAAAAAGTTATGACTGCATAAAATATTACAATTTAAAAATACAACATAAACATTGAAATATAATAAATCAAATCTAAAAATATAGATGATTAATACACAAAAATCTTGTTACTGTAATTGAAATAAATAATATATAACCATAGCATGTATGATATAATAACTGAGTTATACAAATATTTTATACAGTGCTATATTTTTAAGAGAGTATAACAAAGATCATTCTTTTCTCATAGGAGTCAAAACTAAATTTATATATTTTTATATTTCAATAATTTCAATTAAAAATAAAATTATATATCTTTAATTTTGTCCAATATATCAATTTATCCCATGCCTAGTTGATTAAGTTATTGTAACTAAACAATAAAGAATAATGATAAATATCAACATAATATAGAGATTACAAATTAATACTTAAATAAAAAGTACATAGATTAAAATTTGCTACTTATAAACATAGAGTACCTCATATGATACTAATATTATAATGTAAAGTGTTAAAGCAATAATGTTATCAGGTTTATCAGGTTCCTAATAATATTGGTGAAAACTAATTTCAAAAATTAACATGTCAAATAATACAAATATTGAATTTTTGTAGGTAAATAAATTAACTGAAAATATAATCAATGCTAAAGCTATTTAATAATCAAAAATATTTTAAAAAAATGAATACTATACAATCTTAACAGAAAAATTATTTGGTTTTTTTTTACTTTTTAAAATTAAAAAGAAAGATTGTAGGTAATAAATCTTAAGAATTTGCCATACATAGTTACATAGCTCATGTTGCTTATACTAATATGTGTTAAATTATTAATAATCTAATTGTAATCATATTATTAAAAAAACTAATTAGACAGTACTAGACTTTTGATGTATCAACTAATTTGAATAAGGATTTGTGACATTTATGTAACAATTCAAAGTTAATACAAAATATGAAGTTAATCTAAAGAATTTTAATATCAAACAAGAATTTATTAAGTTGTTATTTGTTATGTTAATTTATAAATTCAAATAAATTGAAATTTCATAAAATAATTAAATTTTGTAATCAAAACAGTACCAACATTTATAATTTTAAATAAGTGAAGAGTAAATAGATCATAGTTTCTGTATTGAATTTTCTTTTTTAATTAAAGCAATAAATATATTTACCAAATATTTAAATTACATTGTAAATTAAGCTTTAATGTTATACAATATTAAAATAATGTGATTAACATATATAACTTAAATAATATAATTTGATGAAAAAATTTCTTGATAACAAAATCAGAAAAATATTTTGGAATTTTAATGCATTTTATTTTACAGCCAAAAAATAAGTAAATAGTAACAATTTCACTATTTGGATCTCATTAATAATTTAAATGTTTAGTGCATCAGTCTACAATATTTTATAATTCATCACATTTATAAAAAAATTTTAACAAGTGTTAATTCATATAATTGTATCCAACTCATACGTCACCATATCCATTATCCTTATTATTTGATATTTAATATCTTTTTTTGTACTTACAATTTATTTAAAATATTTAAATTAAAATAATGAATAATATTTAGTATCATTCAGTTCATACAAAACAAAATTGTTAATGAACTTATAAAATATTTGATAACATTAAAGTTTTTATATTTGTTAATTAAAGAATAAATAGTATTATATTTTTTACTCATTTTGCTATTTATTTTGATGATTTACTTGATTATTCTATAACTACCATAACCATTTGTTAATATGCACAGTATTTAAAAAAACTCTTACTTCAAGCAAATATTTAATAACATTTGAAATAGAATGAAATAATAATGATTTAATACTTGTGAGTAATAATCAGGAACAGCTAAAATATGGAAAAAAATAATTTGAGATATGCATTTATGATTTTAGTTATAATAAGATGAAATACTTTGATGATGATATAAAACGATAAGTCAAGATAAAAACATTTTTTCAATTATCATTCAGTAGTTTAGTTTATGATTCATTTAATATCTTTTAAGAATGTTATTATAATGGATACAAAAATAATTAATTTTAGTTAAAATTATTATTAAAACAAAAAAATAATAATAAACAAACTATCCTTCATATTTTTTTTAATTAAAAAAAAGCCAGTAAAGAAAACAAGTTAATACACCTTGTATAATAATAATTATCATTAAGATAGTTTAATTAAAAAAAATACTTATTGTAAAATTGTATAAATAATCTTACATAAAAATTGATGTATTGTACTATCAATATAAAATATTTATACCAACAGCTTAAAAAGTGTATTAGGTACTAATAATAAAAAAAGAGTATGAGTGATACATACCTACTAAATAAAACCTTTGTATAATGTAAGATATAAAGAAATAATAGTTTCTAACATCCAAATGCAGTTACAAATAGTTTAAAAATTTAAATATTTATTATTATTTGTTTAAATTTGAATGTTACAAAATAATATTTAATTATTTTATAATTTTTAATTAAATTATTTTCCAATTACAGGATTACATTAAAATATTTAAGGATTTTAACAAAAATTAATTTTAGTAATAACACTTCTTTGCAATTTTTTTTCTCACTTTACAACAAGCCTTGACATCTGTTATCTTGTTTATAGAAGTTCTATTTACCAAACAAATAATGTGTTTTACCAATCAACATATTATTATACAAACTATTATTTATAAGCTAAGCTATATCAACATTATGCTTGATATTTTGATTAAATACATACTGTATAGCATGTACTTAATCAATGGTTGATAACTGTCTTTACATTGATAGACCTCATATTTCAATTCTATCTATTAGAATTATAAATAGTTAATATATCTGATTTGTAATATAAAATATATAGGTACTACCTATTAATTTAATTCATTTAATATAAAATAAATAGTATAAAATAAAGATTAAATTAGTATAATTTTAATCCTTAAAATAAAAAATAAGAAAACTAGTTTTTCACATAATAATTAATTAATTAATTAATATTAATTACATATATATTAAATAATAAGTATAATAATAAGTTATTGGTTATTTTCAGAAACACCTCTTAGAAAACAACTTAAATAATAATAAGAACTTTTTATTTCTCCAGCATCCCTAAATCTGTTGTTATAGAAACATCTTATGATAAATACCTGCAAACTTAACCAGATTTCTCTAAATAATTAACTAAATTGTATTTATAAATTAATTAATTTGTTTTTGAAATTATTAATCTTATAAAATGTATTGCCAAGTTTAAATTCATTATTTTTTATAATAAAAAATATATTTAATTTTATAATTACTGAAATTGTGTTTACAAAAGGAATAACAATTATAAATTAGTAAAATGGATAAAAAAAAAAAAGTTATGTGCATTTATTAGTTATTTATTTATATCATCATATTTGTGGAAATGTAAATAAATAAGACAGATTAAGACAAATAATGAATAGTTTATAAAACACACAAGAACTATCATAATTAAGATTATGATTATATAGAAAAATTACTGTATTTACACACATAATATTAAAAAAATACTTTTTTTTTACAACTAAAGTATAAATTATACATCAATGTTTTCAATTCTTAATAGTTTTAGGTTAATTATTATTTTAATAGATATATGAGAATAATTGAATAAAATAAAATTAATAGTTTAATTAACTTTAAAATATTAAGTTTTAATACAAATTTATTGTTAAATTTTAAAGAATAATATAAATTTATCATAAATAGGTATACATTTACTATATTTTTAAGGTTTTTTAATTTTTTAATTTCTTGGTAATATATTTTCAAGCTTAATTAAAGTTATTTATTTAATATTTATTCAATATTTAAATAATTAATTTTTTTAACACCAACAATAAATATTTATAACTAATTTATTATCATATATATTTATAGTATTCACATTTATGAATAAAATTAATTTAATATAGTACAAAAATATATCAAACTAATATAATGAACACAATTTAATATATTGTAGGATAATTTATTTCTAACTAAAAAGTTCATATTTTTAAATGCATTAAATAAAATAAAAATGTATTATTGACCTATCTAATTGTATTATGAAAGCAACTTATAAGTTATCTTAAAAATTGAAATAATTTGAAAAAACTTGAAATCACATGCTTAAAATTCAAACAAATATCAAGATAGATAATTCAGATATTATATTTCAATTAAATGTTAAGAGATATTTATTTTAAAAACTATTAACACTAATTTTAATGCAAGTATATATAAGTTAGATGCAAAATATTTCATTCAAAGAGATATACTAATTTTTATACCTAGAAGTATTCCTAAATAATTTTGTACAACACAAATTTTTCAAAATATACTAAGAAAACTTATAAAGTGTGTAAAATATTCATATCTATGTTCTATTAGTATTGAGGTATAAGTATAGTTACTAAAAAAGTTATCTTAAAAGGGAGATTTAGAAAAATAAATATACCTATCTATTGTTCTCCTATTTCTGTATTTTATAATCTTACTTTATTGAAATATATTTAATTCATTAATTCATTTTTAAGCTTGAGTAGGCTTAGTACCTACCTTAAAAGAATTAATTATTTTCTAATCAACAAATTACTTAACAATCATTGTCACCGTCAATATTTTAAATAATAATAATATTCCATTATCCATACAAAATTAAGTCAACGAAAAAAAAAATTGTGAACATTTCATTCATTTTCTTGTCATTTTTAGTACACAATAACATACTTACAATTTAGAAATAAGAAATTGAATGCAAGGTTATTAAAAATAAATTGATTAATTGATTATTAAAATATTCACACACAATACTAAAAAATTTAAAAATTAATATTTTTGTAAAATATACATAGAATTTGAGTTATATTTCAAAAATATAAGTAAATAAATAGGTAGGTAGTTTTTCGAATGTTTGATTAAAAAATAAAATTATAATTTATTATCAATTATATAATTTAAGAAATAGCTGTATTAATTATAATAAGTACAGCTATTAATATTAATGATATGATGTAATAGTTCTAACATTCAGGCTTTTAAATTTAGTGTATTATACAATAATTATTGGTTAAATTAATTGAATGAATACACATAAATTATAAATATAATTGATTCAACTATTAAAAACTTCCTAAGGTTTTTAAGCAAACCAAATATATTTCAATAAAAACTTATATGATATCTATTAAGTCAATATCTTTTAATTATGATAAAATATATACAAAGAACTAAAGAATATAAGTACTTAATATCTTTAATTCTAATAGAAACTTATTAAAATATACATATATTTATTGTAACTATAGACATTTTTAGAATGTAATATAATCACATTTAAAAAAAAATATATCAGAAAACATTAAAAATTGATTATCTAACATATTTTCAAATTTATTTTACATACAATTTATTACTAATTGTTATACTCTTCTATGGATGTGTATGTCAAATTAAGTCAAGATATAAGAAAATTTGTATGTTAAATTTCATGGAATTGCGTGAATTTACTAGTAAAAATCAATAAGATCGAATACATTAACATAAATAATTTAGTAATTTCTAATGAAAAATCTTGTTAACATTCACAAATGCAGTCAATAAAAATGTCCATTTTAACAACAGATATGGGTAGCTTACCAGCTTTTTCGGTTTTTAGTGATTTGATGCTTCTTCGATGTCACTCCAATCACGAAATAACAATCAATAGTTAATATAAGATGAAACAAACAAAAAAATTAAGAAAAACCCTCTATTAAAATGATAATTTCAGCGATAAGAATAATGCGGGGATAAGTAATTAATGACTACTCTATACTCAAAACTCGATACACACCACGGTAAATATTAGAAAAACAAAAAAAAATAATAGAACATAGTTATCATAAAAAAAAAACAAATTGAAAATAGATATCAATAAGGTCATTAAACTGTAAAACGCAAAACGCTAGTGTACCGTGTTAATAACATTTATTCGGTATAATATACTTCTCCGCAATTTTCATACTATCATATTATTTGCAAGTGCAATTTGATTCTGATAACTGCTCACTGATTCATACGTAAACTACGGGATAAAGTAATTTTTTTCAAAATTTTTTTCTTCAGAAAAATAAACCAAAAAAAATTGTAAAATTACCAGAATGTGTAATAAAACAATAAATAATAATTATCAAGACGAACGGGAATAATTCTGAACAATCCGAACATCGTCCGAAAGAAAAACGTTTGGTATACCCATTCCCCGTAACATCGGCGAGTGCACCACCCAGTCATAGGAACCAACAGTGGCAGCGGAGTAGTGGGGAAAACTTGGACGTGTAGCAATCTGTCCCGATGTCAACTGCGTCCGTCGTTCATTTTATACACTGTGGTCTATTGTACATACAGTCACAAATATATATACATAAATATATGATATAATAACATATCTCTTGAAAGTATACTACCTATTAAATAGCCCGTAAATAATATTATACACAGTTATTGCGTTATTATAAATTTAAATTATAATTTTGTTATTATCATTTATGAGTTATAACAAATGACAACTCGCGGCATTACCTAGTTTAATAAATAATAATTACTAAATATTAATTATAAAATAACCTATATAGTACATATTATAATACATACAGTTTACTCGTAACGTACAGACTGGCGACATCTTATTTTTTTATTATTACCTCCTATATAGCTAATACTATAATACGAATACCTATTCCTAATGTCGTACATTACGTAACCAATGCCACACTGCACATACAACTGGCGTTCACGAGCATTTTTGGTGTGGAGGGGCAGTGGCATAATTTGGAGTTATTATATCTTTTTTGGGGAGGGATCAAAATATGAATTACATTTTTTACCTATCGACAAAGACTACAAAGAGTATAGAGGGAGTGGAGATAACGCCCTTATATCTCTCGAATAAATTACTACTAATAAATTTATATACCTACATGGATGAATTAAAAAATGTTCCATATAACTTTGTCAGCTATCTTCCTATTCGCATTATGTTGTGTATAACTGAAAGTAAATCTATTCGAAAAGGTGATTATTAACTATACTCAAAAAGTTAATTTTTTTAAGCTTTAAAACTAATTAGTTAGTTAATTCTCCAATAAACTTGATAAAATAATTACATTAACTGTTTAGATACTGTAATTATCTTGCTTTTTTAAGTTAATTTAAAAGTAATAGATTATTAATATATAGGTACCTAACTTATATATTAAAATGTTAAATTAAAAACATGTTTAGGTATAAAAATTAATACCTAACGGTAGTTGAAAATACATAAAATATTTTTTTGTAAATTACTTAAAGTAAAATAAGTAAACAAATAAAATGTAAAATTTGATTTATTCATTTATTAGGCATAAACTTGTAATTGTTTAAGCCATTATACAGTATAATAAATTAAAAAGGATCATTTTTGTAAATTAATACGAAAAAGTTAAAAAAGTTATCTATTTAAAAAAATTGAGTTACTCAGTAGTCAGTAACTTTAATCATAAGCGTCATTGTATTATCATAAAACTAGAATATTTTCAAAAAACTCAATTAATTTCATCAATTATTTATGATATTTATATTTCACATGATAATTTCTTAAACATATACTAACTGATTTTGATTAAATTGTGAAGAACTATTTTTTGACATTGTCACTAAAAATTAAAATCTAATCAACTGTAAATTATAATTACTATACACTTATGAATATATATACATATAAAAAAACATATCATGGTTATCTGTTATGTCTTTCTCTCTGAATCACACATAACATGGTAAATTTGAGTTCTTCAGAACCAATTTTCTATTGTTAGCTCTAATATTATAGTTAATTGACACATATTATTAAATTTATAAGATAAGAGAATTATCTGTGTTTTTACGTTGACTTTTTTCCGATATTTCAATTGTTATGCTAGTTATAACTTATAAGTTATAAGTAGGTATATAAAATATTACAATTTAAAAATTATTATTGTATCATCAACATTTATCTGCGATAGAAAAGTTCTAAAAAAAAACAACGTATAAATACGGATACCGTTCTTATCTTTAAGAACTTTTCTGATCTTTATTTAGGTCAATTTGACAATTTATTCTAGTATTAAAGCTTGCAATACAAAATTAGTTCTGTTAAACATAAATTAATTTGTCGTGATACTACTGATCTGCAGAGATATAAAATAAAATATAGTATCTATTTGGTCACTCGAATATCCTCTTATATAATACTATCTTCATTCTTGGAATGATACATTATCGATTATTATCATTATGATTTTAGGTACCATTATTTCCTTATGTGTATTATTTGGTAGGCAATTTATTATGTTGTTAATATATTGTGTGGAGACAAACCTAATCAGTAATCACGGAAAAAACCACAAAAATAAAAACCAAAACATAAAAAACAAAACCTAAAGAAAGAAACCCATGAAACTCAAAATCAAATTTATATATTTAGCTACTATGTTATATTTTATTAGAAATGTGATAGTATATAAACATAATACATACCTATCTAACATAAGCAATAATACAATATTTAGGATAACATACATGACACATACTATAATATAAAGTAAGTTATAATAATATGTTAATCATTTTAATACAGACATACATACATACCAACAAAATAGAAATTAAACTTTCTTAATATAGAAAAACTATGCCCATAACATAGATAAGTAGAATAAGTAGAAAATAATATAAATAAAAAAAATGGTTTATATATTAATTATTTAAATAAATTTAATTTTTAAAATAACCATTATTAATCTGAATTTGTTGTTAGAACTGATGTCTAATAAAATATAAAATAATAGCAAAGTATATAGAAATTTTGTTTTTATTTTTGAATTTTGGTTTGTTTTTTTTTCATCTATACTTAACAACCACTATCTTGCATTGCCGACAAGGTAAAAAAATGAAAATTTTTCAAAAATATACTATTACAGAATAATATTTAATAGCTTATTTTACTTTTACATCGATTTTACTAGGTTAAAGAGTAGTAAAACATAATTTTATTTAAATCATAAAATGACCTTTGAATAAATAGTATCCAGGTACTAAAATATCGTATTAAAATTCTGAATACTAGACGATTAAGCAGTTATTAATATATCTTACAATAAAACACAGTAAACTGTATACGTGTAATTATGGCACTATTTATCTAGTAATCCTATAGATTAACCGATCAACAATTACCAATGTCTACTTGTTTAAAATTGAATGGCAATATTATTTAATTATTTTCGTTTAAAGTTTTATAATTTAATAAAATATACACATTTGAATGAGGTTTTTCCAAATTTTGAACAAACATATCTATCTTTGATTAGTCAGAATTAATATGAAAATATGTGTATGATAAATTCTGTTTTTTTTAAATTGTTATTGTAATCATTTTTTATCACAAAAAACGCAGTATCTACAATTGGTATTTTAATTTAAAAAAAAATATAAATAAGTGATTTATTAAAGAGATAGATTTTTGAGACTAAAATGTTAAACCGAATATTATTGAATAATTTTGTTAACAAGGCAAAATTTTGTAAAACTTATTTTCCCGACATTTAAATGTTTATATATTGCTTCCATTATAATGTTCGAGTAATAATTAGGTAGGTACAATATGTAAAATATGAAATAGATTCTCAATTAACCTTATATTAATGTAATAAAGTAAAAATATATTTATTATTATAGTAGATAATGGATTAATTTAAGGTCAATTATTCTTTTGCAATAATAGTCGAAAAAACTTTGTAAAATAATAATATTAACTCTATTTTTTCATTTAAATTGTTGTACATATATTTTTACTTACGAGGAAATCAAAAAACATTAAAAATTATTAGTCGTCAAGTATTTTCTAGTACCGACCTACGTCTAAAATATATCTTAAACAATTATTTACGCAATATTCACTAATACATACGATAAAGGATTTTTTATATTGTGTTAAGTCTTAACGAGTTACTTATAGTATAGCTATATTAATAATATAAGTTTACATCATCAAGCTATATGCATGTCAATTGGATAAGTACCGTTATACCTCATACATATAAATAGATGAGATGTAGTAAAAAATAGAAAGTCTAATAGTACTTCGATATTATTTACCATATTCTTAAAACGAGACCAAGTTTTTTTAAGAAAGAATAAATATTTTT
Source organism: Melanaphis sacchari (assembly GCF_002803265.2). Classification (NCBI taxonomy): domain Eukaryota; kingdom Metazoa; phylum Arthropoda; class Insecta; order Hemiptera; family Aphididae; genus Melanaphis; species Melanaphis sacchari. The sequence continues at coordinate 232,946 of NW_020271213.1, read as the reverse complement.
GTATAAATGTAAACTAATCATTTTACAAAAACGGACTGTATATGATGTTGAATTAATTAGTCGACACTTCAAATAATTTTTTTAAATAATTACATATTATTATAAAAAAAAACTAGGACAAAGATATCTCTATTAGTTTACTGACTACTACAGCGTCGCTAAAACCAATAAATATTCGAATTTCTGTGTGGGTATTTGGTACTTATTTAATTTTTGCCTTTTTATTTATTAGTCTAGGTATTTAGTTAAAATACTTAAGATTCACCTATTTCATTCAATTTTATTTTATTTATTAATAGTCCTAACATAAAAAAATGTCTTTTTAATTATTATGATTAACCTTGTAGGTAAAAATTATATAATGTAATGAACAATCGTTATTTCGTAAAACTAGTTAGTTTCGTTGCAATTTAAACTTGATGTGTAATTAATACACTAGACTCGTAGTGTACTAAATTATAATATTGCGGTCAAATAATTATTATTTTATTTATTTTACACATACCTCTGTCCATTCTGAGACTTCTAAGAAATAATATTATTAGGTATACAAGTAGATACTGCAGCTAAAACAGAGGTATATTTCTACTTTACCGGACATTCAATTAATGGCCATTTTGTTTTGAAACATTTAGCTAACTATACGGAAAACGACGGCGAAATCAAAATTTAACGTTCAGACTTAGTTTTAAAGTTACAATACTTGTGTATTATGTTAAATAACCTAATACTGCTTTGTGTAATAATTGATTATTAGCGAAATAGAACACAAATTCCAATTTTCAGCACTAGCCTTTATTAAATTTCTCAAAATAATTGATTAAGTATTTATTTGTTAATTGTACAGTATTTTTAACAACAAATATGTTTGTGAATTACGAATTTAGTAATAAATTACATTTTCTAAAGTTTGTTTCCTTAATTTATAGAACGACCTGAAATAAAATTATAATTTACCAAAATATATTATTTACATACGGCTATAAGTAAATTAGATTTTTACTCTAACAAAATAATATTAGGTACATACCTATTAGTATTTTTTGGTGGTGCAAATCGATAGTAAAATAAAGTTAGGTAATCAAATATTGAAATATAATAATATATTTAATTGTGTGTTTAAAGTTCGACACAGACACGCAGCCAACAGTTGGTTAAAACATTAAATAGCGTATTAACGCGTACGCATAGGTATATATGTATAAATGTAATTTACATTTAAAAAATCGGATTTCTGTAGGGCGCAATAGTTACACTGATCAAAAATCTCTCGCATACAGTTAGGCCAATCATTGTATTTTATCCACCTGCATGTTATATAATCACAAATTTCTCAACATTTTCTCAATGGCCATACGCCGCGCTTGTTTTACAATAATAATTGTCTGACGCACGAAATTTATACAATAAATCGATGAATAAATTATCGTGTCAGTATGTATCTACAGATAAACATTTATGTATATATTTAAACTTATATTAATTACACTTATGCCGCCGTGACAGACTGAAAAATATAATTCCAGGCTCGTTTAAAAACGTTGGTTTTAAATTTAAAATATAATACTTTGATATGTTTGGTTGGGTTGGGTGTTCATCATAAGTAATTAATCCAATTAATGGTTTTTGGACATTTTCATATTTAAACTACGTTTAATATTGGGAAAATGTTTAAAAATTATGATCTGAAAATTATCGCGGGACGAAAATATAATCGACACGATATAATTACGATATCGATGTATCGTTTGTAGCGTCCTCCTCTTCGATTGTACACAGTTTTTATCCAGTCGCATCGGGCGACTAGGAATCGCTAAAATTAAACCCGAATGGAAAAATAGCAAACGACGTCTTTAGGCGTCATTCTGTCCCGAAAAATGGAAAATCTAGTTGGTTAAGAATAAATTCGATTTGACGGCCATCTCGGCACGACGTCATCTCATCTCATATTATTGTGTACAGTATATAATATAGATATAGAAGATAAAAAGACCAAGTGATAAGATGATACTTGTTCTTATCATTTGTTTCGATTGAAATTGATTCATACTTGGGTGAAAGTTGTCCTTAATACTTCTTTAGCTCTATAAGAAATATGGCGAAACGAGTAAAATACATTTTACGTTGTAATTATTGTGTTCGTGAATAATCGTTTTGAGACCGTACATTAAGATTGTTGCTATCCAGGTACGTTAATTTTAAGAACCAGAATTAAATAAGTATTCTTTTTTTGGTTTTTGAATTTTGCTCAAATTGAAAATGGACACATAGATACCTATCTAATCGTTATTGATTTTATTGGTTTAAATATATTAAGTACTGGCTATTTATTTTTCCTTGTATAGTCAATATGCAACAGAAGCTATAAAACGTATTAGTCATAATTTTTTATTAATTTATTTATTATCTTATTCAAATGTAACTTTTAAGAAATATTGTTACTGTTAACAAATCTATGCATTTAGAATTTCAATTTTTTTTGTTTTTATTTTAGTACAATTAATTCACCATTTTTTTGACAGCAAATTAATGTTTATACCTACTAAATTACTTTTAGTATTTTAATTAAAATAAACACTAGTCAGTAGGTCAAATATTAATTAAATTAAAAAGATTTGTAAAGCTATATTAAAACGTTTCAAAATAAACTAAGGATAACAGATGTCCTTACTTAAAAATGTGTGTAACATGTACCTAATTTAATTGAAAAATATTAGGTTAGTAAATATCTATCCTTTGGCAATTAAATAATTAAGGATTTATGTTATTTCTTAAAAAATTCATATAAGTGATATTATATTATTATGTATTATATATACCTATTTAAATAATATTGCTATTTATCTCATGAAAGAGCCACCTAACCAGGTTGGCTATATATTTGAATCAATTTTATTAATTTAGGATATCAGTTATCAACTAAATAGCTTCTGAAATAAAAATAGTATTCATAATAAAAACCTTTTTTTTTATTAAAATTGACTTAAATTTATAATTATAGGCAATTCAAAAGAGAAAGACTTAACTATTAGACAATTTATTATTTGATTGACAACAGCTAAATAATTGATACCTATTAAATATTAATACAATTTATAAAAGTATTGTCTACATTATTATATATCTACATATCATAAATATATTCAGAAAAATGGAAAAGCTGTAAATAGTGTCTACTCAATTGTAAATTTATTGATAAACGAATGTCACAAATTAATTTATGTGAAATAGTATCTAATTGGTCTTTATTAAAATTTTAGATATTAATATCTGAAATTAAAAATTGTACTGAAAAATAATTATTTTAAATATCTGTCAAATATTAAATAAAAATTAAATATTTTAAATAAGTACTTCTTAATTATAATCTAAAAACTTGAAGTTCATTGTTTGAAATTTTATTTTAATCTTTAGTTGTTAGGGTAATTTGCTTTTTAATTTAGGTGCTTATAATTACAGTGAAAATCTACTATAATAACATCGGCTATTACATTAGCATTGATAAAGCAAAATATGTTAGTCCCAAATATTTTCCTACTATTTTAATGTTAAAGTATACAGTTATAAATTATAATGATTAAACTATAACGACAATACTGATTTAACAGCTACATTATTATGGCTTAATAATATAATTATTATTGTTTTGTGATAGTGTATAATGTTCATAATTTATCATTTATCCAATTGGTATAATTTTATTATGTAGTTAATAACAATTTAAATAATACAATTGATGTATCACTTTTTTATTTTTTTTATTTTAAGATTAAGTTACTCAGTTTGTTGGCCAAAATATAAAGAGAAATATATGTTAAAATAAAATGCAATTTGTTTTATTTGATTTTTATAAGCCCATTTCTTATTGTTATTGCACATACTTGATGTTGATAACTGTTTTTTTTTTTTTTTATTGTTTATCACCTAATATTCATTATGATAAACGTAAATGTATAAAGTTATAATCAAATAAATGTTGATGTAACCAAAATATTAGTTTATATTTTTTCAAAACTAGTAAATTTTATTATAATATAGAGCGATTAATTTATTTAACAACAATTATCATTTTAAATTTTGTTATTGTTTTTATAAAATATTTTTTTACATAATTTCTAGTTTAAATAAAACAACGTTTTTTTACCATTATAATTTTTAATTTTATATTCTAAAGCAGAATATTTTTTGATGTATTTTGACACATTAAAAAAAATCGAAATTTAGAAGATTAGTTCATGGGTTATAAGTGTTTAAATTTAAAGTAAGTGAAGTAGTAGACCAACATTTTGTGGGGTACTCCCATACTTCATTAATCCACTCACCTAAACTTTAAGTATTTATAACATCTAAAAAAATATATTTTTAAAAGATTATTTTATTTTGAAATAATGAGTGTTGTTTAATAAAAAAATACTCTGTATAATAAAATATATTAGTTTTGAAAAAGTTGAAACTAAATTTTGGTTACATTAATATTTATTTTAATCACATTTATGTATCATTATGAAAGTTATAATGATAATTATAATAATAAAAAACTAGTAATCAATATCTAATTTATATTATATAGAATAACAAAAACAAATTGTTTTATAAAAATCATATAATCTGATTGTTTTTATATTTTTACAAATTTTTTTCTTAATAATTTATAAACAAATTAATTAAAAAAATATTAAAAATATTAGTATTTTTTAAATTTTATTTTATTTTAATTGAAAGTTACGTAAAAAAATATTTTAAAACATATTTATATGTTTTTAAATTATAAGTGTTGTTTGATAAACAAATCACCCAATATATCTTTATGTTAAATTGTTCTAGTCCTTTTAAATTGTTATAATCAATCTCCACTGTATTTTAAAAATTTATTTTATAGTTCTATTATTCTTTTATGCAACTATATTATTATATAGTAAAAACTATTTTTAACACAATTAATTAGTTTAAGTGTTATGTTTTATTTTAAGTATTTGTAGATTTTGATTTATTTAAATGTATTGACAGTCTAAGAAATTTTTAATCATTTTATTGCTTTATTTTGGGGCCAATAAATTAAGTATTAATAGTTAAATAACTTTTATACCAAAATATTCCTTTATATTTTATCAAAATGATTTAAGTATTTCTTTGTTTTTTTTTTTACTATGTTAGCATTTATACAATCAACATTAGTTACAATAAGGAAACAAATCATAGTTATCCAAAAAAAATTTTGTTATTAAAATAATTAAATTAAATACCTATGTAAGCATATTTTATAAATAATATTTAACTGTTAAATTAATATCAGCAAATGCTATTAAAAATATAAATTTCCCTTGGTATAGTTAAAGTTTTTTTTTTTTCAAATCATACTGGTTAAGTTCTGTCCTAATGTAGTGTTTTTTTATAGTTTTACAAATTAAGTTTGAATAACATATATTTTAACCTATTTAATCTATGAGTGAATAATAAGTTACTAGCAATAAATAATACCCAATCAACAATAAGAATGGATAATATATTTCCATATATGAGGCAATAAAATAATTTTTGTTAATTATCCTTGAATTTTTATTTAGTATGCTTCATTATTAATAACACTACATATTATTTATGATAGAAGTAAAAAATTATTGATGTTTAAAATGGAGAATAAATAATAATAATTATACAATATTGAATTTATTAATTATATTTAATTATTGTTATTTGCCAGTTTAAATAAATTAAATTATATTTGATACATCCAATTTCTTTCAGTTTTAATGTTTGAACAATTTAATAAACATTCAGCAACATGGAAGAAAAAGATGTAACATTCATATTGCAACTTGGGTTGATTCGTGACTCAGTAACATTAAATGCATCTTCTTTTACTTTAAGAACTTTAAAAGAAGCAGCATGTGATTTTGTAAATATAAAAGTAAGTAGTAACAATTGTTTTTTTTAAATATAAAATAAACAGTTTATCATAGCACTTCATAATATTAAATGATTTTAATATACAACAATTAGAAAACATTTTTGAATAGTATTACATGTGTAACACTATTTATTTGAAATTGTATTAAAATTAATTAGAATTTAGAAATCTATAATATTTTTTAAAATTTATTTTCGTTTCTTCTTCTAAATTTTTTTTTCATGACTACCGAGTTGATTATTCTAGAACCTATGACTTAGATCTCAAATAGTATTACAAGTATTAGTTTTTCATTGTAAATAGATTCTAAATTGTGTTTTTATTTATTTGTAATGTTAAACAATAATTATATTATAAATTCTGAGCGCAATCGTATTTGTTTTATAATTATGCAATTTTTATTTTTAACAAAACATCAGAGCAATTAAAAAAACTTAAAGCTTTTGATGTAGCAGAGTAGCACTAATAGTACTATTGATGTTTTACCAAAGATTATTATGTAAGTGGGTAATTTTAAGATTTTAACACGTTAACCACCATATGATCGCTGGCGGTCATTTGTAATTCTCAAATTTTATTCATTTGTGACTGCCGGCGCCCATAGTTCATCATTACTACTATGCCACATGTCCGCCAGCAACAATAAATTAATTTAGTTTTATATTATTAACTTTTCTATGGCGCTACAATAACGCACCAAAATAAGGACCGTGGTGTAGCAGGAATTATTACAATTTTTTTGATATAGATACCTATAATATATATATTTTATTTATTTTTCAATTTTTTTTAAATATTTAGTGTATACAAATTTGGAAAACATTGAAAAATATATTTAGCGTATAAGAAATACTTATTGAATGACCACCTGCGGTTATATGGCGGTTAACGTGTTAATGTAGTTATTTAGAATTTTGTAAAACATATAAAGACATGAAATTTTTTATAAAATGTTTATGGTTTTTTAAAATGAATTAATCGTTCAAAATTATTTATCAATTCTATAATATTATCAAACTATTATAATTCACCTAATTCCTTTTTCTCAATTTTTATAAATTATAAACATTAAAATTAAGATCCCCTTAATGATTATAAATGTAAATAATGTTGATCTATTTAAATATTTTGATTTGTTACTCATTCATAGTGTCCTGATCATAGCCTTACTCGATTAGCTGAAAGAATTTTACTGTTCCGCCATAATTATTCATGTGATCAAATTCTTGTACCTGTAAACAATGTTATTGATATAAGTGATGAAACCATAATTGAAATAATTCTATCAGGTAAATATAGTTTAATTATTGTTCTATTTTTATTTATTGGTATAGTTTAGTATTTATGTTCCTATATTAATTAATATTTATTTAAATTATTTTTAGGTCAACCATTATCTGAGGAATATGAAAGCTCAGTAATTAAACCACATTCTTTAACAGTGCATTCATATAAAACTCCGACATTTTGTGATTATTGTGGTCAAATGTTATTTGGAATAGTACGCCAAGGTTTAAAATGTTCAGGTATTTAATATGTAAAAATAGTTTCATATAATAGAACCAACTCATACAATTATTGGAGCAAATAATAAAAAAATTATGATTTATCAAGTTTCTGCTCTATAATTGTACACATATATATTAGGCTCCGTATTTGTATACAGGTTTTCTACTATTTAGAGGTTTTAAGCTTTTTTTTTTATATATATCTTTGGCAGGGAACTTTAAGCGTCCACTATTAAAAGGGTTTACATAAACATATTCATATATCTATATTTTGATATTTGTTATTATTGTTAACAGGTTGTAATTTAAATTACCATAAAAGATGTGTTGTTAAACTGCTCAATGATTGTGGAGGTGGTAGCAGACATAAAAATAGACATAAATCAAGTTCTTCTAATTTGAGTGTTTCAACTCGTAGTCCATCGAATGTTTCATTGACATCTGCAGTATCAGATGAATCAGTATGTTAAACTTATAAGTTTAAATAATTTTATAATTACTCTTAAATTCTTCTGTTATAATATTTAATTACTTAATCATATTTAGGGAATTAGTGGAAATTTGCTGAATGTACCAATGAAGAGCAAAAGCCGATCACCCTCTCCTGTTAAAATACCACACACATTTGTTATACATTCATATACTAGACCTACAATATGTCAACATTGTAAAAAATTGCTTAAAGGAATTTATAAACAAGGAGTGCAGTGCAAAGATTGCCATTATAATGTGCATAAAAAGTGTATGGATGATGTGCCAAAAGATTGCATTAGTGATTATCCAATTGATTTAAATGGTTAGTAGTAACTAGTATTTTTTGATATTTAATTAACAATTATTAGTACACACTTTAAGCATTTTTTACACTTAACATTTCTATTGGTTAATGTCTAAAGAAGTAAAAACCAAAAATTCAAGTTTAGGTTTTATTTAAAATTGATTACAGTTCTAAAATAAAAATAAAAACTATAAGAAACATATGGTAAATATTATAGGTATTAGTAAGATTGAAAAAAAAAAAAAAGAAATATTATTAAAAGCAATAAATTATAGTTCAACATGGACAAATCTTGAATTTTATAAATATTATAAAACTCCAACTACCAAATACATTAATTTGATAGCTCATATTTTTGAATAATGAAATACCCTTTTGAATCAATGTATAATATTTTTTTCAATTAGTAGCAATTTTATTACAATTTTCAAAATTTTAATATATAAAATTATAAACATTTTTTCATAAACTTATTTTTGTATAATTATCTTTATATTCATTTATCCAATTCTTTTTAATAATTTGAGTAATTTAAAAACATTTTTTGTTTTTAGCAAAAATTGATAAATTGTTAATTTAAAAAAAATATGACTATACCTTGACAGCATGATCCAATATTGTTAAATAACTGTAGAACCTATATGAATGAGTATTACTTATTCAAAATTTGTTATGTAAAGAGAATTATGCTCTAGATATATTTTATTCTTTTTTTCACAACTTTTAAAAATGTTATTAATATTTGTTAACTTATTGCATTTAACATGACACTGTTATTAATTTAAATTTTACTATTTAATTTGTCATCTATTACAAAAATAAGAAAAGTGTTATTCCTTGCTTAAATTAAAGCCATTAAAATAATTTTAGGTTTTAATTGACTTAGATAATTATTTATTAGAAAATATAAGCAAATATTTGTATAAATTTAATAGAAAGATAATTGATACACATAAAATAATTTGAATAATGAGAATATTTTTGTTATTTATGACTCATACTTTATTTTTAATGATATCAAAAATATTATAACTTACTTATCAAGATATCATTAACATTTTTTAAAATTAATCTTAGTGTAATACATTTTAGCTTATCACTATTTTGATATAATTAATAAAATTAATTGGATCAGTAAAAATTATATTATATAGTATTCACTTATTTATTTTAAATATTATTTACTTTATTTCTGATTAAGTGAAATACATTTTTATTTATATTTTTCATTTCTATTATTGTTTTAAAAATATAACATTAATTATTTAGAAAGTGGTGTAGGCAGTGAATCCGAGCATGAAGGGTCTGGCAGTAAAGGTGAAGACGATAGTGATGGTGAAAATAATACACCATCACCTCCTTATGTTGTTCCACCAATGGTAACTAATTCTCAGAATGGACAAAGTTCTTGTAATTTGGTAAGAGAAATATATTATTTCAAAAAATAATTTCTGTTATAAAAATAGATATATTTATTCAGTTTGAATTATTATTGTCTTAGGAGACTGTAGGACATTTTACAGATAATATAAATCATACTCCTCAAGATGATTTAAATTATGTTGGGTAAAGTATAAACTTTATTTTTCTTATTAATATAAATTAATAAAGTTAATATTGTTATAAATATAAATTCAATTTTATTTTATCAGTTCTACATCTAGTAATAATATTCCATTGATGCGAATTGTTCAATCTATCAAACATACTAAAAGACGATGTGGTTCAAAAGTTATCAAAGAGGGTTGGTTAGTTCATTTTACTAACAAAGACAAACAGGTATATGTTTCCTAATTAGTTTAATTAAATATAATATTTATATAACCATGTATCATTTTTTCCAGAGAAAAAGTCATTATTGGAGATTGGATTCGAAAGCTATTACACTATTTGTTAATGACAAAACATCAAAATATTACAAAGAAATTCCTTTGTCTGAAATACTTTACATTGATAGTGCAATTGTTCCTCGAGCTCCTGGTAATATACTAATATATTAAATAAACTATTATTTATATATTATTTTTTATGAAAATAATTGTTTCAGGTCCAATGCATTGTTTTGAACTTAAAACTACTAACCTTGAATATTATGTTGGCGGTGAAGAACAAAACTTATCTGGAGGGACAAATGTTGAAAATAATTGTAGTGATGCTTGGACCAAGGGAGAAAAAGACTGGGAGAATATAATTCAACAGGCACTTATGCCTGTACCATCCAATTCTACAAGTTAGTAGTCTTATAATTATCCAGGGCTGTTCGCTAAGCTATTTGCCAACTTTTTGCTCAATCCTAATAATTTTTTCCCTAATTAACAATAACTCTAAGAACTGTAAAATTAATTAAAATTAATATTTTTTTACTCTTTTAATTGTACTGCCGTTGTACAATATCTTAACTTGTTTATAGTTGAGTGACTACCCCAAAAGTATCATTTATTTATAAAACTACTTAGCTTGTGTTCTCATATCATTATGTTTGTGTGTTTTGTGTTACATGTTATAGTAATTATAAACAATAATAACATAATAAGTTGCACTTGTTTAAATTAAATCAATAAAATAAATTGTATATTATTTAGAAGTAATTTACTCAAATCATGTTATATTTTAACAACACTTTTACTTTTAACACCATATTATAACACTGTTGGTATGCCACTGTATTTTTACACAAATGCATGAATGGTGCTTAAATGAAAATATCATTAAATCAACTTTATATTACCACCTATTATTATCCTCCCCATTTTTTTTTTAAACCAATTATCACTTATATATTATAATTGATGATGCATAAGTCTTAAATATCTTATACTAAAAATAGAATGGTAAAAAATCTTACCAAAAATAATGATTTGGCACAATATTTTCCTTATCAATTAGCTTACATAGCATAATAGTTTTTAAACCACTTAATATATTTTATCAATCTTGTTACTCATGATAATTAACATACAATACTTAAGAGTAGTTACATTTATAACATATGGTGAATTTACAATTAACCTCATTGTTAACTTATATTTTCTCGGTAAAAAATTAATTTAAGTTACTTAAATAATGAAAATTAATTTTCATGATTATTACCATATTAAATATATATTTGTGATATCATTAATTATTATGTATAACAAAGCCACTGAAAAATGGGATGGTCCTGAGAGGCCTAAAGAAGAAGAATAAAATCCCTAGCATTGTTCATGTAAAATATACTGTTTTTTAGCTGATGGTAGCAATTTGTGTTTTTCTCCTTTCCCTTAAAAAATTTGAAAATTGTATAAAATTTCACACTAATTCTGTGGGATAGGCAGTTAAAAAGTGTTTACCGAACTGCCTGTATTATATGGGCTTTCAAACTGCACGTCACCAGTTTACGTATTACTAAATATGGTAAAATTATTAAATAAGTTTTTATTAATTAATTTTATTTAAAAGAAAAAAAAGTGTTAACTTTTGTGTGAGGAGGATTAACTTTTAGCCACTCGCCACTGGATACTCTACTGCTTTATGTATATACATTATATTATGGAATATTTATATTCAAAATAACAACCTTACTATTTAAAAGTTTAAATAAAAGTTAATTTTTTAATACTCTTTGTTTATATTAATATTTCTATAATTGTTATGTATTTAGTGATTAATATGTTTGTCAAATAAGCATGGTTTTTATTTTTTCATCATCATTCAGCTTCTTAATTTACCTTTTTTTTTTAAAGTTAATTTATATTGAGATAAACACATACATGCATTTAATTCAATTTTTATTGAAATATACTCAATACTTTAAATAAAGGCTTTTTTTATATATATTTATAAAAGAAGTTTTATCATGTCATCGTTATGTATTTAAAATTTAATTAATTGTGCAAACAATTATAAATTAAAGATATCTGAAAATACCATGTTTAATTAAACATAAACTAAAATGTATTATCATTTTTTTCTAGCAAAAAAAAAAAAAAAAATTATATAGTATCTCAAATAGAACACAACATCCAAAAAATTATCTGTGTGCTGCTTGATGAAAATTTATTTTGGACTTGTAAGTTAAATTTGTGTTTGAATAACAAAAGTATTTATTTTATATAGGTTTTCAAGTTGTTATTTTAAAATATAATCAATATTAATGTTGTTTTAAATATTTACAATTACAAATAAAATTTAACACACACACAAACATAATATTGAAACATTTGCTAGTAGATGTATAATAGATAATAAATCAAACATATTTATAATAGTTAAACTTCATTATTTTTATAAATGTGTTCCAAAATTACAATCATTAAATAAACATTTGTGGGATTTGTTATTTAAATTGAACTTCTAAATAATATGTATATATATAGTGTCACGTTCAGTTAATGAGACTAATGAGCAACAACCAAGTGTCACAGATATGAGTCAATTGTATCAAATATTTCCTGACGAAGTGTTGGGTTCTGGTCAATTTGGTATTGTATATGGAGGTATGTCATTGAAATTTTTTAAAAAAAATACATTGTTTGTTTAATTTAATTTAAAGATATTTTGATGTATTTCATTGAATTATTTCAGGTAAACATAGAAAATCAGGTAAAACTGTTGCAATTAAAGTAATAGATAAATTAAGATTTCCTACTAAACAAGAAGCTGCTTTAAAAAATGAAGTAGCCATTCTTGGAAAATTAGAACATCCTGGTGTGGTGAATCTTGATTGTATGTTTGAGACAACAGAGCGTATTTTTGTAGTCATGGAAAAATTGAGAGGAGATATGTTAGAAATGATATTATCCAGTGAACGCAGACGATTATCAGAACGTATTACCAAGTTTTTGATTACTCAAGTGAGTAAAATTATTAAATAAATGCATCTTATTATTATTTAAATAGTGATTGTTTAAAGAAAACAATATTCAGATAACTTCTAGTAAAAATAATAAATTATGTATTCTTTCAAAAATTATAATATACTGAGTGTTTCACGATAGACTGACAATTGCAATAACTTTTGTTCTATTGAACATTTTCAACTTTTTTTTTTTTTTTTAATTCTCAATTGTTGTCTGTGTTACATTTAAAATATTTTAAGATTTTTTTTTTTAAATCTATATGCAAAATTAAAAAATTAAAAATTTTTTATTTAATAATTTATATTTAAAAAAAATCATGATAGCTATTTTGTAAATCTGGTTTTTAAAAAAATATTGGTGTCAAAAACTTTTTCTAAAGTTAGAGTCAATAATTTTTTAACAATTTTTGAAGTTTGCTTAAATTCAAATTTATTTCTTGTTTATCAGGGATACAGCGATTAATAATTATTTAGAAAATTTATTTGAAATAAATAATATAAAATTGTGCAAACTTCAAAAAATTGTAGAAAATAAACGGTTAAATATTTTTCATTTTTTTAAAAATCATATCAACAAAATAGCTTTTTTGATGTTTTTAAATATCAAATAGAAAATTTTTTAATTTCTCAATTTTATATACAAAATTAAAAAAAAAAAATCAAAAAATTAATTTAAATGTAGTGCAGATGATAATTGATAATTAAAATAAAAAGTTGAAAATATTCAATAGAACAAAAGTAACCGTAAAACATTCTATATAAATTCTTAATTTTTGCTACACATTATACATGATAGTTTTTTTTGTTTCTAAATAAAACAATAATCTTATTAAAAAAAAAGTTACAAACATTAATTAATTAAAATAAAAATATTCTATGTTAAATTAATTGAAGATTGATGCAATTTTTATATTTTTTCAGATATTAATAGCACTAAAACATTTACATAGCAAAAACATTGTTCATTGTGATCTAAAACCAGAAAACGTACTTCTTAGTTCAAATTCTGATTTTCCACAAGTCAAGTTATGTGATTTTGGATTTGCTCGAATAATTGGTGAAAAATCGTTTCGTCGATCAGTAGTTGGAACTCCTGCTTATCTTGGTTAGTATATTTATTTTTACTAAAAGTTTTAATTTGTAATTTTTTTATGTATGAATAATATGATTTCAGCACCCGAAGTTTTACGAAATAAAGGATATAATAGATCTTTAGATATGTGGAGTGTTGGAGTTATCGTTTATGTAAGTCTAAGCGGAACGTTTCCTTTTAATGAAGATGAAGATATTAACGATCAAATACAAAATGCTGCTTTTATGTATCCAAGAAATCCGTGGAAAGAAATTTCACATGATGGTATTTATAACTCATAATTTAGTAAAATTGTATATTTATATTAAATAATTTTATTATGTTTTATCTATATTAATATATCTAAAATCTATGTTTATTTTTCAGCTATTGATCTTATAACTAATTTGTTACAAGTAAAGCAAAGAAAACGATTTACTGTTGATAAATCGTTAGCACACGTGTGGTTACAGGTAAAAAATTAGCATTATATATACATATATTTTTTTTTTTGCAAATACTTTCATAATACATTTAACATAATAATTTTTTGCAAAATATTACAATTCCTAAGTGATTTAATTGCAAAAATTATTTTTATTTATATACACTTTATTACATGTATATTTATTACTAGACTTTTAAAATTTGCATGTTGTTTTTGAATAGTTAGATAAAAATTATATTTAGCATAAAAGCATATGTTTTGGCTTATTAGTACCAAGGCACTATGTTTGCATAAAGCATATTTCCATATTATATAGTTTTTTAAAGTTTTCTTTATTAACAAAAAAAAAGAAAGTTCTTAAAAATGTAATTAAAAATTTTAAAACTTACATTTTACTAGAGTTATATAAATATCATAACATCTACTCTCCATGTGATAAATTTTACTCTCTTCACTATTGATGTCAATTTTTATGTATATATTTATTATTTTACTGTTTTTATGTAATTGTATGGCTTTGATTTGGAAATGATAAAATATAACTATTCAAAAAAAGAATTATTAAGAACATAAATAATTAAAATTATTTGAATTTAGTCGACATTTTAATTTCTGATTGGATGATTTTATAATGGTATATAATTTTGTATGTATGTACACTATATTTTGAAAAAAAAACGTTTCAATCTCCAACTTCAAGAGTAGTTTCTGGTCAAAAATTGGATTAAGTTAATACTTCCAAGAGGTTAAAAATAAATATTTAAGCTTTTACATTTTAGATTGTAATTTGAAAAGTATTTGTCGTAGAAATTCCATTGTTACTTTAATGTTGACAAGAAACTTTAGGCCCAGTCAAGAAACTTAAAAAATGTACTTAAGATCCGATATTAATTGTTTTTTTTAACTATATAAAAATGTTAAAAATTGTTAGTAAGATTTTAAGATAAGTATAATATGTTGATATTAATACAAAAATTCACTTAATAATGATACCATTAAATTAAAATTTTAAATGTCCATTACAGTGACTTTTGACACCAACTGTATTGCAGAGTAATGTTCATTTTCTCATTTTCGTTTATTTTAGTACACATATTTTTGTAAATTTTTTATACAATGCTTTATTTTAATGAAAAATAAAGGTTGTGGTATATATATTACCACATATTTGGTAATATTGTGGCAATTATATGTATTTTTTTAGACCTAGAAAATCCTAAGCATGTATTATTTATTTTATTTCAATTAAAAGAATATAATAGTCAGAAGTTAAAATTTCTTTGATTATATTATTTGTATAAATAAATTACTTTAATATCAAAAACTTAAAAAAACAATCTTTTAAGAAAACCATAATAATAGCTTCAGTATTGAAATTTTCAATTAAAATTGTTGATATAGCCATACTATCCTTATTTATAGTGCTATTATTTGTCAAATTAATATGATTTTTAATTTACACACTTTTTATTATTTATTTTTTCAGGATTATCAAACGTGGTGTGATTTAAGAGAACTTGAAAAGTCAACAGGAAATGGTACTCGATTTTTAACTCATGAATCTGATGATGCCCGTTGGGAAACATTTCAAAGGCATTCTAGGTTTTTATGAAAATATTCAGTTTATATATAAGATTTAATCTAAACATTCCTTTAATTTGAAATATATCTCTTTTTAATTCATTTAATTTTACTTGAGAATAAAAAATAATATGCAATAGATGTTTTATAAAATAAGGCATATATTTCATATGTTTTCAATAGCTTTTATTATATATTATTATTGTTAAATACATTTTTGGTTAGCTGCCAAAAAAATATTATTTTTTGAGAAACTTGCTTAATTTTTATCTTAAAACTTAATTTTAGTATTTAATTATTGATATTCAGTATTGTCAATAATATTTTTATTCTAAATTCATAGAAACAGGTTTATTATTATAATTAACAAAACCTCTTGTTTTATATTTATAATATTTAGTATTATATGCATAAGTTTTTTTATACTTTTTATTCAATTACTATGTTTTAGTTATATATTTGTTAAACCATGTATAAAACATTAAAGTATTATTCTATTATTAATAATAATTTTCTTAAATTCTGACAGCTAATAATTTTAATAAAATGTTGGTGCTTTAATGTAATGCCAAATTTGTAATAATTAGTTATTACTAATTATTGAGTTAGTTTATTTTAATCAAGACTTAATGAAATGCTAAACATGTCAATTTAAATTAATAAATTAATAAATGCTTGATTTCTAATAAATTAGAATAAAAATGTTGTGTTTTATATACTTATTTCAACTTCAGTAATTAATATTTTAATTTGAATTGTCAATTCGTTAATCTTGTAAAATATTTATAGTGTTTTTACTTAGGTCTATGATAATATTATAGTCTTAAATTGACCATATAAAGTAATTATTTTATGAAGTTTTATCATTTTTTTTCTTTCGTTTAATTTGAATCCATTTGAGGTATTTAATCTTTTCTCAAAGTAAAATACAATTAAACAAACCACAATTTCACTATGATCATTTATTCTTGATACTACTTAATATTAATTTTAATATTTGAAAAATGAAAAAATTATGTTAGAAGTTTAAAATATTTAGGATAGTGATATTTTTGTAAATAATTAAACTATCTATATTATATTATAATTAACTAGACTTGAAATTTCATCTTCTGTATGAAAAACATATTATTAATATATATATATATATATTTTTTTTTAATTTTTGAAATTTATATATTTTCAAAAGTTAGTTTTTTTCTTAAATTGAGTTAAAGGCTCTTTTAGATTGTAAAAGATTTAAAATTTTAATTACTTTTTGAACTGGTTTTTTCTTCTATTAAAAACATTAAAAAGACTTAATGTATTGATACTTATTTATTACTTTTATAATATGTTAATAGATTTTTCAGTCTGGTAAATTGTTCACGCTTATGTTTTACATTTATTAAAATATTATATTTGTATTTTTAAAATTCAAATATAATGTGACATGATATTATAATTTTAATTATTAAAAATATGTAGTCAAAATAAATTTTATATTTAATGAATAGAAAAAAGAGAACTCAAGTATGTAGTAAGTACAATTCATACCAAAATATTTAAATGAAATATTATCCTTTTATATATTATATTGGTATTAAAAGTATATATATATTGCTTTAAATAAAATTACTTAAAAATAAATATTACAAAATGCCCACTTCTACATTAAACTGCTTAGGCATTATGAAATTTATGTGACTTTCCTCTATTTTATATTAAAATTGATTTCTTGAGCAAAATTATATATTTCAATATTCATTAAATAGTATGTTCCTAATAATATAATTACTATCTTATTAAATTAAAATAGTAAATACTCTCATATATTCAATGATTATTATTAGTATTTATCTGCCATTAATATATTGTATCTCAAACAATGTATTAAAATTACTGCCACATGATACTGGTTGGTCATAAAAATAAGTTTATGTTTCAATTAATTAAGAAAAATATGTATGAATAATTAATATATATATTGAGGTTTAATGTTTTTAGTATTTTAATTTTTAGAACTATATTTTATATAATCAAAAATAATTATGTATAGATGAATAGAGTGAAGAGTGCTTTAAGTAGTTTTTGCTATGAAAGGATACTATTAAGATGACTAGGTAAATTTTATAAATCAGTGAAATACTAGACATATTATATAGATAATGAATCGAAATATTGTGTTTTAACAATAAAATAAAACATAAGTTGATTGTAGTGCAGAGATGGTAATGCTAAGATGAATGTGTGGAATGACAGGAAAGATAAAATACGAAATGACAAAATTAAGAGAATAGGTTAAGATGATTACTTTTGTTATTAAAGGTGACTCGGAGACTATTAAGAGTGGCTATAGATATTAATACAAAAGGAAAGAGGTATAAGAAGATTGAAGAAAAGAACAAGAGTTATATTTTATAAAAATACTATTATTATTAATTATAAATTTTTTCATACTGTTAAATTAGTATATAATATGCACAAAAAGATTACAATGACTGTTGTTGCTTTTGACATTGTCGAGACCAGATTATAATTATCCCTTGTACATCACTTGTTGCTAATATAGTCTCGTCATAGTTAAATGTAACGCCTAAAGTCACACAAGCATGCCCTTGTAATTTATTAACTGCATAATTAGATTCTCTTTCTACATCTACAAAATAAACGCAAGAATCTTCACTGCTTGTAACTATAAAATTAAAATATAAAATTAATTTATAATTACACATTTCTGACTAATATTATAATTTATAACTAACACATACCAACACAAGCACCTTGTCTAAATGACATAATAGGACAAAATGTTGAACGTAATAAGTTATTACTAAGAGCATGATGAACCAAAAACTTCTTTTTTAAATATAACGAGCCACCGTCATTTTCAGAAACCCTATAACATAATTGCAATATTAATCTTTAATAATTTAATCCAAATTAATTTTATAAAACTAACTTGTAAAGACATAATATATTGTTTGCACAATTTGCTAACAACATTGGATCTCTGGCTTCTCGGCTAATCCATGATCTCCAGCTCAAGCAAGTAATTGCACCACGATTTGGTGATGTTAAAATTCGATGACATTTAGTAAGAATACTACTATCACTGCTATTTAATTTGAGAGACACAATTTCACTCTATATGTAAATTATATAAATATTATTAATTTACTTAATTAATCAGTTATATACTAAAATGAATATTATTACCTTGTCATTTCCAACCCATATTATTTGTCCACTATTATTAACTGCAAGAGATAAAATTTGACCTCCAATTTTATGCTTTCCGCCTTTCGGGTACATACCCGTTGATACATTTAATACACACACAAAACCAGCCTTGTTACCAGTCTATAATTATAAATTAAATTATATTACATAATTCATATCAAATAATAAATATATAAATACCATACAATGAGAATATTGTTGTTGATAGGATTAAATAAACAGACCAAAACAGAAGAATAAAAAGGATCACTGACACATCTAAGACAACAATGTCGAATTGCATCCCAAAAGCAAATAGTTGCATCAATAGAACAACTAGCAATTAATTCATCTGAAGCAGACCAATCACAACCTAAAATATATCACTTTTATTACTGATTTATATTGAAAATATTTGTTATTAGAAATTGTTAAAAATATACTATTTATATTAGGTTTAATATCAACAAATAATGTAATATTCATTACATTTCTTGATTTTTGCTTCTGGTTATGTTAAGTCCAATTAAAGGTACTTAAAAGTTTTCATTCTATCAAATTTCATTTGTAGTACTATAAATCCATTTTTAAAAAAATCTATATTTAACAATATTATGAACATTGTTTTAATTTCATTATTAAGTTCTTATTTTTATTTTATTTTTGTTTGATACCATTTTGTCACTTTTTTAGTTTGCTCTTGTCTCTGCTATTATAATGTCATTTATAAGTGTTAATATTAATGTATTCATTTGTTGTTTTTTTAAATTTTTATCTAGTTTAAAACCAACCTTTTTTCATAACTCCAACAAAGAAAACTTTGGATTTATATTTGTCTTATTTTTTGGTATCATAAAATAGTATAGTTATTAGATCATGGATGTATATGACTAGGCATATTTTTTTTAGAGTAATTAGAATTATAATAAAATTTGACTTAAATTTTATTTATTAAGATTAGATTTAAAATCTACATATATTTATTTTGCATAGTGATTATTTTTAGGTTTAGTAGAATATTATTTTAATTTTCAAATTAGGAATAGTTAATAATGTTCCATTTTGTAATTATTACTTTTATTATTTATGAGAACGATTAAAGATAATAAAATCATTTCAGTGAATTTATATTTGAGACATATACACAGCCCAGAAGATTGTACCGATGAGTATGTACCTCACTATTTAGGTATAATGTTTAAAATACGTTACACTTCATATTTTTTACATTTTAATTTATTGAAAATTGTATGTATTTATTTATGTAATTTTAATGAATACAATAAATTATTTTGAATTTAAAGTGATATTTACTTTTTATTTGTGAAAAAATAATCAATAGTCATTAATCATATTTAACGCATTTAAAGGCATATTAAAACATTTTCAAAAGCGTATTTTAAAAAATGTATGATCTTTAGTTCAAAGTTCTAATAATAATAAAAGCATAATATAATGTTTTACCAGTTACTGGGCCTGTATGACATTTTAGTATAGCTTTTACGCATGGTGGTGAAGTCAAAACATCACAAATACTAAGAGTTCCATCATTTGATGCACAACACAATTTTGATTTATCATTATTAGCAAACTTCAACATTGTTACTGCATCTGAATGCTAAATTCGAAAAACAAATAAGCAACAAAATTAAAAATATAAAAGTAAGATATGTACCTGATCATAAATATGATGAACATTATTGAATGCATAATTTTCTTCCATGGTACTATTTCCAACAATAGCTTTGGAAGCTTGAGCATGAGTGGTTGGAATAGGTGATGATAAAAAATCATACTTTCGAGGTAATAAATCTATTTCTAATTGCTTGTCTTTATTTAAACTAATCTGTTAAAAGTAAAAACTATGTAATAATTTAAATAGTTAATTAATTGAAATGGATACTATACATTAATGCATCCCAAACTTATTCACTAAGAGACTACTTAAAGATACAAATATTACATTGGTATTATAATTTAATTTTTAAAAATAATATTATCTTTTTACTACATTTAGTTATTTTAAATTATTATTTAAATATATCAAGATTAGTTTTCTAACCTCTTCAGGTTTATTTGCAGACTACATTTTAGAAAACACTTCAATAAATTATGAGTTTCATATAAACTAAACTCTAAAAATGCCCCATTTGTCTGTAACTTCTAATTTATAAAAGTGCATGGTGACATTGAATTGAATTCTTTTACTGCCTCTAGGTACTACATTACACTTCATTATGAAAACAATTAATTATGTATATATATATATGTGTGTGTGTGTATTTACCAAACTAGTACTTTGGCTACAAGCACTGTTAGACTGCATATCAACATTAACATTATATCTGTTTTGTAAAATTGCTGATCTAATACGTAAATACCTTCTTCTCATACCTGGAATCATATCCTAAAAAAGAAAACCAAAAATAAATATCTACTTAAACTGAGTACTAAAATCTATACTGTGAATATTAAAACTTACATCTTGTTTAGATTTTTCTCTGAGAAGTTGACTTCTCCTTCTAATGTAAAGTGTTCCTTAAAAAAAATAAAAAAAAATAGATACACCAAAATGAAAAATATTTTAATTATTCCTTACTTGATAAAATTAATCAATTATAATATTTTTATCTAAAATAAATTAAAAATTTAAGGTTTAACTAATAACTTGCAAGTATTTAAAAGCAATAGTGATCGAATACTTTTGTTATTATTTTTGAATAATATTTTTCTATGATTTAAATAATGGTAACATAGCTACTATATTTTGTAATAAAATTTAAAAATAAATTGTTAGTGAACATTTTTTTGCTTAAATAAGAAACATTCAGGTTACAGTCATAGTAAAAGAATCAAATTTACTCAAAGTAACTTAGTGATTTTATGCCTATACCATTGTTGGTTTTTAATTATTAGATGATATTATAGTAAAACAATTTTGCACAAAAAAGAACCACTAATGATTTAATTGTATTTAAAGAACCAAATTTATACAGTCTAATTATTATATGAATTGCATAGCGGCAGTTTTACTTTAATTATTAATAATATGAAAATGTATTTATGTTAAATAATCATAAAAATGAGTTTTAAAAGAGTAAGATTTAAATGACCTTTTTGTATAAATAATATAAATAAAATAAAAACACTACAACACAGTAAATATTATCTTTTGTACGTTGAACAAATTTAGTTTTTTTTTTTTTTTTAGTTTTTATTAAGAAATACACAATATGTACTATTTAGCACAATATGAGTATGTGATGACTGAAAAAAAATGTATTGAATATTAAAAATAAGAAATCACCCATTAGTGACACTTGATTAAATTTAATTTCTAAAATATAATTAAAGCACAAGTGGTTTTTTTTTTGGCATAAAATTAGTTAACAATAACATAATCTCATAATAATAAACTAACCATGTTAGTTAAAGACATGAAATCATTTTTAAGTACTTTTGAATTATTTAATATTTAAATAAACTTTAAATAACATTTTTTTCTAAACAATATTTTAATATTCTATATTATTCCTTAAAAAAAGGGAAAGTGTTGTTCTCATAATTATATAAATAATATATGAAGTTATAATACATAAATAATATTTATTAATACTAAATTTAATGCTAGAACTTAAAAGTGAACTAATCTTATTTGATTTCATTACACCTTTTTTATTTTTATTTAATTGCAATACTAAACTTACTAAAGTTTGGGTGGTTTGAAGTTCTATAGGCGTTAAATTTGGAATCCAAAACAAAAGCTTGTTGTTGCCACATTTTGTTAACATAATCTTAATCCAAATCACTTGAATAACAATCTATTTAATCATAGTGGAGCATATAAGGTTCGACTATGTAGAAATTGAGATTCAGATTAAGATGAATAATACAATTATTTTTCTACTACTGAGTAGTCATGATGAAATGAAGTACTATTTGATTAAATTTTTCATAAAGATTGAAATCCAGTCAATTTCTAAGTCTATATTAAAAACACCTATAACACCATAGGGCGTTCTTTTTTGTAGAGAACAAGAATTGTAAAGGTAAATAATTAGTCAATAAAGCAATCCGCCATTAATCCATGGGGCATGGACTGTTTTAAGTAAAACATGAAACTAACAAATTACATATATTCTATATAAATATATTATTTAATAATTTCATGCTAAATTTAAGCATATTTTCGAAAAAACTAAATAATAATTACCTAATTAATAATTAAATTAATATTTAATAGCATATTCTAATTTCTAATGTATTATAGTATTACACTGTTATCTACGCAACGATCGCGTTGTCATTGTAGTGACAAGACGTTTATTTGGAATCAGCTGTAATGATTTATGATAACATGTCGTTATCGATATTTATTATTTTCGTTTGTGAGTTCGAAATTATAAACTATCATACAAAGAAAAGTTACTAAAAATGTTTGTTTGAACACCCGTTCAGCGGTAAAAATGTCCATTGTGCTGAAAATGCTGAAATATTGTTATCTGTTCACCTTGAGCAATGCTACCTGTTTCTTGCTTCTGCTAACGATATGTCAATTGTCGATTATATTTCAATGAATATTAAGTCCAACTGTACGTAAACTGCCCAACGAGCACATAATTTTATCGATATATCGAGATAAACGATAATTAATAGTAAACATAAATTCATTTTATCGATTCAATAAACGATTCAACTGCATTATGATAATCATATTTAGTATCCAATAAGAATGGTATTATCTTATAAAATCTGCATAGACTTTTCGATTTTCTTTAATCCAATAAAAACACCTAGCACCAAGTTAATAAGTTAATAATCGATAGTTTCTTTTTCTGGTTTACATAATAGTGAATCCATTATTTCTGTCATTTTGATAGGTATATCGTATATAAGTAAAGCTTATACAAGTTATAGATCTGGGAAATCAATTAACTGTTAAAAGCTGTTGAAACATTTTTAATCATTATTATCAATTTTATAGCTTCAGTATTAATCAATTTCAAAATTTAGAGACGTGACTTATTTTTCAAAAAAATTAATAAAATAGTGTAGAAAATTTAAAATAATATACGATCAGTTATTTTTTACTTCTCGTTTGCAGTTTTATTGAATGAATTAAAAATTTTAATTCTTAAGTTAAATCATAAAACATGGAAGCAAATAAGACCAATGAATACATATTTTAACATTTTGAAAAAAATAATTAATGGTTAATAAATTCATGATTCTATTAAAAAAAATAACCTGTAACTACTCGATAATTTTTAGAAATTAGAATTTATTTTGTACTCACAGAGTGCAATAAAAAATCAACGCAAAAAAGTAAATTTACCGTATCACTGTTGATTTAATAACAAATTCTATAAGTTAACAGACAAAATTAAATACTGAAACAGTGCTTAAAACAATTGAAATCATCACGAGAAAGAAAAACAGATCATGAAGGTTGTTGAAAAAACTTACGTCAGATTCGAAATAAACTTTTGACGAACCATCAATAAAAATTACCTTCTTTAATTCTCGTATCATAAAATAGTTCTCATCAATCATAATATGTTATGTAATTAAATTTTAAAAACCATAAATAAAATATTAATTACAATTGGTTACACATCAAAATATATGTATACATAAAGCATAAAGGACATTTAAAAATGGTTGATAAAAAAAAAAAACTTATATTTCTTAATATTTTCTGGCAGCTGTTAGCCTTAACTTGTACCTATATTTATATTTTGTATTATGATCTCATGTAAAACATATATCATCCCTCTTTTGTTTTATCGATGACTGCTAAAGTAACTGTACCATACGTTTATTTTTCCACGACCACTGTAGAATCTGTAAATACGAATTAGGTATTTAATCATTTGCTGCATTAATCGATGCGTGTTAAAAAAGTCACGGTCGTTTTCGCTAATACGTTTTCCCCTCAATTACTATTCTAGCTTATTTGTAATTAGTAAGCATTCATTATACTTGCAATAAACGTTACTCTAATTATTACCAAAAATTGTATATTAAAATTATACTTTCTGTTGATTTCTGATTTAGCTACCTCCAAACAATAGTATCTTCAAAATTTTCTTGTATAATGTATTATCATTTATGGTACTTGATAACTAATTGTCTGTTATTATTATTATTATTATTATTTATGCTCTTTGATTAGTGTTAACAGGAAGGGGACGCCAACTAGCCTCATTACCGTCAAAAACATTAAGCAACAGAGTACGGACTACGGACGCACGTTATACATTATTCAACAACTGAACAACTTGCAGTTTTTCGAATAATTTTTTATTTTTTTCGTGTCGCTCTTGTCTGACATTCTAATTGCGATCGATTTCCACTCAGGTCTTGGATTGATGCAGATGCGTTTGTGATCGTCGTTTTTCTAACTTAGCATCCAAGGTGAGTACCACATGATCGTCCAAAATTGAATGTGATAAGATGCGACAGGTACATCGTCAAACACGTTTTTTCTAGAATCTTCAGTCTCTATGCATGACCATACTCACATGGAGAGATCTATGATATTCTTGAGTTACAAGCCCGAAATGGTGAAGTAATAGGGATTAATATTTTATTTCATATTTTGTGGCCTGTGTTGAACGTGGACGTGGGTAATATAATTCGTGACAACCATCTTTCCCGCTTGCTTACACAATCGTGGTTAGATGTGATTCGTAAAATTATTAGCGGTATTATCAATTATTACATATATTTGATCCATGTGATCTGTGATCAGAATTTTCTTATTATTTACCAAATTAAAAAAATATTGTTCAAGTAAATCGATCCCACAAACAATTAACAGCCACCTAGCCACACATTGAAATAGTTAAATAATTTCAAATACCTATTTGGTATTTTGGTTGTAATACAGTAACATACTAACATGTTAATTACGTGCTTAACATGGTAGGTAACAGTGTAGAATATTTTGGATTAAATTATTTTTGGAATTTGTTTTAAAACCATTAATTTATATTGTATATTTTTAGGTTACCAAAATAGTACTTAATAGCTAAAATGGAAGGTAAAATACTCGACCAGGAAACAGTTGCTGAACACAATCCAGCTAGTGAACAAATTACTAATACAAAATCAAAACGTAAATATGATATAATAATTTTTGGCGCCTCAGGATTCACTGGACAATTTGTTGTTATGGAAATGGGTCGTTTTTCTCAAATATACAATTTGACTTGGGCTATTGCTGGACGTAATGCTGTTAAATTACAAAATGTATTGGATAAATTGTATAAAACTGTTGGTAAGTTTCTTTATTTTACTATAAAAATAACTGTAAAATAATTGATTTAGAATCTACAGATAACAGCTTTCATTTTTTAAGGAACGTTAAAAACCATTGTGTATATGTTTGAATCCTTAACTTTTAAAACAACAATGGTGTTTTTCGTTTCTATAAATGATGTTAAGCACTGTCTTCAGCAATAAAATTATTTAAATATTTAATAGTATAAAATTTAATTGTATCTTTTTTTTTTTAGTTTATATAAAATATTTTATTGTTTAAAGTAAGATTAATAATGAACAATAGAATCTAGAAATAACCACAGGTATTGTTACTTATCTCTAGTAATTTTTATTGTATTTATTAAATATTATATAGATGGTTATGAAGATAAAAAAATTGATATTATTTATGCTGATGTACAAGATATTAAAACTATCATGAAAATGACACAAACAACTTCTGTGGTTATTAATTGTACTGGACCGTACTATATCTATGGAGAAGTTGTAGTCAAATCTTGTGTTTTGACATCTACTCATTATGTAGATGTAACTGGTGAATCATTAGTAAGTTATGTATAGGTTGTTAAAATTTAATTTAATTAATGTTTTCTACAGAATCTACAAACCTTTTTTTTTTAATGTATTTTAAAAAGCATGTAAAATATTTATTGAATTAAGTATATTGTATTTTTATTATTTTATTACTGTATGATTAATAAGTGATAAATAGAAAACCGAAACCGTGTTTAGAAAATATTATTTTGATATTTGTTAATTGTTTTTATTCAGTTATTTAACACATTTATAATATTATAGTTTATGGAGAAAATGGCGTATATTTATAATGGACAAGCTGAAGAAAACAATGCAATTATTGTTAGTGCACTTGGTATGGAGAGTGTGCCTGCTGACCTTGGTGTAGAATTTTTATACAAAAGTTTTAGGGGTATTTTAACAGTTTATAGATATTAAATAAAGTATCTGCCTGAATTAATTATATTTTTTTTATCAGGTGAGTTGAAGAATATTGATATATACATGAAACTTTATAGCAGTTCATTTGTACTTACTGATGTGAGTAATACAATTTTTATTTTTATTATAATAACTAATAAATTGTATAAATTATTTTTTTATGATACACTGTCAACATAATTACCATTTTTTAGCTTTTTTTATCTGGCTGTATTAGTGTATTCTGGTGTACATGGGTTGTATAAAAATGATTAGTATGACCAGACTATTAGATAACACAAATTTCATATGGTGGTGGTTTCATTTATACTATAACCTACAAGAGAACAACCATATTCCATGAATCGATTCTGATAGTCATAAGTATTAGCTAGTTATTTTTCTTTTACCATAATGCCATTCCCACACAGTTGCCAACCTTTCATCTCATTGATTATTCAGACCTGTATGGCTCCATATGTAGAAACATGTTGAAAATGAATCAGTACTTAGTGATAATAAAGTATTTATGGTTGTTCTGTCATGGGTACAAATAAACACGAGTTTAAAAAAAATAGCATTTAATTTGAAGGTTTAAAAAATAATGAAATATTATGTACAGTGTAGTATCAGTATCTGAGTATAATTTAAATTAATTTAAGAAATGACAGATATCACAATAATTAAAAAATAATGAGATGCTTTGTAATATTGATTAATAAATTAATAAATTGTAATATTGTGTTTTTCTTACATTTTATTAAATCTAACAATAAATACATTAAGAATATGTATGTAAATTTTTATTTCATAAAATAAAAATACTAGTCATTAGGATGTTATTTAATTTTATGAATATTTAAATTTTCCATGATAAAGACTTATATAATAGATTGGTAATTTTATTCCAAATCCTAATAAGCTGTGTTTGTATTTCAGAGTGCATTGATACATGATGGTACTTGGATAAGTGCTATATTACATATGGCTACTAAAAAACAACGTTTATACTATCGAAATCTTTTAGATGAGTCAATGGGAATAACTAGAATAAAACCAAATGTTTCCAAGTATGTATTTATTTATTTATTATTATTAATAATACCCACAGTAACATAAACCATTGGGAAAATATAATTATGTTATATAGTAGACTTAATTTTAATTATTGAAAATATAAATATTGGCTTGTTGACAATTTTTAGGAATGATAAGTTAGGTATTTATATTTTTGTAATTTATAGTTAATTTTGAAAATTCACTTTTTTATGAAATCATTGTTAGTTATTGAAGAGGATATATTGTGGTCAAGAGATTCTGATAAATATTTTCAATCAGCTGTAAACCTATTTTGTTTTATTTATATGAGAATAATTATAGAATGATAATTTTAAGCTTTTACTATTTAAAAACTAATAAATATTAAATTTTAGGATATTGCATAGACGGCAAATCAGTACAAAAGTTGACAAAAAGAATTGGTGTTTGGCTTTACCAGAACCAGATCAAGCTGTTATTACTAGATCAGTACATCATGCCAGAACTAAAGATAATTTACCTTATAACTTTAATGTTCGAAACTATGTGGTTTGTGGTGGTTTAATATCAGCTATTATTGGTTTATTCTTTTTCGTACTGCTGTCAATCATGGCCATATTTGAACCTACTAGAATTCTCCTTATTCGGGTAAGATAATCCAATCATTTTTAGTAAAGTTGGCTTAAGGTTATGTAAGTTTAATATATTTCTAGTGTCTTAAACTTTTTATATAGAATTACAATATTTTTATTTCCTTAACACATAATTAAAAGTATCAGAGCTGATACTTAACTTCATTAGAAAATAATTAATATAAAAATATATATTTTGTGCAGATCTATCATTAAGAATAAATTTTAAAATGGACTATATAAAATTTATATATCCATTAAAATGTGTATCATAATCAATAGGTTATATAATGCCACTGATATTGTGAAGTACTTTAAATAAAATAGAACTATTAACATAGAGTTAGTTTACATTCAAATAAAAACAACAATCAAATTATTAAATATATTTTATCAATGAATTTGAATTTTTTTTATGTATTATTTAATACTATGTATACCCTGCAAGGAATAAAAACTTATTTGTTAATAGACCAAAATATTGTTATTCCACACAAAACGTAGGTATATTATTATCATGAATAAATTGTTATTAGATGATCATTTATAATATAATCAATAACAAATCAGGTAGATAAAAATAAATAAAAATAAAATATTTCATTAAATCAATTAAATATTATACTCCCTCTCATTGTATTCAAGATAAAATACACATTTAGATGTTTATGTGTAGTATATAAGTGAGCATTTATCAGTTCTATAAAATTAAATAAATCATTTTAATTTATAATAAATACCTTAGAATTTTTAGGATCGTACCTTAAGACTGCTTTAATTATTAACTAAAAATTTTTAAAACTAATGAGTATTATTTGTTCAAAATTATAGTTTCCAAAATGGTGTTCATTGGGGATGGCAACCAAAACAGGTCCAAATGAAAATATTTTGAAAAATTCACGTATGTCATTAACTTTGATTGGTCATGGAACAACGTCTGTCAAGCCTCCAATTGAAAATCTCAAGAAAACAACATATAAAGATAATACTACCACAAGACAAACTATTATTAAGGTAATTTTTATTGACAGCAATTGTTTATTATTAATTGGATATATCATGAATATATCAATACATTAACATTTATAGAATTTTCTTGAAGTTTTTTTTATATTTATAGGTCAAAGCTAAAAACCCAGGTTATGGATTCACTAGTAAAGCTGTTGTTTTGGGAGCGATAACTATTATAAAAGATCAGATTAATATTCCCAAAGGGTATATCATATTTATTTTCTTTTAATAATATATTTATTAAAATATTAAAATATTATATTTTATAGAGGTGTTTTAACGCCGGCGTCTGCATTCCGTAATACGCAATTTGTGAAACGTTTAATGGATCATGATGCTGCAATTTTTGAAATTGAGTCTGATTTAGTTACATACTAATAACAATATAAATTTATTTAAATTTATTTTTACCTCTTTAGTTATTTTTAGTCTTTAATAATATTCAAAATGTATTCCATTATAGATCTCTCTAAGGATGTAAAAATTTAGTTATATTTGTTTTACCTTTTAATTGTTATATAACTTACACAAAAATTAAAATATATAATGGCTCTAGTTATTTTATGTTTATAAATCACTCTGTATCTTTAGTCATACACCTACATTTTCAAAGATAATAAATTATACATATAAAAATGTAATACTGTATCAGTTTAATTATTGATTGTTATTTTGTATATATTTATTGGTAAATAATTTACCATAATTGGTTTATATGGAAATTCACAGTAGAATAACCAAAATATAAGAAACGCATGTGTATTTCATTATTTAATTTATTTTAAAAACAGATATATATATATTACAGTTAAAACACAAATGGTACATTTTAGTTAAAATTTTAATTAATTAAAAACTAGTAATTATCAAATTGAGCTGTACTGTTGAGTTGTTTGCATTTTATTTTTAAATTTAAATATGTGAATTTTCAGTATTTTGTAAAACTAAAAATTATTTATGAATTATTTTTTTAAATGTGATTTATATCAAAGTTATGATGTAATACGATTGGCTGCTATGTGTTTCATACCTCAATTTATGATGATGCTGTAGATTTTTGAATGTGAGTATAATTGGGATATTACAGACACCATTTAAAATTAGTGTGAATGATTGGTGATGTGTAAGTCATAAACTTTGATTTAATTGTTTGAGAGATAACATATCTCAATCCACCTAATGAAAATCTTAGGAAAATCAACCATTTTAATAATATTACATCTAGTAAAATTATTATTAAAAGGATGCCACGCCTGCATGTATTATCTTCGTCTTACATACAACAACATACCAAATTTTCATCCATCAGAATTAATTTTAAGTTGTTAGCTTTAATATTAGAGTTAATTTATCTATCATCAAACTTCAAGGTAAAAATTTTATGTAGGCCATCACAGGCTTTTATTAATATTAAAACTTTAAAGAGAGTTATGAGCATTTTAAAGTTATAATATTTTACATGGCTATAATTCAGTTTAAAATTAAAATATCAATAAAAGCTTATATGATGCACTAAACAAAATTCTTACTTTTATGTTTGATAATAGATAAATTTACTATAATATCAAAACTTACAACATAAAATGGATTCTACTTGAACAAAAATTTGCTATGTTGTATGTAAGACGGTGATAACACACGCAGGTCCTCTTAAGAAAATTTTTATTAATACTAATTATTGACATATTATGACATTTATAAAATATATTTATAATAATAATTGTCTTAATTTTGATAGTGTTTTATATTTTTTAAGTTGAAGTTACAAATCCAGGTTATGGTTCTCTAGTTAATATTATTAAAACAATAATTTTAATAAAAAATGAAATTAATATTCTTAAAAGGTTTAATATTTTATTTAAAAATAATAATTTAAATTTTAAATTGGATAAAAGTTTTTAACGTTAGCTACAGAATTCTATTATCTTCAATTTTTAAATCATATAATGATTAATGTAGATGCTGGGATATTTTAATTTAAGTATGGTTGGGAAACTTGCAGTATACAATCAGAAATAATTTAAATCTATTGTTATTTCTTTAGTTGTTTTTAGACTTTCATATTATTCAAAAATTGTTCAGTATAGTTGTCTTTAAGAAAACTCTCAAATGTGTTGTCTCAATTTAAAAAAAAAGTATTATATAAACAAATTTTTAGCAAAACTAATTTTGTGTTTTTAGCATAGATACTAAATAATATGAAGGTTATAGGATATTTTCTAGAGAATTTATGTAGGCTTCTACTAATATTTCAATGTTATCGTAGGTTTTAAGTAATACTATGTAGTATTTACAATTTAAATTTAAATTAGATGTTATAGTAAGTTTGTAAGACAACATATTTAGGTATTATAATTAATAATTTCAAGTTTCATTTCCATTTGTTAAATATATTTAAAACATACATTTTTAACTTTGTTTTTATCTTATACATGTATAGTATTAAAATGATAATTACTTATTTAAATTAAAAAATCATTTGTATTAATTTATAATTTTAAGTTTTAAAAAATTATTAGTAACAGCGACACAAAATAAAAAGTATAAAATTTAATTAATGTTAGACAACTTAATTTAGTATATAAATTTAAAAATTAAGAATAATATTATGATGTACATGAAATAGTTAATAAATCTTTATTTCTGAAATATATATAATTCTTAGGTACTATAAAGTATTCATATAATATAAATTTCTGCAATTACATTTTTATTTAATTTGTATATTTAAGCAAATATTATAAATATATATATATATTATACTTCATAATTGATTTGAATATTATACTTGGATCTTCCAATGCCCAGACATTTTCAATAAAAACTAAATAGCAACAAACTAAAATGTTTATAATATTTTAAATGCTTACATTGCCTTTATTTTTATTATGATATCATAAATAGATATATTAATGTAATGTTGTGATTTGACTTCATGACTATTAATGTAAATTTATGTAAAAAAACAAATGCGTAACTGTATATATTAACTACATTATTTTGTAAGAATTGTTTCCAAGTTGGAAAAAATTAAATAAAAAATATTTTTTTGTCATGACTCTCTCAAAAAGTCAATACTAGTTGAAATTGGAGGAAAATTATACAAACATATATAGATTTTGATATTTCCTATACTGATACGAAGAGTAATACTTAATAATTAAAGACTGGCAATATGAAGTATAATCTCAATATTGATGTATGTAAATACATATTGAATAATAAATGTAATATGTCATATATTTATATTTTGTTGATTATTTGATATTGTCCTACCTAACTTATAAACTTTCAATTATTTAAACTTTACCAAAATAAAAAATAAAATTAGTTGACTAAGTACTCATATAGCGTGTGGTTGATATAGCCTCCAGTAAATACATGATCTAGTAAACCATTACTAAAACAAAGGGGCATTCACTAAGTACAAAATTATCGACAATATTATGTTCTTAAATAAATGTAATAAAATAGTTGTCACTAGTCATTATTAATTATTAACAGAATAGAAATCTATTCAATTTTGATTCACGTTTTTTTGACCATCTGAATTACTTAGTGCTGAGGTCAAGTTGGATAAGGTTAGAAGTCTATAATAGATATTGTTTACTATATTTACAAAGTGTTGAAATTGAAAATTTTGGTTTTTAAGCATGCTTAGACCAGAAATGAGGTTTCAAGTATTTACATTATAATGTTTTTGATGAATCTAAAATAAACATTAATAATTCGTTACGAGAATCAATTTTATAACTTGATATTTTGGCTGTATCTTTTTTCAGTTTCGCGTAAAACCACTTCTAATAGTATTTTCAAATATTTGTTATTCATTTTCTTCGCTAAAAACACTTATTTTTCGGTTTCGAAAGTAAAAATCGTAGGAGAGCGATTGTGGCGGTTTGCTTAAATTAAATTAATTTTAATTGTTAAGTGAATGTTAACACATTTCGTATTATTAAACATTTAGATAACTAAATAAATAATAATATTAATAATTGTTTAATATCAATAATATCAACAACAATAGTTAACAATTTTGAATTCGGTTATCTTACCGAACATATTTTATGCTGGATTCAGGATCGGTGAGTTTTTTTCTAAGTTGGTAAATATGAATTTTTAAAATTTCTAAACTTCGTTTTTTTTTTTTTTTTTTCATTGTTTTTAAAGAATAAATTAGGGTGTTACTGCGGATGACCATCTGTTGAGATACTGTTACGGTGAACACTGATACCGACAACGGTATAATGATACAGGCCCGTGTTTAAACAGCAACAGTATATTATTCCCACCCAATATTTTTCTGGTGTTGGTTGGCTATGGAGGTGCACAGTCTAGAGATAACATATATGGCCGCCGTTCTATAGTTTAGACTCACACTAAATACGCGTCTGTGTGTGCGCGATCGGCACAACTCAGCATATTTTTCGTTTTGCGCGCGCGTGTGTGTGTGCGTGTACGTCTATGGGCGTATGTGTGTGTGTGTGTGTGCTTGTCTTCAAAACGTCTATTGATCGATGAAGCGAAGGCAATCGTAGCCATCGACAGCGGTCAGCGACGACAGGTGTTCGCTCGACGACGGCGATTTCCATCTCGTTTACTGTCCAGTGTTTGATCGTTGTTGTAGTATCTGTCGATTTGCTTATAACTCGGTATTAGTGGACTATCATCCAGTGATAGAAAACTTGTCGAATTGCGGCAGTGAAGTAGTATGTGGCTTAGATGATAGCGAATAATTACTACATTCCAGGCGGTGTCTAATTTGGATTTGTGCGATGTCGGTAGTATGTCCGTTATTGTTGAATCTCGTTGGATCCCGTGTTATACGTGGTCCCAGCTGGAAATGGAACAAGCAGGTAACTCTAAATTAAATTGTCGCTATTTCGCTTATTATTCGATTATAATATAGGTTATCATGTTGATGAGTGACAGTAATAACAACCTTTTTATAATTAATCATTATTGTTGTATTGTTTATATAAGGATGGAGGAGAAGGCTTTGTAGGGACAGTCAGAAGTTTTGAGTCTCATGAAGAAGTTGTTGTAGTCTGGGACAATGGAATAGCGGCCAATTACAGATGTTCCGGTCAATATGACTTGCGTGTTTACGACAGTGGTCCAACCGGTAAAAGATTTTACTTATTAAATATACTTAAGGTTTCAAACTTCTGCTTAATTTTTAATCATTACTGTCTATTAAGAATAATTTGTATTTGATAATACTTAATTTGATTTAAGCATAAAAGTTTTACATTTTTTTTTTGATAAATACAGCTCATATGTAAACTCTTAACAATTTTAGTTTATCGCAATTATTAACTAATATAGTAAAAGTAATATAAAATTAATAAATCAAAAACAAACTTGTTATCAAATTAATAATTATATAAAAGGACTACAAAAAATTTTCAATCTTAGAAAAGTTATTTAAATTCTGATTATTTTATAAATAAAATCATTTATTATTTGTGTCTTATATATTATAACGAGTAATTCTTTTACTAAACAACACTCACTTTTTCAAAATCTATTAACTTTTTTAAATTATTTCCAATCTATATATTACAATTTATAAATCAGTTGTTAAAAAATATTATTTTTTTTTTATTATATTGTCTTAGTTATTTTTTTGAATGTAACATTATTAATTTTGTATTCTAAAGCAAAATATTTTTGGAATATTTTGATACATGAAAATCGAAATTTAGATGAGTCGTTTATAAGTTATAACTTATAAGTATTTAAAGTTTAAGTAAGCGAAGTGGTATGGAAATATTCCACAAAATGTTGGCCTACTTCTTCACTCACCTGTATTTAAAAAAAAGTATTTTAAAAAACGTTAATAAATTTTGAAATATTGAGTGTTTGATAAAAGAACCATTCAGTATATAATATACCAAAATAACTTCATTTCTTATTTTATAGTTTAATTTTCAAATTATTCAAAATGGTAATCATGCGTTTTTAATAGCGCTCTTACAGTATATTTGTTTATTTAGTAGTTTCAAGTTTTAAACCATGAAACTTAAAAATTAATAGTTTTTATAGTTTCTTTAAGAATTTAAACATGAAAAGACCTATGTATGATATTAGTTTAGTACTTCATAGGTAATTTTTAATTGGTTAATTTATTTAATTTGAATAGTTAAGTTAGAAAATGAAAAAAATTTTAAGTTAACATCACTAAAATTTAATAATTACTTATTAATATACATTTAATTACTAAATTTTGTATACAATTTCTGTTTCTATTTTTCAATTTTGTTTTATTTTTTTTTATTGTTGTATCAAAAATATTCACAATTTGAATTTTTGATTATTCATAGGACACAGTAAGCATGAAGGAGTTGTTTGCAACGCATGTAAACAGACACCTATCATTGGACATCGTTGGAAATGCATGAACTGTCCTGGAAATGAGGTTTCAAGTGATAGTTCTGTTGATTTGTGTTTTATGTGTTATCATAGTGATAAACATAATATTCGACATAGGTTTATATTGATCCAACAGCCCATACCAAAAGAATTATTAAAAGACCCTCGTAGTCTTGGTGAAAATCCGGTTATATTAGAGCAAAGAAAAAAATCTAAAAAAATAACATTACGTGGTATATTTCCTGGTTCACGAGTTGTGCGTGGTGTTGACTGGCAATGGGATGATCAAGATGGAGGATCTGTTAACCAGAGGGGTTTGAACAATGCTGTTTCACAAACAGTTATTAAACGTGGTAAAGTGTGTGAAATTCAAGACTGGTCACTTGCAACAGGTAGTGTCCGCTCAGCTGCCTATGTCCAGTGGGATATTAATGGTAATACAGCTGGGTGCGTCAAAAACTTGTATCGCGTTGGATTTGAAGGAATGGTATGTATTTATCAGTTAAACAGATAATATAATATTTCATTAATTAAATTGTGTTTATTTTATAAATTCATAAATTTCATATTTATGTCCATTAGTCCGACTTGAAATGCGTATCTCCATCTAAAGGGTCAACAACCGTTTATCGAGACCACCTGCCATTGTTAGGCCAACACCAGCACCAACTGCGAAATGACCAGCACAGGCCAGGAATATTAAGTTTAAATCATCTAAATAACCAACTACAATATCAACAACTAGAAATTGGTGATCGGGTAAGAAGTTTTTTCAACTTTCTTTTTTAATATTTTTTGTTGGTATTTAGTATAATTTATGGTTACTTATAAATTCCCTTAACATTTTGTTAATTCCCCTAAAAGCATTTTCCTACCGTATTACACTTATGTTGATTTCCATAAATGAGCAAGTTAATGAAAATAATTAATGCAAGTTAAGTTTAAAGTATCGATAGGTTAGAAGTTGATAGTTAACAAATCATAAATTTAACTTGATAAGTTAAAAGTATTAACACGGAAAATAATTTTATTCAAACTCAGTTTAAAAGAGTTAATCTACTTTTATTAATTAGTATATGGATCATAAAAAGAGTAATTGTGTTCTTTCTAATTTCCTAAATTATAATAAACTAATTTATTAAATTGTTATCATTATGTACATTGTACACTGTATTACTTATTTTATTTTAGATGGTCATTAAATATTTAAACTATACACATCTCAGTTAATAATTTAATAAATTTTAATTTGTTTTATACTAAATAGCAATTTAAGGTCATATAATATTATATATTTAATTTAATCCTATTCTTTTATTTAATTGCCATGCTCTTTTGAAA
The DNA here is from genome assembly GCF_002803265.2 of Melanaphis sacchari. Taxonomy (NCBI): domain Eukaryota; kingdom Metazoa; phylum Arthropoda; class Insecta; order Hemiptera; family Aphididae; genus Melanaphis; species Melanaphis sacchari. Next base: position 194,993 of record NW_020271213.1, on the reverse strand, counting down.
CATCTATTTGAAAAAATAATTTAGTTCCCTCATAATATTAATAATAGCTAATAATAAAGGTAACTGGGTCTGAATATTTTTCTTTGTCAGTCAATCACATACCATCGTCGTTATATGATCTATATTATTCTATAATAAATTTATAACATTCTTTATGTTTGTGTGATGTTTTAACTTTACATATTTATTTATTAATTAATCAGTAGATATGTCAGAAGTGCAATATTATCAGTGAACATGGTCATTTATTAATTGTGTATAAAATTTATAAATATTATTTTAAGTGTATATTGATTTAAACTGGTGAAAAGAAGTGGCGTTCTTGTATTAAGAAATGTTTCATATTATTACTCTATTAAAAAATAATTAACATGATAAAATCGATAATAATAGTTTTAATAAAACCAGCATGATGATGGATTTTCCTAAATATAGAATAATTTGAATAAATAAATATAAAGACAATTAAAAATACATATATTTTTGCAGGATAACTAGAACCGCCTTACGTAATGTTTTCTGAGTTACACTAAATAGTTCTAATATTTTTGTAAAATGTTTTTAGGGGAATTTACTGTTTTATTTTTTTAGAGGGGGTTACACATTGAAAAGAGATAAATTAATAAAAAGGCAACTCCTGTAGAAGATTTTAATATGACAATTGATGCTATCACCCTATGTGGCTGTCTTATGAATTAAAACCTAAACTTTGATAGTAGGTAGAATTTAATATAGCTATGTATCAATACTATTATTTATCGATTATCGAATGAACTGTTTTTAATTTTATATTTCTTATTTCCCATTCACTTTTTTAAGTTTTTTCATTAAAATTTTGAACCCATCATTAAGAAGCCTTGTGAAAAGTACTTGTAATCCTTTAATAGTTTTAATCCAGTTTACAACAGAAGGAATTTTTTGGTTTTTGTCTCATATTACATACTTTGTAAAACAATTTAAGCTTTACGCCAGTAGTCCTAACGTACAGAATTGAATGTAACTGCGCTCCACAATTCTTTTCCAGCATCTGGTTTGATTGTATTACTATTGACATTATCAAATAAGACTTTTTTATTCTCTTGACACTGATTGTTTGATATATTCAACAATACAGGCAACATTTTCTTAATGGAATCAATTCTCTGACTAAACACATGAGCAGCATATGAAACTTTCATTTTTTTCATTTTTTTGAGGATATATAATATGGTTATCTGTAAGTTTAGGAGCTAGATAATTTCTTCCAGTACTTTAGTTTTTGTCTAGTTCATAAAATTGAATGATAAGTTTCTATGATAAAATCATTTTTTTTATCATTATATGTGAAATTAAGATCTTTTGAAACTAAATTATTTCTTAGATCTTTCAACATATGAGGTACTTTACAGTGAGGTAGAATTTCTTAAGTTTCTATTTTAAAAAAAAATCCTCTACCTTCTTTTTTTTCTGTTAAATACTTCTCGACGAGTAATTGGTTAATTACTGAAAAATGTATAGAAGCTTGATCACAAAGTTAGATATTTAAATCCTATCAATTGAACTGCTTTAATGACTTTTTTGATATTTATTGATAAATTTGTATTGACCATAATATAACCATTAGTTAAATAGAATGCAACTGGCTGCTTGAACTTTTTACATGATCCTCTAACCATAAAAACCAAAGATTTATCTCCAAAATTGAACAATCAATTTTTACCACCAAAATCTTTAAACCCAATCACTTCATCATATATTTTATAAAAAAAACCACTGGGCTATAGTGATCAAGTTTGTGTTTTATTTTCCATACACCAGTCTTGAGATGTTCAAAAATATGTTTGTTTATACCAGCTCCAAATGGAATCGTCTTTAACAAATCCAAAATGCATTTTCATGAAAGCAATGCAAAAAATTTTGAGAGTACCTTATATGCTTTACCATTTTGTCTATAAAAAGATAAACTAAATATTTTGTCATCAGTAGTAAAACATTGACTATAAGGCTTATAAGCTTGCATACGTATCTGGGATTAAATAAAATTTAGTGTAAATGTATTTAATTTACCCATTAATTTAATATTTGTTTACATATATCTTTTAGCTTTTAAAATGCGTTGTTTTGCAGTTAAAAAAACGTTATTGTAGAACTGAATTTCTTTGTCTATATCTATGATATAACAATAATTTCCAATAATTTAGATAATTAACACAATTTGTGTTTATTTCTTCTAAGGTACCTTTGGCATTATTAAACAAATTTATAGGTTTGATTGGTATTTCACTGCAATTTGGAATAATTACATCATTGTCCATTACAGTTGTTGAATTCAACCATCTGAAGTTTCAGTAACTGATATATTGCAAAAATCTAAAAAAAATAATTATAAAACAAGATTAGTATTTATTTTTAAAATTAATTCATTAAATATGCTTTTGTATACATTTCAAGCTACAGTTAATTTTAAATTACATAGTGCATAGTTATTTTCAAAACATACTATATCAGAGGTATTCAAATTGTATGTCATGGTTTCATGGTTCTTAGGGGCATGAATTTGTGAAGGGAGCTGTAACAAAAAACTGGAAAATAAAGTATTAATGTAGGCAATTTAGCAATAATAGAAATGATAATGAAACACATGCCCAGTTAAACGTGTATCAATATGTGTATAAATATAGTTTATATACCGTATATTAATTTATATTTTATACAGTCATATGATAAATAAATAAATATTAATACCTAAACTATAATAATTTACATACATAATAATATAACCTTTTTTTTTTTTTTTTTCATTACTAATTTGGAAGCTGTCTAAATATTGTGAAAATAAAAAGGAGCTGAGGGATAAAAAATTTTGAATGCTTCTGTACTATAACATTCAATCTAATTAATTAGGCACGCTTTTTTGATTTTGTACAAATTTCAAGCTACTGATAATTTTAAATTAATTAGCTATTCTCAATAAATAATATAAATACTTATTGTTATAATATTTAATTACTTAATTTTAAGTAAAATATAGATGAGATTACTTAAACATAAATGAAGAGATAATAAAAATAGCAAAATGATTTTAAAACAATGTTTAAGAAATTGTTTGATATGAAGAATCAATACAAATTATTTCTGTGAAACATAAATAAATATGATGATATTGGTTATATGGTAAAACTATCCAGAGAAGTTCTACTTACAGATTAACTACATGTATAAATACAATTTAATTAAGTTTTTACCTGGAAGATTTAGTGTTGGAATTGAATCAACAATGAGTTTTTTAAAACCAGGCTCTTGCAACTATCATCATAATGTTTATCATACTTAACGTAAGATTGACAAATTTGTTGGATAGTTTTGTTCAACAGTTTATTGTTTCTAGTTCTTTCAACTCATATATCACACATTTTCTTATTCCTCTGGAAGTGATAACTAAGAATACTTTTATTATCGTGCATAGTATCACATCCAATGACCAAACACTGTTTAGAAGTCATACTTGAAATTAATCAATCAAAACAAATAATAAATGCACAGAAAAAACTTCACAAGCAATAATTAAATAAACTCTGACAGAAATTTCAAATAAACGAGTGAAAATCGTAAATCATGCATGTCAGCAATTAAAAATTCCACTATCTATAAAATTTTTATTTTGGGTTTTATATATCATAAAATCACTGTTGCCTATGTCTGGGAAATTTTGGAATTTTGTTATGATAGTATGTTGCAAAATGCATGTCTTAGACATGATATTATCTAACTTAATAAGTTCTGTCCTATAGAGTTACATATATATGAGTTTACATTTGTCCATAATACTCAAAATAATTAAATTTATTAAATATAATAATAAATTGTCTGTATTAGGTAAGAGTTGATCTGGAATTGGATGTTGTACGAGCTATGCAACAAGATCATGGTGGTTGGACAGATGGCATGTATGAAGAATGTTTGGGAGGTGGAGTTCTAGCAAATGCTTCTATTGGATCAGTAGTCGGTATTGATGAAGATCATGACGTTGTTGTTTTATATCCGAGTGGCAACAGGTGGACATTTAATGCAGCTGTACTTACAAAAGTACCACCACTTAGTGATGCATCAGTAGCCGGCAGTTCAAATGCAAGTTCATCACATGGACAGATTATTAGAGTAGGATCAACTGTAAGGATTTCTGATGATGTGGAATATGTGCGCCGATTACAAAAAGGCCATGGTGAATGGGCTGATGCCATGTCTATGGTATGATGTAATAAATTCTGTATTTTAGATAAATAAACTAATTATTTTTTATGATACTTTGTTGGAGTTGTCATTTAGTTATGATACAAATTTACATATAATATTATACTAATTAATTCTTTTCTTTTTTAGACTTTGGGCGAAATTGGTTATGTGCAACAAATATATGATGACGGTGATCTCAAGATAGTTGTGTGCAATACATCTTGGACATATAATCCACGAGCAGTTACCCTACTAAGTACAAATGGAGTTGAAGGTGTGTGTGTGTATATATGTATAATGCAACATTTATAATTGAATTGATAAATTTAAAATATGTGGTACAAAACCAAATTATTAAAATTTAACCAAAAAAAAAAATAAAATAAAAATACTTGATAATATTTAAAAAAACATAAATATTGTAGAGTCTCGATAGTCCGGACAAATTCAGTTCAAACATCTTCCTGATTACGGATTTGTCCAGACTACCGAAAGGCTTTCGAGATAACCTATTCTAATGACTAAGATATTTTATTTTTAATCCGCCACCTTTATATTACTAATATAATAATTACACTTTAAATTACTAAAATAACTAATAACTTCAACATAATAAATTACAAAAAAAATAAATATATATATTAATAATAATAGAACTCAAGTATAGTAGTCAGTAATTTTTATCTGAAGAATTCTGAACAAACTACAAATGTTATTATGTCATTAGGATTACTGTGTTAATCGAATTATCTATCAAGGCTCTATTGTACTTTATAAAAATATACAAATATACGCGTTAAACTAAATAAATTGATTCAGTATTTTGCAATTAATACTTCTAATGCATTCAAGTAGAAATGAACCATACTAAAACTATTTATTAAATATTATTATCTAATTTATTTAATCATTGGCTTTAGGTTATTATCATTTATTAATTTAATTTATTTAAATATGATTTACAATACATAATATGAATTGTATTTTATCTTTTTGTAGATTAAAAAAAAAAAAAAAAAAAAAAAAAATTAAAAATATGTCAGATTAAATGTAAAATATTAAAGTAATTATTTTATGGTTTGGATATATTTTGTAAGGTTAAATTTAGGATAGTTGATAATTGCTTTCAAACATATATTTTTTTATGATAAAATAATCTTATTTATCGAAATATTGAAATATGGATGGTCAATAGTTGGTATTGATTGATTACAAAATTTTGATGAAGAAGCTTGATTTTTATTTTCATTTTTATATAATACTGATTAGTATTTATAACTGTATTGTATTTAAATTGTGAGTGTCCCTTCCTATTAAATAGTACTAGTTTTTTTTTTTAATTGAAACTGAAAATTTAACTTATTTTAATTATTCATATATTTTTATTTAAAAAGTTTTTTTATTATTTAACATTTTAATTAGCGATTCGAGATGAAACTCTAAATGATAAACGGCTTAGATTAGCTCGTGAGAGGGACATAAAAGGACGTGAACTGGTGACGTCAGCAGCCAATGGTGATGTTCAAAACTGTCGTAAAATTTTGGAGAAAGAAAGACAAATGAAATTGAGTCAAATGAATCAAAAACCTACTGGGGAACCGACGACACCCAGTTATGTTCTCACACCAAGACAAGCTGCATTGTGTAGCAATTACACACGTCCACCAACTGCTGCAGAGTTGATATTGACAAATTTTGTGAGTAGTGGGCACACGTCTCTGCAAGCTGCTGCTCAAAATGGTCATGTCAATGTTTGTCGTATGTTAATTGGAGAGTTTAACGCTGATGTTGAATTTCAGGTGCAGAAATTAATTGATTATTATTAATTTTGGAAACTAAAATATTCTTCTATAATACCTGACATCATGTATTTTAACTTTTTGCAGGATAAAGATGGTGATCGTGCTATTCATCATGCTGCGTTCGGCAACCAGCCACAAGTAGTGCATTTGCTATGTGTTGCTTTTGATGCTGATGTGAATGCCCGTAATAAACGAGGACAGACTCCTTTGCACATTGCTGTTAACCGTGGGTATGCTGATGTATGCCGTATTCTGTTGCGTCTCAATTGCTTACCAAACTTGCAGGTTGTTGATTGGTTTTAATATTATACAATTAATAATTATTTTTTATTTGTACAAATAATAAATTAAGAGATATTAACTTTTTATAAAAGAAATTAGCTTTTATTAAAATATCCATAAATTAATATATTTATTTTAAAATTAAATAAATATGTTTACATTAAAGTTATAGTAATTAAAATTATTATCATATGATTTCATATATTACATTGTATAGAATTTAGTTATATTACTTTTACCATTTGTGTTTTAAGTTTTATATTAAACAATAGTAAAAAAAAAAAAAGACCTATAATAAATTTACTTAATATTTCAATGATAGGTTTTTAAACAATGATATAAATAACTATTGTAGTTATTTTGAAATATTATAATAATATTTATATAACTACTATGATGGAAAATATTTTTTCCTGTATTCCTAACTTTGTACATTTCAAATTCAAATTATATTTTTCTAAATCATTTATTATCAAATTTAAAAAGATAAATTTAATGTACAACTGTCAGCTTTTACAACATTGTTGTTTTAAAAAAAAATGTATATATTGAAAAATTAAAAATTATTAATATATATATTTTATTTATTGTTACTTAAACCTTATTTGGAAAATTCTGTAGTGCAATTATAGATTCATTTTTCTTTTCACAATTAGAAAAAAAAACATAATTTTGTTAAATCCCACAGAAATAGAGAAAGTTATCTTTATTCAATATACATATAGCTCTTTGGAATAGACATTTATGGTAAATCTTGGTGTAGTATTTTTTCAATTGTTCATATAATAATGTAGAAATCACAGATAATAATTGTTTATTAAATGAAAACTATGTTACTATAATGTATTTTTATTGATTGTGTTTATTTCTGTTATACCAAAAGGACAATGAGGGTGATACACCACTACATGATGCCATATCCCGTAGACGAGATGATCTTGTAGCCATGTTAATGGAAGGAGGAGGAGGGAGCATTGCCATTAATAATATACCTTCGAGTGCTGTTGCTGCTAGTGTTTTGAATGGATCTGAACGTCCCTTCGACCGCTTACCACCTATGCCAGTGTCTACAAATCGAGCTATAACAAGTTCTGCTCTGACAAATACTTCAAATGCATCAAATACTATATTAACAGCCAATGTTGCTGCCAGTGCTTGTGCAACATTAAATGATGACAATGTCGAAAATGCCGCTGTAACTGAAATGCAAAAAGAAAAGAGTACACCTTCAATAATCAGTAATCAAGAAGAGGGTGCTGCTGGGTGCTCTACTGCCACTGCAGGTTCTTCTTTAGAAACTGCCAAATCCATAGAAACAAGTGAAAGTGCTGTAGCAATCTCTGAAAGTCAAATTACTTCTGCTACAGAACTAGGATTTCCAGCTATTGGTTCACCACCAGCTGATCTCATGGTAGTTAACACTAACGGTTTCAACCCATTGCAACACGCAGCACTACGTGGTAATCCAGGGTAAGTGATAAATACAATATACTACTAGCTTAAACTTTTATTGATAATTATTATAGTAAGAAATAAGAGTTAGAGTAGAGTGAGTGAAACATAATATGAAGAATTGTATTTAATTTATGCTGTTAAACTCTATAGATTTTGCAATAGAGTAATAGGGGTCTAATATATGATCTACAAAAAAAAAAACTTGTTTTTATAAAATCATTTTATAAATGGTGGTGGTGGTGCAATGTGTGTGACTTGATCATTTATTATTATTTTTTGTATCTTTTTTGAGTTATGATGCAATTTAAACATTGTAAATTGATTAAAAATGGTCAACATCCCATAATCATAAAATATAATTCATGTTAATATGTTTCAAGTACTTACTGTTTTGTTTGTGAATTATCATATATTTATTTGTTTATTAATATGATTTGCTAATTATTTAAGTAGACACATGATTTTGACCAAGTGGCAAACTATTATTTAATATTGCATATTAGATAATATAAGTAGATCTTAATATATATTGTTGATCGAATGTTGGATTAAACAATTTTTGACATATTGAATACTAATCTGCTATCTACAATAGGAATTGTTAGATAGGGCTGGAATAGTCATGAATCAGTTTATTTTATTTTACCAAGCTAGTTATTTTTTAACCAAACAATAATTTTATTGTTTTTTAAATTTTATCAGATATCAACATAATGTTACTGACTAACTAAGAGTATTTCTAACTATTCTCTACCTGACTTATTCTATTATTTAATTTATGCAATGGGTTCTGATTATTTTTAGAAATAGAAAATATTTTAGTATATAATAGGAGCGACCTTAGTTAAACTTTAGGTTTATACATTAAAAACTTAAATGTATCATGCTAAAAAAAAAATTTTGATCGTTTTAAAGTTTTATCGGATTTTTGTCAAACAAATGAAATAAGTAAGTCGTTTTAAATTTAAAAATTATATTTTTTTCTTATCTGTTAAAATATGTTTTAAACAAATACTTTTTATTAGATTTGAATCATATATAATTATGCATTAAAAAATATTATTTTATATATGTATAGTCTGTAGGTAAAAAACCATTTTACAAGAATTACTACTCCAAATTAGTATGCAAGGTTCTCAAGAATATATTTATAATTAGATCCTCTTTACATAACTTCAGTACATGTATATATTAAATATATGTAAGACATTAGGAGCGAATAATGGCAAGGAATAAAAAGGAAAAAATGTTTGACGGCGACCTGGAAGAGTATTATATGACTAGCTAATGGTTATGTATAGCTTGTGTTGCGGTTTTATAATGCACATTGTGTGTCAGAAGCAGCTTGTTATATCGCATTTCCAATGTTGACATGGGTTTGGTCATAGGGAACTCGGCGATCATGCACATTTGATGAGGTGGCATTGTTCTTGAGTGAGTATAGTAGACGGAGGACCCGTGATCATAGGTAGTGTGTAGGAAAATCGTACGTATATCCCTTGGATATCATATGCTACTATCAACCATCATCGAATAGAAGTAGGTACAGACTCAAATCATCCTCTTTTGTAGTGGTCGAGCACCATAGGGGGGATATACCTGACCAGGATGATTCCTACGTAATACGTTGTCGTTTAGCATACCTCCTACTGACAATATTGTCATAATATATGTACTACAATTTTCGTTCCGATATTATACTTTTCAACAATCCTTAACTCTTTGAATTTGATTAAATTGGCGTTATGTTATATAATATATATCCATTTATGCGCAACGATAAAAATATTGTATCAAATTGAATTACGCTCTCGATGCTTGCTTTGTAGCGAGTAATAAGCTAATAGCAGTGATTGCGGCGTTTACGCGCGAGTTCCACGTGTACTTACGAAAAAGTATCTCTTTTACATTATCATTTGCGTATTTAGAGTTTGGAATTTCGAAAATGTATATTACACACGCAGTATGTCAAGATTTTGATGCATATACATTATACGTCGTGAATTGTACTATATTTTCGTTTTATCGTCATTTAAAATTATTATGATTCTCACGACTAAAGTTTTATGTTACCTACGCCAACGTTTTACATGTATGTGTTTGCGCATATTGCATGTTCGTGTTATTACTACAGTTTAAAAATGCTAGTCGATTTTGAAATGAAACAAATATATTTTTTCGATTGGTTAGCATCGGTATACAAATTTAATTTCATCATTATTTAATATTTCAAACTAGTAATGTGATGATGTAGCGTCCGAAAAAAAGAATACTGCGGGTTGTTTCGCGTGTTGGAAGTTTAAGTGCTCGAATCTTGCACGCCTCAAGATATAGTTTAAGGGTGACATTGTTCTGTGCGTTCAAAAAGATTCTAAATGTATAAAAAACTACAGCTAAATACTATCATATATATTGACGGTAGTATAAACATTTCATGTACATCTATAAATTAAAAATTACAACACATAAAACTACGATTGATAAACATTACAATTAAATGTATATACATTTGTTTTTGTACATTATTACAAGTGTGCGCATATATTATATAACATAACCATAATTTAAATCTCTAATATTTATTAATTTACATATTTTAAAAATATATAATGTTAACACATTTCAGATTAAAATACATACATTTAACTTAATATTAAATAAGTCAAACACGTTATTGCGAGATAAGATGATTTTTGGTGGAAATTGTAGTTTTTCGCGTGCTGGCTACAGCTGGTTGAAGGGGACCAAATGTGATTGAGACAGTAACAGCAAAAGCATCGTATTTCACAGCTCCAGAAAATCAGTTGTAAGAGTACACATGATAATCGGAAACAGAGTGAATCATATAAAAACTTTGTAATTGTCTTTGATACGCACGCTGCTGCTACTGCACACAATTCAATTAATACATGTGTATTTGGCCCAGATCCAACCAGCTACAGCTACACGCGTTTTTCAGCAGTAGTAGTAGTAGTTTAGTATCTCGATGCCGAAAAGTGATTATCTCCATAAAGATGCTGTAAATGTATTGCTTTATTGATGAACGTAATTCTAATCAACTTACTAATTAAAATACACATAATTACCATCAGAGCAATAATAATAAGTACGTGTATGATATTTATATATAATAATATTATCATGTGTATGAAAAAAAGTACAATATTTTTAATCCATAGTAATAACCACAGTTGTTGCCGTCGTAGGCGATCTATTTATACAACAATATAGCTACCTACCAACTATAACTATTACTGTCGTCGTAATATCCGTGCCAACAATTTATTTACATATCATAATGCGAAAGACACACTGTATACAATGATGCACATATTTTTAGTAATAAGCCAATCACCGCGGGCACATTTCATATAATACTTAAAACTACTTATACAACTTATAAGTAATATAATTTTTATTCTAATAATATTATATTGTATACTACGGACATTACGACGATTACAACAATATTTTCAGACCATTATACGGTGTAGATTCGACGGATTAACCTCTGCGTGTTGCCCTTGCCCCCTCGTACGTAAACAGTGGTGGTTGTTCCATCATCGCGGTATCGCGTGTTAGCGGCAATAATAATTAATGTAAAAAAAAAAAAATAACTAAAATATCGAATGGACGACGTTTCGTCTTTGGTCAGGAGAAGGGCCGAGTCTACGCGCGGGCGATTTATTACTGTGAAAAATATGTATACTAAAGACCGAGGAGTGCTCACTTTGTACAGTGCTTACACACGTATGGTATTATCCTTAAACTGTCGACTGTATAACTGTTTTAATGTACGCGGCACGAGTGCACGGTCGTCACGATGGCCGGCCGCGGACTGAACGGACTACGGCGGAACCTCTGGCAGCAGTAGCAGAGCCAGCAGCCAAGCAGCAGCAGCTCGGCGGCGGTGGCGGCGTTACGCTAACCAGCTAGCTAACGTTGTGGGCGGACGGGGGGGAGGGGG
>NW_020271213.1:51808-178407 GCF_002803265.2 Melanaphis sacchari | reverse complement strand
GGGTTTTGCGTTGACGCGGGGCGCGGGGCTGCGGCGGCGGCTATTCGGCTGTGGCCTTAGCCCGGGCCCCCGGGCCAGTCGGTCGACCGCCGCCGCCGCGGAGCTGGCAGCCTGCGAGCCGAGCCTTCGCGCGCGTAGCGTGACGCCGGAGCCGCGTTTGGCGAGGGTGTGGCCCGCGCGCGCGGTTGCAGCCCTATTCCCCCGTTGTGTTCCCACTGCACCTCTGTCGGTTCCGCAGCACACAACGACAACAACAATTGTCGCCACCGTCTCTTGTGTACGCAGCGTATATACACACATTTTGCCTGCCCGGCCGGTCTTTGACGTCGGTGTGCGCGGGGTGGTAGCGGGTTATTTGGTGACGAGTGGCGGCCGCGGCGGGGAGGGCGTTTGGCCGGATGAGCGGCGACGGTGGTGGTGGTATTTAAGCGCCGTGCCACCAGCTCGCTCGGCGATACGAGGGGTGATAATAGCGGCGGCTGCCTCCCCTCTGCCCGCCGCGACGAGACCAGAAACTGGTCTTCTCCTCCGTCAGCCATCTGGTCGTAACTACCCCCTCCACCACCGTTGCCTTTTTATCTGCAGTGAGGAAACACACATATATATATATACGTGTGTGTACATTTATTCGCGAGTGTGTGAGCGTGTGAGTGTGTGTGTGTAGCGTTCACGTCAAGCGTGTATATAGTTTGCAATCTCGTCCCGTTATACTGCCGCCGTTGTGGCCGGGTGGAGGCAGGGTGTTTTGCGCATCACCGGCGGCTCTCGGCGGCAGACGACCGACCGTCGGGCTGGCGGGTGGACGGGTGAGACGAGGCGCGAATAATAATAATAAATCGCGCGGTCTCCGCTTTCCCGCGACGGCTTTTGCCGCCGCCAGCCACTATATTCTCACTGAACTTGTTTTCTGCGCTGCAAACGATCGCGTCCCCCGCTACCAGTGACTTTCTCGATATAATACACGACGTTATTATTGTTATGGTTGTGTATTATATATTATTATCGTCGTTACATCACCACTGCCTCCATCGCCACCACTGTGTCTGTACACGGATATCCAACACACCAATTATTATCATACAATACATATATGTATATATATAATATATATTAATTGTGCGCCCGCCAATTACCGCGTGTCACATAAATATAATGTTATTATTATGGTTATTATAATTGGACATTGAACTTCAACCCCCTGTTAAGTCGGTCTCTTTTAAAACGATATTTCCATTTGCTATTACTGCATTTACTACACGTCAAGGCCTAATATATATATAAATGCTGTGGTGCAGCAGCCTCGCATGCTACAGAATTCAATTAACAGGAAATGTAAAAAAATAAAAAAAATAACCGTCTACCTAGTTGGTTCTAAACTAATTTGCCCCTTTTTTTTTTTTTACTTAAAAGTTTCTTTTGTTGTACAATTATTTTTGTTCGTTAACATTTATTTTCTACCTAAGAAAAATCAGTATAAACTTTATAAACCATTTTCTGCTTTTTCCTGATTGGTATACGAGTTAAGAAGGCGGAAAGGCTAAACAAATTTTATAAATCTACACATGAGTGTAATTCTATACATAAACCGTCTTACCGTAAAAGTTACATTTTAACTGCTTTTATTTAAGAGTGTTATATATATATATTATACAAACATATGTAGGTATAATGTATGTAATATAAGTATGAATTTAATTAAATAATATTTTACTTTTAAACATAATGTTTTGTTTTGCAATTTTATACTGTAATGCCTACATGTACTTAAAGTACATAAAAATGTGTAATTTTTATTTTATTATTATTTTACTGGGATTTCTAAGTATTTATTTTTATATTTTCATACGTCATAATAATTTTTGAAAGAGTTTTTTTAAGTATTTTAATTTTTAAAATTATTTTAAGTGCAATCTATGTCATTGAAAGTATGAATATTAAATTATAATTCCTATATGTTTATAGACTAATTAATTTATTATGCGATTTGTAATTTATGATTATCAAATGATAGAAATTCATGTTTACGTAATTTAGAATAAACATTGGCAATGTCATATATTTGTGACTTGGGAAACAACTAAATCTTCTGATAATAATTACCGATAAAATATTGGTACTTGCTGTTATATTATGTACCTACTTAATATAATTGTGTAATCAACATTTTGTAATTTATGTGTGTATGTGAGTGTTTGTTTGACAATATTTGATCACAATTTCTTTTAACTAATTGTATATTATAGTTTTCCGATGGCCATATATATCCATCCCTAATTATAAATATGTAGTATGACAGTATTCAATTTGAGAAATTATTATTTAGACATTGTATGGTTGTACATCGTTTATCTTAATTTCGAGATGTCGAACTTTTGTTGAAATGAAATCAATCTAAAATTAATTTATCATAGTAATTAAGTATTTTATTAGTTAAAATTTATAATTTAATATTTTGATACTAATCACAAAAAGTATAAAACTTATTTCTTGGATTAAAATTTAATATATGTATTCTAGTATATTGTGATGTAAATATTTAAAAAAACAGAGTTTAACATGATTATTTAGTTTTTTTGCAATTTAAATGTGTGCATTTATTTTCATTTAAATTTTCCGAGCAATAAATTTCTTGATATTTGTTTTACAACGATACATTGTATCTGAACATTTTATTTGAATGTGTTGCGGCTTAAGGATAATTATTAATAACTAAGTATACGTTATTGTTTATCAACAAATGAAAACTACCAATTTATATATATATATAGTTAAACTATATTTAAATATTCCTGTATAATTTTTATAGAGGATGCCTATTTTTTGTTCCAATTCATAATTTTGATTCTTTATATCTAGTTGTCATCTGAATAGTATTATGTTTGAATTCGTGAGATTTTGTGTGGTCTTATTGTAATATTCATTAAATAAAAAATAAGTAGCATACTAAAAAATACTGAAAGTTGGATTAATCTAACCTTGAGGTGTCGTTAGTATATGATAACTTAAGATTAACTGTAGAGATTATACAAATAATTACATAATTATTTATTTCTTTACATTAATTATTACTAAGACCTAAAAATACCATTTTATATGCTGGCTCTGATAATTATAAATTCGATACATTTTTAAACAGAATTCAAAAGTTTTAAAATAGCGCATATTTTTCACTTTAAAAAATAATACAAATATACACGCTATTTAATCATGATTCATGATAATATTGATAAAAATTACAAAAAATATTCATAATGTTGGTTACAATGCTTTATGAATGTATTGTCAAATTCTTGCTATCGTACAACAATTTAATCTAGTTTGACTTTTAAGTTAGGTTGTATAATATGATTTTTTAAATTTTTAAGGTATGGTCAATGTATACTGCATATTAAATAATGATAGGTGATAATATCATCAATGTTCATAAAAATAACTTTTTCATTGCTATTATAATTCCTAATAATTTGTAAATAATATGTGTTATTAAAAATATATCATAAAATCACAACATTTTTATATACTGCACAAAATTTAATTTTTTTTTCATAGTTAACTCTTATAATTTTTAATTACTCATTAAATAATTAAATATACTTTTTTAAAGTAAACTTATTAAAGTTGTTATAAAAACAATCAAAATATATTGATTTATTATAATTATTAAAAATAAAAAAAATTGTAACCAATCAATATTAATAATATTATAACTAAAATTTAAAACATTTTTTAATTTTAATTGATGTAATATTTTATTAAAATACAAATATGTGTTTTAAAAAACAAAATCCTAATTTGTATGCACTATACAAAAAAAAAAAAAACAAATTATAACTTATGAACTCTTACAAAAATATTTAATATCCTTGTTAATATTCCAATTTATATTATTATTATTTATATATAAAAAAAAAAAAAACGTACATTCATAAATATTTAATATTAAAAAAGTTAAAAATTTGATTCCCAACTTGTAACTTATATTATACATTATAATATTGAAACTATAAATGTGCAAGAAAATTGCTTTTTGTATTATAATTTCATAAGCGTTTAAAGTTTGATATTACCATATTCTATACAACAGTATATATCTATAGCTTCTTGGTATAGAATTTTTTTTCCATTACATTCAAAGTACTTTTTGTATCGTATTTTTCACAATAGCTATATCGATGACCTGAACTCATTGAGTTTTTTTTACGTTTCAATATATCCAGTATATGTTGCAGCTACGATTAAATGAAGGTAATACTGTTCTACGCCCTCGTGCTGATTATGATTTGTGCGATTTAAACGATCGTGTGATCGAGCGGTTTTCAAATTGCAAATATTTAATTCTGCATATTACATACATATATGTATAAAAGTTAAAAGTATAATTTGGTTTATATGGGTATTTTGATTTCTATATTATACGTGATAAAAGCCATTTATCGTATAACGTAAAACTCGCTCTATTTAATGGGACGAAAATCATGAATTTTCCATATAGTTTTGAAATAATGGTAAAAACGTTAAAAACGTTATCACAAATCGCTCACTATATATTATAATAAAGTTATACTTCACGTGACGAACACACTATGTATATATTATTTACGCTAAAAATGTTATATTTGTGCATTAAAATAGTATCAAATCATATTTAAACCACTAGGCCTCTAGGGTATTTATATTGTTGTAAATTATAATTACTCAAAACAAACCCTTAACATTTTTGGTTAGTGAATTTGCCATAAATTTTACGTAAAAATAACTTATAACTATCTTCTATACCTGTGTTCTTAAACACCGTCGTCAATATATTAATATACTTGTGCAGCGCGCCCTTTCATCTACCGTTTTTCGGGTCTACTAAATATATATGCTGCTTAATGTATATGGTGACTGATATGGGTCATTTTATTTTCACATTTTACAAGTCAACTAAGTAGGTATAGAAAAACGCGGTGACCCACTAGTACATATAGATTCGATTTTTATATAAAGAAAATGGCAAGCGATCCCTTTAATCATAAATGTATGTACTATGCGTGAAATAATGAGGCATAATTATAGTTGTTACGTGATTTTGTGTACTGTTTGTTTAAAAAATGAGAATAGATCTTACTTATCTCGTACGCGTATTGCAGGTAACGAAATGACCATTTTTTTTTAAAATTGTTTAGACTTTATTATTTGTTATGTAAATGATTTGTAAACGATGAAAATGTATTTTGGTAACAAGAGCATTTATGTGTTTTTATTCCCTCTTGCCGAGTATAATTGTTATTCTTGAAATTAGGGTTACAACTATTATATTATAGCAACAAACAAATATACAATATCCATAGAGATTTTTGATTTTTGATTTTCTTTTTTCCTTAGTTAATGATATTATTTTAATCCCCCATCATCCATGCGATGTCATTACATCATCATTATCACACATCATATAATGTGTGTGGGTGTATTTTTCTATGAAAATCGTCGTTGGTAGGCTAAAAACAATTTATTGTATACATAATACATTATATAAATTTAAACATGTACGATTGGTTTGATGTTATATAAAGCCATCTATCTATCATATACATATTAATTTATGTTTATTTATCCTTTTTATTGTTATTTCCGCTTTATGTTACATTATTTATTTTTATATATTTTGAATGTATACATACACTGGAATTAAAAAATCTAAAACATTTTTAAATACATTTTTTTTTTTTTTTTATAAATATTGGAAATTCTAATTTTGTATGAAATTAGGTATTTAAATGAAATATAAGAGTTTAAGTTATTTTGTTATACCTACTTCAAGAATTGTTTATGGGGATTTGAAACTTAATAATGTATATTATTATATATTTTATATACACAATGCAATTTTTAATACAATGTTCTCGGCAAATGATCTATCATTGACTTAAAATTTAATACACACATTACAGTAACTTACTCGTTGGCGAGCTTCACTCGACATCTATTTTATATTACAAATAGCGCTTACTTACTTTTCTTCTTTTTATAAATTTAATATCGGTTACTTTTGTGTTTTGATAACGTTTAGATAAACAACTACTCAAAATGAATTATCTTTACACGTAAGAAGTATATTTATCGATTACTATTGACAATTGTACTATTATAGAAACTAAATGATATCTAGATTCTATATTGTACGAAGAATTAAAAAGTCAGTACTCGTACGTATTCGTGGAGTGCATAGTGAATGTATAATTATTTCCTTATACTAGTTTGACTCTTAGCGTCGTGTTAATTAGAAACTATTTAGCTACAATAAACTAATTTTTTTTTAATTTCCTCTTACATTGGTACTTTTCCCCTTTTTTTAAATAAGTTTTTTTTTATGTTTAATGACTTAAATTTAAATTTTATGTAAAAGATTTTAAATTGTATTAAATATGTTATAAATAAATAATAAGATTAATTTTATGCGATAAATTTTTTTTATTTTACAAAGTAAAATAAATACACGATGTCAAATTGTAATCACCATTTCATAAAAAAATGATCGTAATATTTTTTCGTAGTATGGAAAAGACGTGTCCATTTAATGAAAATATAGATATCACGAAATGACTAACGTATTATTTAAGTGTTAAAAATATTTTTTTTTAATTATTAGATTGTGAAAAAATAGAGCAAAATAAAAAAGTATATTAATACATTTAAACATTTATTACTTTCTTGTCAGAACTGTAGTGCATATAGAAATAATAAATGAGTAATTATACTTGAAACTGACACTGTTAAAAAAAAATGATAAATTCATATCGTGTTAAAAAAACGGGACAGCAGTCATCAGTTATAATTGTCTAGACATTAATTATCGTGCATGCAGGGGTATATTATATTCACGTGATATATTTTTTATTTATTTATAAAAAAATATTTAAGACTAGAGTAGGTATAAACATTTATAAATCTAATATAATAAGTACTAATATGTAAGTTTTTATTATTTATTATTCAATCCACACTTGATAAAATATACCATAATTAAACAAAATAAGCGTATTTTATTAGTCGTAGAATGTTTACCAATTTCTAATGCACAATTTTGTAATAATATCTACGTAAAGATTAAAATATAGTCATAATATAATACTTATAATATTGGTTTATCCCGCCATTTTCATTTTTCTGGTGGGAATTAGCGAAGAACAGAGATTCTTTAAAAGTGAGTTTCATAGCGAATATGTATATGAGTAATATGATGTGAATATGCTGTGTATTTGCAACCTATTTAATGAATAGTATTTGATTTGCTAAGTTTTGTGTTCAAAATAAACAACTAAAAATTAACAATAATTATGAAAATCGAGTGTTTTGGTTTTATTTCCAGACCCCTAAAAACTTATCTAAAATATTTATTTTTTTTTAATTAGTTTAGGTCACGCATGCCGTCGTAGTTAAATCAGTCAAAGATACGGCGTGATTAGAGAGTTCGTGTATAAAATGTAATTGTGTACACCGAGTGTTAATATTTTTTGAGGGGGGACATTAAATTATAATACATTCGTCAATCTATCGAGTGGGTCGGGCTTAAAAGAACGTGAAATTTTCGGTCACAAACGTCTCGTACACGTCGTGTTTACGTTTTGAAGCGTATATCGTGGTACAGCGAGTCGCGCCCGGGTGTCTGGTCGCTGGAGACCGCGGGGTCCCACTGGACGGACGATCGGTAGTCAAGAATAAAGATCATATCATTATGTCATAGTCTGACGTCGGGTGTTACTCATAAATATACCGGTGCGATGGCGCGGAAAAACGACCGTTTCCGTACTTTCCCCGTCACGCGGCAGCGGCGGCGTTGAAACAATACGACGGTTATTCGCGTCAAGCCTCTTCCCGGCGTCGCTCGAGTTATACCCTCCACCCGTATAGCATTACAGCTTACACAGGCCTAGGCCGCCGACACTACGCATCGCTGTTACGCTCGCGCCAGTTCTCTCGCTCACCTCGTCGTTCCGCATCCTCCACCGCCGTCAGCTAGCTAGTCGGTTCGCGTCGACGACCGTTTACTGCCGCCGCCGCCGCCGCCACCGTGCAATCGATACCACCGCCGGTGGTGTCGTCGTCGACGCCGTCGTCGCTTTATGGGATAGGCCCTGGCGCGCACGCGTAACACCGTCGCGGCGAACCGTCCCAACTGCCCGCTTGCGCGCGCGCTCTCTCTCGTATGTGTGCGTTGTTGTTTGGGGGGGGAGGAGAGGGTAGTCGACTCCGACTCTGACGACGACAACGGAAGAGATGTGTATAAGCTCTGTGGCGTTAACGATGCGCCGCTACCGCCACGGTCGATTTTCGCGCACGGACCGGATCGCTGCCGCTGTTCCCCGTTTATCGAGCCGCCGTCCCTTCACGACACCCCCCTACCTTTCCCCCCACTTGTCCCCCGCCCCGGGAACGCGCGCGTTATACGCTTATACGCCAAAGACGCGCGCGGTTATAAATACTTCCGCCGCCACCTCCGGCACGCCTTATCCGTATCACAGAATTCTTCGATAAACTAAAACGCACACGCACACACACGTACTCACATAATATATTATGGACATAAAGAGAAGAATCGGGAATGTTGTATAATATATTTATGTGTTTAATAGTGTATGTACGCGTACACAGTTGACGTCCGTGCGTTCCATTATTTCTGGCGGTTGGTGGCAATATCTATAGCGTTGTTATAATATTATAATAATGCACGTATTGTTATGACTTATGATATTAAAAATTGCATTAAAAATAACGATTATATTCCATTAGTTTATTTGTAATGCGTGCGTACAATTTTTATTATATTATTGTACTCGCCTGCGTGTCTGTTTGCCGACCGTCAGATTGATCGTGATCACCGAGTCGGTTCGTCTGCGGCGATATAGTGTAATCGTCATACGTACATTATATTGTATAGTGAATTCTACGCCGAATACGCTGTACGCCAGTAAACGTGTAAATACACGTATTGCTTACACATAAATGCGTGCTCGGTGTGAACTAAATAAATATAGTAGAGAGCATACTAATAACACGAATCTCTGAAGTGTATACATACAAATATAGCTAGCTCGCGGAAGCTGGTTACCGTGTGTAAACTTTGGCTCCCGTGCGCCGCGTATGCCGGTGACGGGAGTTAATAATAACGTAATAATTATAACCGTCGTAACGTTATACTCGATGAAAGCGTGGCTTGTTTCACGTGCCAACCGTCCGAAAATTATTAACTGGTGTTAAAAGTACTTCTATAAATAATAATCGTGGTGAATGCCGTACAAAAATAATAATAATAATAATAAATTATAAGCCGACCACTCGAGTAATAATATAATATTCACAAACATCAAATAAAATCTATTTATTGAAAAAAATTGTTACACGTTCTCGCGCGTTTACCTGTCACGCGGAAAACCGATATAAAACACGTTTAGACATCATAATATTAGTACCTATATATAATATTATACACAAGACTCTTAATCGTTATTCATGACATTAGACAACGCATATTATTATAATATTATTAAAGGGACACATGCGACATCATAGAAATGCACGGTCGAACGTCGTCGAAAACCGCACCTTTTCCAAGGGGGAGGGGTCGCTTTGACGGTATAGCCGGTATAGTGTATTGTAAGACGTGCCTCTTATACCTCTGTAAATACAAAACATTATGTTATTACAGAGATACCACGAAACACGCGTCATAGGTATCATTGTGGTACGTCACATGTACCACCTCGTTCGTTTATATACGCCGCGGCGATACCTGTTATAAAATTTTGATACAACGTTAAAACAGTTTACACGGCATGTACAGACATAAATTACAACAATATCTGGTTCATAGGTATATAATAAATATTATATATTGTTAGTGCTATCACATGGTTTGTCGTAAATCGTAACAGCAGTGTTGTGCCGGTGGGTGGCCGGCGATGTGTCGCCCGGCCCGCCGCTCCATACTTCTTTACATTCCATACGTCGTTAAATTCGGCCAAACGGCTCGCGCACACTATGCGAACATACAAGAAGTACGGAACTCTGGTGCCGGGTTTCCCGCGTCTCGCGTCGTGGTGCCGTGGTCCGGTCCGCCGGGTGATGAATCGCAACCGCGTGTCGTGTGTCTCTCGTCGTTTTGTACACCGCAACACTCTATTCGTCGTCGTCGTCGTCGTCGTCGTCGTTGTATAATTGCTAGCTATGTGTCGCGGCTCGAAAAACCGTCGCTGTTTCCGACGGCGACAGGCCCCCTGCCACCGCTTCCTACTCGACGCTTACGGCGCGGCCGAGCGTGTGCGGCGCGGTGCCAGCGGCCGTGCGGATCGTCGCTAAAAATAATGCGGCAGCTCACTGTCGCTATTATTAGACCGACCGGAACGACGATCCCATCAGCCCTCCCCTCGATCGTCCGCCGTGTGTCCCTTTTTACCCCGTCGGCGCCACGGCTGCTGCCGCCGCCGCCGCCACGTAGCTCGCCAAATCCGCGCCACGTCGCCCATTATCTATTTATAACGTAGGATCCAGTGGCAGCGACGCGTGTACGCGTATGTTTCCTCTAATTACATCGATACAGTTAACTGTGGTTCTATCTGTATACGGTGGTGGGATATCGTAAATCGCAATGCCCGTAATGTAAACGTCGAGTATAATATCATGAAATACATGACGCTGGTACATTATTGTAAATGTAACGGCGGCGTTAATAATATCACACTTGATTCGCGCGTAAGCCCGTTCGGCGGAAAACGTATTAATTATTATTATTATCGTTATACTGGTATTACATTATGTACTGCCGAATATAATATCGCGATAATATTATAATCGTGTCGGGGGGTGCTGTAAATTTGGGCTGCCGCCGCTATAGTCACCGGGCTAAACTCCTCGTGCGTGTGTGTGTGTGTGTGTGTGTGTGTGTGTGTGTATGTATGTGCTCCGTGTAATCGAATCGACTACGGGCCGTCGTTTACCGTTTGTGTGACGACAACGACGACGCGTTTAATCACGATTCGAAATTGCGTTATATTGTACGCGGGTGTTCATTCGCATATAGTATTACATAGTATAATATGCATTTGGTGTGGTTACGTGGTATGGTGTGTGTGAGTGTGTGTGATGACGATAGTACTATATATGATTCCGGTGAGACTATATACTGCGGCGCGCCGCGTACAGCGTCCTACCGACTTTGTTATACCTAATCGATTACATAGTGTCCTATTATAAGGTTTGGCTGTGTTACAGCGTTCATGTCATATTAATGTGTGACATTACATTATAATTTTGAGGATTTTATTAGGTAAAGAAATCGAAATTTAAAAAAAAATTCTGATTATTAATCCGGAATTAACAATTTAGGATCAAAATAATAAAAAAGTTAAATTAGATACACTCATTAAAACCTGCATTGTTAGCGATCGGACCGAAGAGATGATACTACTTATTGTGATAGTGGTTGTCGTCGTGGCCAATCTCGTCCATGCTTCCGTCGTCGTCGCCGTGTTGGTCGATCCTGCCGTCCGTTGTCTGCCTAATGACCGAGTTTATTGTGGCCAAAGGAGTTCCGACGGTGTTCGTTTTGCCTCTCTGGTCGCTGCTGGTGTTCGACTGACGCCAAAAGTCGGCATGCTGTGGCACTTATACGAGCGGTTCGTCCGACTATTGGCACATGCACCAGGTTCTCGAATCTGCTGCTGTTGCCTGCCCATACGGCCGTCGTCCCTCATCTTCTACCCCACTCCGTTAAGATCGGACCTCCACCGTTGCCGCTTCTACCACGATGCATACGTTAACTGTTTCTCTCACTGTCTCTCTCTCTCTCTCTCTCTCTCTCTATTTTTCTATATATACATACACGCTAGCCTGAATGCGTGCGGCAGGAATGCGACGAATCCTCGCCGCCGAGTGTATGTTTATAATAAGCGCGGCGGTACACACATGGCACACGTGTGTGTCGCACCGATGGTGGCTTGTTCTCCCGCTGCAGCCACCGGTCCCGTTCTATAATAAAAACTCCTGTGCCGGTGCCCCTTCCACACCCGCGATCCCAAAACCATCGCGCGAACGGGGGCCCCTCCGCGTTGGTCGTTCTCGAGCTCCGGCGGCGGCAGAGGTTGCTGCAGCTGCGGAACGTCGTCGTTCGTTCGGGCACCCCGCGCCGTATATCCCTCCCGCACCATCACGTATCCCTCCCGCCGCTCGCCATTTACGGTCATCTCTCCGAAGCCGTTCAAGAAGACTCCGCGAGTATATGTTTATATATATGTATGTATATGTAAACGAGCAGGACGACTGTATAATAATATGTAACCCGCTTGCGTACCGAGTTTCTAAAAATAACCACCGCCGGTGCACTAGACTCCCGCGCATAAGTCGAATTACCGCCGCTGTACGTGTGCTTTACTACTGTATTATTATCGCCCATGTCCTGCGTGTGTATATTTAAAACGCCCGTAGATGCATCACCGAACGAGGTGTGACGATTGGCAACGGGTGAGTGGAAACGCCGGTGATGGGGCGGGGGAGGCGCGCGCGCGCGCTCGAGTGTGTGTGTGTACTGTTTATGTCTACGCGCAGCAGCAGCAGCAGCAACGGTGAAATACAACACCGCCGCCGACGGTTGGTCGCGCGCGCACACCATCTCACGTCGTTTTGCTATGTGTGCAGAGCGTTGTCGCTGTTGGCTGCACCAGGCCGGGGCTTCAGAAATGTGCATTTTTCACCGTGCATATAATAATATTATGTTCGATACGAAATCGAAAAAACTGAAAGTTTAAAAACATTTTACGGTCGCGATGACAGTCGGACCGAGACGAATATTATTGTCAACCCGCCAAAGTTTCGCGAAGCAAACGCATCACACAAATAATATTATAATATATACTTACTCGCACCGTACACACGCGCGCGCGCGGGCGCGTTTGTGTGTGTGTGTGTGTGTGTGTGTGCGTGCGCGTATTCGCTTGTAGACTTACACACTTGAACACAAACGATGGCGATTCGCCGATCCCATTGTACGAGTATAGTATCATAGTCATCGCTATATAGCGTCGTATGTAGGGACGGGACTCGGGATTTTATTTCCTTTTTACAACCGTCGGATATCATTATTGGGCAGTAGATTTATGTGCTTCTATAAGATGTATATATGTTCGTGTATCTGTGCATTTAAATTGTCACAATAAATACACGCGCTAAATTATATTGTATAATGTGGCGCTTACCATTATTATTAAAATAACCTATAGTAGATGGACTTGCTACAAATAATATAATATTATTTTTTGCGAGATAAACAAAAAGAAATACCTATGACATTAAGAATCATTATTCATTGATGAATATGTTTTCACGTGTAGGTATAGGTTATTTATTCAATAAATTTTATAAATTGCATAGATATGATGAACTGTGCATAGGTCATATACCCAATACTATACTTAGTATAAGGTCTATGGCATAGGTACGCGTGTGCAGTATATTTTATTGCTATGTAAAAAAAACGCTAAGTTCTATATATCGTCCTGTATTTATTGATTTTGAAATAAAGTTGAATATCTAAAGTATTCTGAGTTAAAAATGATTGAATATCATGATAATATATTTAAATGTATTCAATTATTTTGTGTATAAAATTCTATAATTAAATTATATTCACTACCTATTTATAGTTTACGTACAACACAATCATATTTTTATCTAGCGGTTTTTAATGAAAATATCAAAAACGCATTTGTTAATATAAATCCATTCTCTGTTTATAATTTACTAATAATACTATTATCAATGTATCGTGCAGTGTAATTAAAAATATTTCGGTTACAATGATATCGCTCTAGTTTTAATATGCACTCGGTGAAATATCGGTAACCCAATATACCTGAGTTAATTCCACGATTACTGGAATGTAAATAATAATTTATTACTATTCAGTTCAATATAATGCAAACAAAAATATTTGAAAAACAACATAATAATATATAAGTATAGTTGACAAATCTTTCAGTAGAGACATTTGTTTATTTTTTATTTTTTGTTAAATAAGGAGCAATGTTTTTTCGACCTCACGCGATTTTCAAATAGAAAAATATTGATTTTATTGTTTAATTTCAAACCGCTTTACTGTAGTAGTAATAATAATATCATGTGTACGGTCACGGTGCATTAATAAAATAATACTGGCACTTGATATTGATATTTATTTGTATTACACTGTAATAATATAAGTAGGTATTGTTTGTACGTATATATTGGAGTATTTTTTGATTATAGGAATGATTTTTTTTACGGTCACGTCCGCAAAATTGCATCTAAAATAAATATAAAAATAAAGTACATTCAATTTAAACCTTACGGGACAAACATTTTTAAAATATTTATTTTTTTTAAATAAGCACGTTTTTCAATGAGTTATTTTTATAAAGCACTTATTATCCTATCATACATAACGATACTATACGATCATGACTAGTGTGAACAATGGCTTCGGTCTGTATGGGGCAAAGTATATATTATAGTAATATTAAAATATCATTATCGTATTTACTGAAATGAATGTCTAATTTTTTTTCAATTGATAGCTATAATTTCTTATTATCTAAAATATATTTTTTGATATGTAATTTTTACTCATTAATTTTTTTTCAACAACGGTTACTATTAATTTGCTGTGTATGCTCTGCGTTAATAGAATTTTCATTTTCAATAGTTATCTATAGTTATTTATTTTTTACTTTTCACTATTAATATAGAATATATTTATTTTTAGTAGTCTGTTAATTTATTGTATAAGTATACGCCATTTAAAATTACTTCAATTTTTTTAATTGTTTCTAATCGTATTTTTGTAATTGTATATATTTAAGAGAAAAAACTCGCATTAACTATTATATGATCTAACTTGTTCAACAGATGTGAAAACTAGTAATCATCATACTCTCGAAATTGAAACTGGAAAGACTTTAGACTTTTATGAGAAATAATGTTTCTCACTTTGGAAAATAGCACCTTGTAGGCCAAATGATATTAATAGTTTTTCTTCGTCTTTTGCAGCTGTTGACAATATATATGTAACGCACAGCCGTTGATATCTAACTGGGTAAATTACCAGTGTGGTATTTATTTTAAGGGTTGTACTGTAGAAAAAACTTAAGTATAAACAAAACTCGAGTATACGTAAAATATTCGAAATAAACGTTTTGAGTATTATTGTTGGCATAAATGCGATGTAATCGAATAATCGAGTAATACTTGAATAAATGTCTACCTTTATTGGAAAAAATAAATTTAAAAATAAACTTATTTTGATAAAAATCTCTTTAAATACTGAAATAGCCAAATATTATTCTTATTCTATACTTTTTTCTTTTGTTTATCGATACTTGACATTAATTGTAAAACAATGTAAAAGTTATTAGTAAATTAAAAAAAAAATATATATATAGAGAGAGTGTTTTATTTGTGTTTAAAACACTGTAAAATCGTTTTTAAGAATACTTCAAACGATTTATAATACATACAAAAAAAAAACTAAAAATTATAACGAGCGAACACTATAAAATATTTCTATTTGAACTTGTTTAACGCTATAACTCCACGCTGCACGCACCACACATGTATAACACGTTGGCTATATAAAATCACTGCCGCCTTCGCGTGTTTATAATATTTTAATCGTCATACGCTTAAATTAGTGATATTGTTGGCTGTGTATTGAATAGTATACTAGAATAATATTATGTAGCCGTATTCCTGTAAAATATATTTTTATCGTGCCTAGGTGATACATATATTCTATTGAACACCTTTGAATGTGCGTGTACGATAAAAGATGGGAGGAAAGAAATTTCTTATCACTTACATTTTAATATCGTTGCTAATTACAAAGAAAAGAAAATTTTACTCCATATTTTATGTTGTGTAGAGACCTTTCAACTCGTGGTGTGGAACTTTTGAACCTTTTTTCACTGATATTATTCACGGAATAAATCAAAAGTAAATTCGTGACGATTTAACATGAGGTATGACTTAAGATTTTCGATTTTAGTTTATAAATTTACTATTGGAAACACGTCACTAGAGTTTATAAGAACTATTCGTCAAAAGTTGTTATCTCCCCTACCCCGCAAAAAAACTCAAATTCGGCTGTTAGTCGTGTAAAATCGATTCGCTATAATATGGTAAGTTATTCGAGGGAACAAACCGCCATCACTGCAAGTTCCACCTTCCCTATATCGATGCTGTATATCCAACAATCCGCGGTCACTTCATCCCGACTGCGGGTTTGATCCAACCAAATCCTTTTCGACCGTTATAATCTGGCTGGTTAGCCCACAAACTATATAGACTAGACTAGATGATATTTTATACTGCAGTGGTGACTGCGTCACTACCAATATATTGTATAGTATGGTCCTATGTTCTTTCCTTTTATAAATTTATTTCTATATTTTTAAGTTAAAACCATTTTTTTTTTTTAACTTAATTTTATATAAGATCATTAGAACATTTATAAGATAAAATACAAATAAGTTATTTACAGTGTATACAAATTTTAAATATTATTATTAAAAGCCTGACCTCTAAATTTACTATTTTTTCAGGTTTCTATATATACTTTTAAATAGTTAATTTACTTATCTTAATATTACATCATTAAAATATTCATTTTTATCAATATTTTATCATGTTCATTTTTTTAAAATAAATATCTCATAATATTAATAGTAAAAAAGTTATTTGCTTTACTCAGAAGATGCTTAGAATTTAATGATATACGTATTATTATAATATTATTGTATACGAAAAACGATTCTGAGCGTAGATGGCCATCTGTTAACATATATCTTTAAGTATTTTTCCTACCTAGTATGTTTTTTTTTGTTTTTAATATATCAATTAAAATTTTTCATTTTAATATTAATATTATGGTAAATAGATTTAATTTTTGCCGAAAACCGATATTTTAAAACTGGCTAAACAAAATTATTTATTTATATTTAAAAACAAAAAAAATCAAAAATGTTATTTGTTTATAAATAGCTTAAAAAGAGTCAAAATATTTCAAATCATTTATAGAAAATGATAATATAAATCCTTGGTGAATATTTTAAGTTTCTACGGTTGCTCATTTTTAAATTGTAACAAAATAAAGAAATCAATTTTATCAAAAACTAATTTAGCGTAAAAATTCCCGTTTTTCCTTAATTATTCTTTTTTTTTTTTCTAGATAATCGAGGTAAGTACTAAAAATTTTACCTTTTCCCTCTAGCCTTCTAAAATACCAATGAGATCCAATTTTCTACTAGAAATCACACCCCAAGTTGGGAATCCAATCATTTTTACTGCTCTAAGGAGTAATAATATATTATATGCAAAAAAAAAAATCAGGAAACTTATCTCTTTACTATAGTATTATATCGTCATTGATTAGGTCACTATTGTAATGGATAAATTAAATTTTAATTCAATCATAAATCATTACATAAGACAAACAATTCTTAGCGGTGTGACGGTATGTTTGAAATAGCCTATGTTACTAAGGATATTTTGTAATTTATCATACTATTATGGTACGTCAAACTAATTTATGCTTAAAACATTGCATTGTTATATAATAATTATTAAAATATTTTACCATAATATATTAAATACTATATTGTTATCAATCCTATAACTTAATACTTTGTACAATTGTAGAATTGTATATAAGTCGTCGTAACGTTTGTTATCTTAAAATGGGTCTAAATATTTTGAATATATAATTATGTATAGAAAGTAATGGCAAAAAGTTAAAAGGATGCCACACCCACATCTGATCTATCTGTAATATATACGTACAACATAACAAATTTTCATTCAGCAAAATCCATTTTATGTTGTTAACTTTAATTTTAGAGTAAATTCACCTAGTATAAAACTTGAAGGTAAGAATATTATCTAGACTATCACTTAGGCTTATAAATAAAAATAAAAATAATTATGTTAATAAATATGTATCTAATAACCTAGATAATATTCTGACCTTTAAGTTTAATAATAGGTCAATTTACTCAATATTAAAGTTAACGATATAAAATGGATTTTGCTGAATGAAAATTTGTTATATTGTATGTACTTATGTAAGATAGAGACAACACATACAAGTGTCGTGTTCTTTTAATATTAGAGTTATGGTAATATGGTTAATATTTCCTAAATTACAAAATAATAACTAATCGTTATTTTTTATTTAAGCATTAAAATGTATCCAGTTTTGTCAAAATTAGAACTTGTTATATTTATAAAAATAATTTTGCTTTGTGTTTTAGAACAATTCATAAAAATCTTTGTATTACATTTTAAAGCTATTGGTGCTAGGAATTAAAATACAAATTATATGAATGAATATTGAATACGATATAATAAAATTAATTAAATAACAAAATTATAAATAGGTATTAATAATAAAAATGATAATAACAAACATAATAGCATATTAAATTACCATATCAACAAATTATCAGGACAACCAGGTAGACTAGGGTGTAAAGTTCTTGTGTGTATGTAGTATATAAATAATTTAAAACATATAATACCAGTTTATGTCTTCCTATTTAAGATGAAAAAAAATTTAAAGTTAAAATCGTCTTCAGATAGACAAGAAATCTATAAAACCAAACTTACCATTATTGTTAAATTTGTTTATCACTCAATTTCAGGTTTAATTACAATTCCGGGGTTAATTTACTTTTATCTTTGTTCAATGTTTATGTTTACTATTTTATTTTATTATAGACTTTGGAGACTAAAAGTTGTTAATTAAATCTTATTTTGATAAGCTTTAATACAAAATACATTTTTTAAATTTTATCTACGTGCTATCGTATCGTTAACTTTTAAGTATAGGAGTTATGAGTTTTCACCTCTGATCTTCAAGGCTTTTTATTTTTTTTAAATCTAAATATCTTAAAACTTTAACAAATCTGATAAAAATATGTGTATATAGTTAAATTAAAAATGGCTCTTATACAGTTAATTTTGATTTTAAAACTATAGTTATTTAGTTGAAATGACTTGGAAAAATAAGATAAATATAGCATTAAAAAACAATAGTTTTTGCAATAAAAAAAAATAATAAAAATAATATTTGAAGTTGTTCTCCTAACGATTATACTCGTATCCGTGGTAGGGGAGAGAGAGTTTAAATTTTTTAAATATTTCTATGACAACAAAATTATCAAAAAAGTCCATTTAATAATTTAACGTAATATGTTTGAAAAATAAAATCGAGAGTGCCTTTAATCAACACACTCGCAGACATATATGACAAAATATAAGGATCATAAGCATTATTTGTTATAGAACTTTCGACATAAATGAATAAAATAATTTTATAACTTACTTTTTATTTAATAATACAATATTGTTGTATCAGAAGTATAATAAATCCCATTGGGCTACCAGATTGCCTGGATTCGACGCTAATAATACATTCAAATTATACGCGATCGTCGACTGGTATTCCAAGTCATACGCAGCGAATGCAACCTCGGCAGTTCGGTCGTGGTTTATAACTGCAACGACCAGAAAATGTTTGTACAAATGTGTAATATATTTAATTCCTATATTATGTTATTAGTTATTAAACCGTGTATTTATTTTATTTTTAATTATTTTAAAATAATAACGGTAGTTTGTATATTATATACTGGTCGGTTTAATATAATATCATTCCAACTTTATTATTACCTACAATGTTTTCGACGAGAATTTTCAGTTTCTTTTTGAGAACAGGATCCCTGTAGGTCGGTAGGACGACAACGATGATGAGTCGGTAACTTGATACCGCCGCCAAATCCGTCACACACCGCGGTCATTACCCCTGCCTCTGCTGTCGGCTTATTTTTGTATAAAGTCTCGTGCGCGCAGCGATATATATACAACCATATGTCCATGTATATGATACACCGGTCGTACTGCAGGAGATGACGTGTGTTCTTCTGTCCGAGACTATTGCTTGTACACACACACGTAAATTATAACCGTATAGATGCAATAGGTAAATAGTTACGCTGAGTTTTATTGAAAAAAAAATGGCTGGATTCTAACTAAAACCCACCACTGCTCTCCCCGCGTGACAGTGTATATCGATTTCGTCAATTTTGTATCAAGTCCGTCGTCCGATTCCGCTAAACTTAAATTTATAAAAAAAAAAATAAAACCGCATATAGTTTAATTTAAATTTTGAACTAATTAATTTAAATAGTATTGTTATTATAAATATTTCATTATTATTTATATTTTAAATTGACCCTTAAATTCAACATTATAATATGTGCCTTTTTACTATTTTTATAAATTTAAAGCTTAGTAGAATCGGTAGTTAGGTATTATAAACAGTAGTTATTGGAATATATACCTACCAGAATAATTGATACATATTTTTTTCGGAAACAGAGTATTTTGGCGGAATCAATAAATCCGAAAATAGTAAAACGTACTAAAATAATATTAACAGCCTTTTTCTAAATAATATCGATATAGTCCCTAACTAAAATGTTGCTGGCAAATATTTTCGGATTACGTATGCCAACAATCTAATAATCATTTTTTTTTTTTTTTTTTTATTATTATTAATTGAAAAAGGAGAAATTTGAGATTTGTTAAAAAATTACAAGTATAAAGTATTTAAGAACATTTCTAGTTTATACTCGCTTTATAATTAATAGTCTAACTTTTATACCAGCTTTTTAAAATTTTTTATATGATTATTGTTCTTGTATTTTTTATCATTGAATAGTTTTTAAATATCGAACATGTGTTTTGTTATTTTTAATGAAACACGAGCAGCATTAGTTTCGTTCATTTTTATTTAATCGTAGTTGTCGAGGAAAATAAACTTTCACAACTGTGTGTTAATGCAAATATGGAGTCTCCTAGTAAAATAATATGTCTAGAAATAAGTTTCAAACTTTTAACATGTTATAATTATGTAGTAATTATATTATTTAGAAATAATGAAGAATGATTCCTTTCATTATTGTTTTTCATTAAAAGCAAAATTTAACAATGAAATAAAAATATTTTTGCGTGTCGTTAAAATATCATGCACCTCTTTAGTAGAGTCAATTCGTAATTTAACGTAGATTTATAGTAATTTAAGAGACTGATGACGATTGCAATTATCTTATTTTCGAGGGGAGTAAGTGGGTTTTTTTTTGATAAATTAATATTTTTAATTTTTGATGTTTTTGAATGGAATAATGAAAAAATAGAAATTGAAATGATTATATTATGCTTATATGATTATATTATTTTAATTGTGTATATCCAATAATTCAACTGCACTTTTAAAATTTCGTACTACCTAAATTAAGTTTTTGTCATTTCAAGACTTAAAAGTGAATATAGTAATTGCGACATATCTAGTATAGTAGTATATATAGTAAATGTACCATATTATTAATTTCACTGTTCACACATATTTTTTACCCATCTACCCTCACGTTATTTTGGATGGTTTAAACTCATCACCTTTAAGTAAGTATCCTATATTTCTTTTATTTATATATATTCGTCGAATACGGAAAGTTGTGGTTACTGAGTGTATATTGTATATAAAATAAATATTAATTAATAGTTATGTCTGTACGCATAAAAGTCTCCGTCACAATCCGTCGGCAGGAGAGGGTCTCTTCTCAAAAGCCCGAAACATCAAACGAATAACATATATTTATATAAAAGCCAATTATTATATGCATAATTTAATACATGTATGATGTGATGATGTGATGATGTGTTATGTACGTGTGTCATGCTCGTCGATCCGACAATGGCGGTGGTGCAATTTATGATTATGATATTATGTTTTATTATACAATATTGTACGTAGGTACTACATATATCATGTGTACACATAAATAATAGTATATTTATATATTGACATAAAGAAAACGAGAACCCTAAGGGAGGAGTAGGAAGGATTACCCGGATTCAATAAACGTTTGGATAAAAAAAAATATATATTTATATACGTATACAGAGTGATTCAAAATGTATGCTATAACCATTTTATTATAAACATATTCAAACATGTTTTGTACGAAAGTTTTATTTAGAAATATCTAAAATGATTATTAATTTTTATGTTTAGAAACTTAAGAAATTTAAATGGAAATCTATACTTTTTTTGCAATCTCAATATAAATAATTTTTTTTGGAATATGTCGATACATAACATTTAAAATTTTAATTTAACTGAGTAGTATGGTACGGGGTCACCGGTTACTCTCCAAAATGTTGGTTTTCTACTTCGCTCACCAAAACTTTAATTACTTATGTGTTATAACACTTATAACTTATAAACTACTTGTCTAAATTTCAATTTTTATGTATCTAAGTAGATACTTTGAAAAGAAATTCTTCACATTATAATTAGTATAGGTTCCTGTTTGAATTTTTTAAGTTGACCTTAAAAACCTCCCTTGAAAATATTGTAAAAAAATATAAAAATTATTAATAATTTTAGGTATTTCTAGGTACAACATACTTTCGTATTAAGAATGTTCTGTTATGAATAGTTTTTTGTGCACATCACATTTTATAAAATGGTTGTAGGATTAATATTGAATCACTCTGTATTTATATTAATTTAAAAAAATATGATTTGTATGCTTCGACAAACTACTAACAGTGGTGACGAAGCCCCTGCCGTATATGATCACCCCCACACATCATGCTTTTTTTCATCTAGCGCAAATTGAAAACACTGCAAAGCTCTCGCAGTCGTAATATATAGGTATAATATAACAATATACGCACGCATGACCTGCGAGCAAGCAACTTTAATATATTTAATATTAGTATGCTATATATCATTATGCTATTAACGTACCTAACTATTGGGTGGTATATGTATTCCCCGGTCATTACGCCATAGAGTAAAACAAATGAGTACAGTACAAAAAGGTCACAACACTCACAACAATAACGTCCATGGTCAATGGATGCATAACTTCGGTGCTATCCCAAAGTGACCTCATTCATACACCTGCATTTTTAATCTATGCATTCTTTAACTTTCATAGGAATATAAAAACCAAATTTTATATTTAACATGCATTGTTATTTTTTTTTTTTTTATCATAAATATACATAATTAAAAACCTTTTAGTCAACAAATAATAATACCACTTTAATCCAATGACATGCTTAAATAATATTACAAAATTTAATAATAAACATGCAAATCAAAACTTCGTGTATTATAAGTTGTCTAAAATTTAAAAACATATTGCTAAAATCAAAATAAAATAAACAAATGTATCATTTTGTATATTCTATGATGTATTCTTTACAGCTTTTGTTCAATTATTGCTAAGTTCACTGTAAAATCACCAACATTTATTTTATTTTTAAAGTATTTGGGAGCAAACATTTGAGAATTTTTATTAGGACGGACTATGAATAAGTTTTAAAGACTGCTTTTGTATATAATATAACCATATGTGCATACTACTTATGCTATAAATATGTATATTTATGTCGAGGATTATTTATACATTAATAAAGCTCTCGTAGATGGCCAAAGTTCTGCCAAACCCTTCAAATTCGCTTGTATCCATATTATCCGGTGTTATAACTTCCAATACACGCCGTCGCAAATTAGCATTAACACCTCGTCCCCTTGCACTATATTGACATCAATATTAATAAATTTTGATTTATTATAGTATACCGGTTGGGTCACCACGTTTTCCTACAAGCCTAATACGGAAAACGGAAAAATGCGGTGGCTCCTCAACCCAACCTATATAAAATATTATACATATTACATATAATTTTATTTTATCACCGAACTAATCGCATTTTTATTTAAGTATTACTTCATCAATTTTTTCAATTAATCGTCAACAATTTGTTTTATATCGTTACAGAGCTACCGCTATTATGTTGGACTGGATCGCTACAAACGGTGGCCGCTATTGGGTCGTGGATGAACCCAAAGACGATGGATACACCGCTCTACATTTGGCTGCTCTTAACAATCACCACCGCGTGGCGTCGTTGCTGCTAATTTATGGCCGGGCTGACCCAAATAAACAAAATGTCAATAAGCAGTCGGCCCTTCATTTGGCCGTGGAACGTCAGCACGCAGATATTGTCAAAGTATGTTGAGTCGATGCAACAATATATTGCATATACTTAACAATAATTTATACACTAGTTTTACTTGTTTACCATCTTGATATATGTTTTCTGATTATATTTTTCCGTAGCTACTTGTTTACCATGGCGCTGATCCAAACATCCCTGACAAAGACGGTGACACGCCTATGCATGAGGCTTTGCGCCATCACACGTTATTGCAACTCAAGACAGTCGGTGCACCACCCCCGCCTGGAGTGGGTTTGGGAAACAGTCCTAGGGATCCTAACACTAAGTTCCGGTCAGATGGTGGAGGTGGAATATCGTTACGTAACCTTCTCGGCGGCAACAGAGTCGTACGTGACTATCGAGAACTATCAGATGACAGTGAAAACATGTATTCAATAGTCAGCCGTACCGTTACTACTCAACCATGCCCCGTCGAACAGGCAACAGAACTATGGGCGGCCAAGGGTCCCGCGTACTTAGAAATGTTCGCTTCACCGGTCTCCGCGGTGCAGAGATTGATGGCCGAGCTACTTGGAGCGGCTGAAGAGTTTAGACGTTTACGCATATGTTCCAATGGTGTAGATTCTGATGAGGATACAAACAGTAATGTTACTCCAACAGTTACCTCGGTAAAACTAGTTAAATTTATACATACAATTTACTGTTGCCAAAACAAATTAAACCATTTGTTTTCGATTTTTTTCAGCCTGTTATGAACAACAAACCACAACCAGTCAAAAATAATAAATCGAAAAAAGCGATCAACCGTCGTCGGATAAAGAAATCTCCAGTGCGAACTATACGTCAACAGACTGTCGATGATCAAACCGGTCCTCGATTAGCCGGAGAGGCACGTGCCGCTGCTCTGGCAGCTGCCATGGCTATTTCCGGTTCCAGAAGTCGTGATAATGGAGGACGATCAATACGTGAATCGGGATCAAGTTCGAATAAACAAGTAACTGGAGAAGGGAGCTCAGGAAGTATTCAGACTGCAATTTCTGGACCAGGTAGCCGAGATATTTTTGGTCGGCCTACACGTGGTCCGGTATCCCGGTCTGCGCCTGCTTCCCCAAGCAATGGAAACGTGATTCCGCCACCACCAAATGCTACCGTAGTTGTTTGTGTGCTCGCTGGTACAGGTCGCGTTGATCTATTTATACGCAACAACCGAGGACAAACGCCTTTGGATCTTTGCCCGGCCGATCAGCCTTTGCGCTGTGCTTTGATGAAGTGCTGTTCTGCTGCCGCTCATGCCCGCGAAGTTCGAACTAGCGTCGGTGACTGCCCTATGGAGGGAGCTATTGGTTCCAGTGCTCCAACTCTCTCTATAGAGGGACCTCCGAAATCCCAATTGATGCTTCATAACATGCCGCCTGACTACTCGATTAAAGCACCATATCACGATGCATACGCCCCATTGCTGTCAAGAGAGCCTGACCCCCCTAAAGAGTGCACCAAGACATTCGCGACTCGAAGTGACTCAGAATTTCTTAAATTATCGTCAACAGTGGCAAATCGTTTTTTGAGCATCGGCCTTCCTCCCCCGCCGCCTGGTATGATGATGTTAGAAGATAATACCCCAGCGGTGCTTTTGGATGGACCTTCTACTTCCAGAGCCGCTATGCCCCCAAGTGGCAATTCTGGTGAAAGAGTGGATAACAATATAATAAGAGATGTTGAGAACCATGAAGAACCGGAACTAGATTTCATGGATGACGACAGCATTTTAAGCGTCACTAGTAGTGATAATGGAACTATAGTGATTGAGAATAGTAGTAATAATAAGTAAGTTTTGGTGCTAAAAAGCACTATTTTCAAATACATTTTCTGGTTTACATTTTCATGTTTACCTAAAATTATTGTGTCTGTATACCATGATTTAAAATGTAGTTAATATAAATTATATGTTATCTCAAAATTATATTTTGAGTCACACTTTAGAATTAAAAACATCTTTTAAATTGTACGACATCTTTTTATCATAGCACTATGATAAATTATATCGTTACTAGTATAATTATTATTTTATTTAATCTCCATCTTCTTTTTACCCATTACAGCAGAGAACCTGCTCCACGCAATGAATTGGACATTGCCACCGGTGAAAGCAACAATGAAAGCCAACCTTCCACTTCACGTGGTCTATCGGTTATAAATAATACTTTGTCCCGGTCTCGTGACAAGAGAACTAACGAATTAGAACAAAAGCAGATTGACATTGCGAACGCGCAAGTACAGGAGGAACAGCAAAATTCTCCCATGAATGTGGCAATGGCAAGCCCTTCTAGAGACGAGCCAGGACTAGTGGAAAAGCTCATGCAGCAGTTGAGTGATCTCAAAGAAATGGTATGATGATTAGTATAATATAATTAATAACTATAGTCATAATTTACAAAGATATTTTTTCTAATCATAGTTTTTTTTTTAAGAATATGTGCCCTGTGTGCTTGGATAGATTGAAAAATATGGTGTTTATGTGTGGACATGGAACTTGTCAGCTGTGTGGTGATCGCATGTCCCCTGGTCAACCATGTCCTATTTGCCGTAAACCAGTTGCACACAAGATATTATTATACTAGACTCTGACAAAAGAATCAACAAAAATGATATGAATTTGGATCTTCTAGACATACTACCATTTATTTTAAATTTATATTATACTTTCACTAGATAAGATAAGATTTTGGAGATATCATATCTAGTGTATTCTATTAATTTATAATTAATCTTTCAGTTTTTTATTTTATTATTAAATTTATCTCATCATTAAATCATTATTTACGTGTTACCGTAAACTTAATATACACTTTGATTTCTCCAAATAATCCAGAGCCATTATTAAACATATATAATAATATTATTATTATTGTACGATTAATGCTTTGTTTTTTTGTAATTTTTTTTTTTTTTTTACCCAGTCTTACATAATATTTTAAATTATAAATACTTTACACAATAGCAATGAATAATGGATTTTATAGTGTTTTAGAGTTAATATCAAATCTAAAAAATTTATTACATCAATATAATATATTTATTATTTGTCCATTGTTTATTTTTAATTTTCAACCATGCTATTTTATGAAATATGGTTGTAAGGCCGATCAATTAAATATTTAACATTATTAATATTTAATCATATTAGTTTTATTTGTCTAGTACTGGTTATTTATTTATTTAATTTTTTTTTTTTTTTTTTGTATTAATTTGCTATAATTGTTTGTAGTTAACAAATATGGTATACATAGTAATATTATTTATTCATAATTATTTAATTTTATTTATGTATTACTAGTTTAATTTACAAGCATTTATTTTTATTATTAATTTTTGATAGAGAATAGCAGTCAACAAAAATAAAACTCGTAATTATTATTATTGATAGTTAACTTTTTTGATTTTCTACCATAATAGGTATATTTTATTATGATTTACTATTTTTATTATTAATATTATACATTATAATATAACACTACTACCCAATTC
Organism: Melanaphis sacchari; assembly: GCF_002803265.2. Taxonomy (NCBI): domain Eukaryota; kingdom Metazoa; phylum Arthropoda; class Insecta; order Hemiptera; family Aphididae; genus Melanaphis; species Melanaphis sacchari. The sequence continues at coordinate 150,780 of NW_020271213.1, read as the reverse complement.
AAATATAACATTAATTATAACAATTTATAATATTAATCTTAGAAGTTTAGTAAAATATTAGCATTAGAAATAGTCTATTATGATAGATAATAACTAATAAGTATTAATATGTAGTGGAGGTGTGTTAAACCAGTAATATAATTATATTATGCACCACCAAAAGTAGAAGTATTAGTTAAATCATAATCACTGATTTGAAATTTAAATTATATAATTCATTAGAATTTATTCCATTTATATTATAATATAGTAGTTTATAGTTTACAATATATCAACAACTAACATCTGTGTATCATTTTTTTTTTTTTTTTTTTTGTATCAAAAGTACAGAAAATGTATTGTGTTCTTTTAAGAATCATTTTTAATATTTTTACTAATATTAGTAGTTTAGTTTATTATTATTATATTTAAACATTTTAGTTTTTAATAATTTTTTCAACATTTTATTATCAATATCATATATTAATCTTAGAATATATATACCTTTAATCACTTAACTACTGGTTGTTTTTTAATCATACACTTTTCCTTCTTATTAATGACCTCTGTATCAGCTTAGAACTTTTATGTTCATTATCAATGATATTTAAATTGTTGTTTACGTCTCACATTGTTGAGAATTTAAAGTAATTTTTTTATTTTTCAAAAACAAAATAGTATAAAAAATCATCTTTATTGATACAATCATAATTGCTGTTAAATTTTCATGGTATAATGTCAAAATAATTGTTAAAATTGCATGCTTGGATTTATTAGATGATATTTTTAAAATGTACCTAAGAAAAAAAATTATGATTAATTATTTCATTATTTTTTGAATTAAATTTCTTGTATGAGTTGTTTTATTCTGGGTCTGTCACTGTTTGAAGTAAATTTAGTAACTTTCTTCTATAATTTTATTCATCCCAGTAATTATTTATGTCCTATCAGTTCATCTTTTCTTTTTATGATTTACACTTTTAATAATACTTCTTCATAATCGCCATACTTAATTTCTCTTACTAATTTTTTGATATTCAATAAAAATATTATTTTATTTTCTTGATTCTTTTTTTTTCTTTTGTTATGGAACATTGATTTTAATCTGATTATTATATTTTATAAAATTATTTTCAATTCTAAAATCATATATTTACAGTGCTATAAATAGGCTACCAAAAGTACACCACATTTTAATGTCCAAACCATTTGCTTGAATCGAGGAAGAATAGAATCTATTACGGATATTTCCTTAATAATTTAACATAATATGATAATGATTAATGACTAATAAATGATTAAAAATTATGTAAAAAAATCTAAACATACATTGAGCAAGGGCTACTGTCAATATAAATACTAGTATTTAGAATTTTAGATATAATTGCCCACGAATGTTCATTCTGGTTAGATCTTGCACTGTTGTTATTCCTTGAAACTACATATTTAACATATTTAAAAGGATGACCCATGACGCTATCCATGTTAGTGTTGCCTCTGTCTCACAAAATGTACCACATAGCAAGCCTGTACAACAAATGGTAGTAAAATAGAAACAACATGTAAATGTAAAACAAATTTTTAATAAAGGGAAATCATAGCTAAGCAATAATTAATATGTAAGTATAGTAATAATCTCTTATAAATTCTTGTAACTTAAATATTGTAACTATAAATACCACTCATTACAGTGGCATCATCATATCCTTGACTACAACATCAAAAAATATTGAAGCCCAATTGAGAAAAAATATTTATTATAAAATGTGTGTAGTCAATAATAATGTGTGTATAAACCTAAAAAATGACTCTTTTATACATACTGTATGCTTAATATCATCAATAGTAACATAACAAGTATTAATACTGACTTGGTCTAAAATCGTTATATATTGACTTAAGTAATAATTAAAGAAAAAAATTTTTTATTTCATTATAAATGATTTTTTTTTTTAATTTCATGATATTAGTTTATACATAATTTCAATTAACTCATTCTGAATAGCTGGACTTAGATATTTATTGATAAAATTGTTAGTGTTTTCTATTACTACGTTAGCAAGATTCAAACATCCAATATCACATAAAATGTATAGCCAAATACTGTATAGAAAAAGTATTATACCACACAAATTTGTTTAGAACCAAACATACATAAAACTATGTTTTTAAAAATGTTTGTGTTACATCAAAATATAAATGAATAATTGTACGTAATGTGTAAATAACTAAATATAATATGATTGATAGGCCAGTTTTGATTCATCTTTTACTATAAAATAAAGCAGTTGTTTGGAATATCTAGTTTTTAATTAATCAATTATGATCAAAATTGATCATATATAAATAAAATAATAGCAAAGTAGTAAAAATATGATTATTCGCATAATATTATGATATAAAACATGAAAAATAATGAAATTAATAGAGGATTATAATTAATTTTGGACTGTTTTGTTTACTCTATGGTATTAACTAATTATTTGTTTTAATTGTTGATGTTAAATCTTAATAAATAGAATAAAAACTCTACATTGTCAATATCTGTCTTAGTATGGTATTTTATGAGAATAATTATGTTACAATAAAGGAATAAATTAATTTATTTTGGATCTGATATAAATAAAATATCAAGTTTCAGATGTAGCTCAGACCAAGAGATCAAATTATATTCAATAAACTAAACTCAGTGGTGTTTAAGTTTAATAAACAAATGTATGTAATAACAAATATATTGGGAAAAAAATATATCAAAATAAAATTTAATATGTTATTTATGTACATAATACAACAATATACTATGTTTATAATGAATTATGTTTTACATTATATTCTGATATCATTATAAGAATAATTATACAATATGGAATGATAATAAAACACATGTACTGCAGTATTGCTTATGTGTAATCCTAGATGTTGGTTCACCTGGTAGATGGCTAATGGATCACAAGGTGTGTTATGGTCCAAGAGCTAGCACCATGCCAAGGATCTGCTAGCAGAGCTTCCACCCAACTAAATTTTTAACAATAATTCATGATGTATTTAGAACTATGGTATCTATTGACAGCAACGAAAAATTCAGGCTGCCACATCAATGCCAGCAGGTCACAAAGCACTAATCTGCCTAATCCATAATAATACACAAATAAATATTCTGTTTATACAATCAAAATAAATCCATATACATACACCTTGACACCATTGAGCCAACATGACTAATATTTCATCATGACTTTTTTGGTATTTCTGACACTGCCGGTGAAGTTGTAATCACTGTAGCATCTTCCTCAGGTTGTTCTTCCTCTTTGTTATCATCTTTGAAATCTGTCGAATGCTCATTTGGTTGATCTTTCTCATTATTGTCATTTATTTCCTCTTCTTCATCATTCTTTTTTTCATTTTCTTCCTCTACTTCCAGTTTATCTTCCACACCAATTACCACAGTTTGGGGTTCTAGGAGTGATCGCCGATTGTTGTGCTCACGACCTATTCGATGAGAGAGTGCTCGTAAGCGTTCCTGTTATGTTTACATTGCAAACAAACAAAAATATATAAATAAATAGATTTGTCAGGAAGCGTATAACATGGCTATGAATTTAATGCACTAGGTGTTTTACATAATATATAAATACAATACTAATAAGAATCAGAATGTGCAAAATAAAAAAAATTTGAAAAATAGCAAATATAAATTATAATATATTAATATCTTATACAAATCATTTTTTTACTATATGTAATATGACTTAAAATCGTACAGAATAGTGGTCAAAGTTGGGTTGACATAGTTTCATTAAATGGCAAGCGTACAAGATGGTTAATTCTGTGAAGATGAAGGATAGATATTACCTAACAACTGCTAAACATCTATTTTATCATAATTAATTATAATTCAAGTAGAATACGTAAACCTAAGTAATAACTGTAATGAGCAGTAATATTTGCTAGATGCTAGGTTCAGCATCCTTAAAAGGTAATACAAATTAAAGTGCACTCTCAAAATATGTTATAGCTCCTACTTCACACATACAATAATGGTTTGAATACATTAAATGGGTGAACTAAAAATAATAATTGTGTATTAGTATATAAAAGTACTAGCAGCAGCAATAGTACCTGTGTAGACTCCAGTATATTTCCCACGACAGCTATCTTGGCACGTGCATCACATAATCTACGAGCATATCCATCTAGTAGAACACATGTGTCAGTAGTGGTCTTTGTTGTAGCAGTCGCTGTAGGTGAAATGGTCTTTTCGGCAGAGACTGGCAATTGTGGCGATGATATCGACTTAGCAGCAAACAAGTAATCGTGCTGTGCTAACGATAGACGCTTGAGCTCAGTAGCTAACGAGTCAAGTTGCAGTTTCAAGTCAAGTTGGCTCAGTCTAACAATAACATAAATAACAGAAACAGTAATGAATTGTACTATAAAAATTATTATAATCAGCATTAACAGTAGTCGATTCTTGTTGGCAAGACGTTAGTGTAGAATAAAAATATTATCATCGCATATTTTACCTAGTGCACTGGACGGACGCATCCAAACGGTCAACACACGGTCTGAGCAAACTGGCAACCAGGCCATCAGCCAAAGTGTCACGAGTTGCTTCTGATGCAGCGGCGGCAGCTGCCGCTGCTTCGTCTAGGTCCTCATCATCTGGCGAGTAATCAGTTGCAACTGTCTCTGTACGGTTCAACGGCAAGTCCAAGACGGTGGCACCGATGGACTTGGTTGCAGAAACTTCGTTATCCATGGACAGCACGGATTCGGATTGGCTCATGTGCAGCGGCTGTTAAGTTCTACGGCAGCGCGAGTTTTCTGTAAACCAAACGTGTCGGATTACGTATTTAAATAGTCAAGTATATGACAATTTATGTTTATACTTACGAGATATCAAACTAAGCTAAACTTAGATTGCGATTTGCGAACGTTAAAACAAGGTGTGGTAATAAGTAGTAAAACCTAGTTAAATGGATAATATATTAAATGCAGTAATTATATTTGAGTATCGTCAAATGTGTCTGTAGTGTGTGTGTACTGTGTACACGAACAGCGTTTCTGACTTTCGACAAATCGTCTGATAACTGATAACAGTTAAACAACAATATCGCGATAATAAAGTCATTATCAGCGGGGCTATGACCCTATGACATAGACCTTATACGGCTTAATCGGCTTATACTTACCTTATAATGGTCAATGCTTTATGACGACAATTACGATGATAGAATATAATATAATATAATTTATTATCTACTACAACGTCAACAACCCATTAAGCTTGAAGCTTAACTTACTATTAAGCTTATATTAAACTTATTAAATTCACTTTGTCAAAATAATAATATAATTTATTTAATCAATGAAACTCATCAGTAGGGCTCGGAAATTGTAGGAGCTGCTTATTGTTCAATATGTTTTCGATTTATAACAGATCAAGTTATAAATCTGAACTAGATATATGATGATCAATGGTAGGTTCAAAAATCAAAAGTGTAAAATAAAATGCTTAATTCGTCAATTTTATGAAAGAAGTGCATATTATTTCACTGGCTTTCATACGCATATTAAGCATATAAAATATTTTCTAAAAAACTAAATAGGTATTTATTGTGATTGTTGCAGTCGAATATTGATGATTTGACGAAAACGGTGCGATGTGTATTTAATCTAATTTGCGTTATTATGCCGAAATAATATTTTATCGTCGATTATTTATCGATTTAACAAAAAATGAAAATGTTTTTTTTTTCGGAACTTAAAACAATTATTTTTGTATATTTAACATTTTTTCTTACGTATTTTAGTATTTTTCAATTTTTTTTTTTTAGCATATTTCCAAACATATATTGCCTGTTTTAGCTATTTTAACTTCTGAGCTTTACTCACAACTCACAAGCCATAATATAATAATAATATACCTATTGATATTTTTATATAACCATTGTCCATAGAACATAAGTACCTACCTCAAAATGAATTTTTATTGACGTACCAACCTACTTATTAATAATACTATGAAAATATTTTGTCACGATATAATATCCTTGACTTAAATCTTTTCTATAAAATTCTTGTAATATGTTCTATAATATGGTTTGTATAATAAAATTATACAATTTAAAATAATTGTCAAAAGTACAAGTTAAAATTTGGTCCTGAAAATGGGAAGATTATGTATAAGAGCAAAGGGCTTTAATATTTTTGAAAGAATTTTGCCATTCCTGTGTCATGTCCGAATAATGTGATACTCAAGTCTCGAGGTAAAATGTTTGTTTTGTAGTTTACTGTTTAATCTTGCACCAACATGTCAGTTGCGAAATGTATAAATGACGACATGCATAAACCACGTACATAGATGCGACTATGATTAGAGCCTAGTGAATTGTGAATTTTAAACATACCTAATAACATTCTTCAAATTTTGTATTCAAGTTTAATAAACTATGAAAGATTTTTCACTTCTAAATTTATGAAAAAACCTGAGCGGGAATAGTACAGCCCTTGGCCCTTACATTATTGTCTGAACACCGACAACTGTGGTGATACCATACTGAATAGTGAATATTGATAAGTGATTAATGATTATTCATGCATTCGGCATTGTATTCGACGTTTTTTTTCGTTTAACCCTGGTTACAGTTTTTTATTTACATATTTGTATTCAAATACTTATAATATTACATGTCAATGTAATTTAAACGTAGCATAGGTGCGTTTATAATATAAATAATAACTATGAGTACTAGAGGTGGTGGTTCTAATTGTGCTATTATAACGTGCAATTTATATTCCGTAAAAACAAAAAAAAAAACTGGAATGATTAATATTTCGTTTCACAGATCCCTAATTGTTAATTGATGTATAACTTAAAGGTTTAAAAGGTTTCCAGAAAATACTGATGTCCTGAATATTTGGACACACATAAGTAAACGGGGAGATGCCTGGAATCCTAGTAAATTTTACATTTATTCCAAACATTACAACTTGGAAGATTTTGTTTGTGATTTGAAAGCCGAACTTATGGGAACTGTTATTGTGAAAAGATTGAAACCTTGTTTTGATCGATACTGAACTTACCCAAATATTTATTTACTGAAATGGAAGCAAAATCAGCCAAAAAGGTATTGTATAATGTATAGTAAAATAATAACAATTTAAAAATATCATAATTTGCAGTAACAAGGTATATAGTTAAAAAGAGAAGAATAATACTGCAATATTGTATCATATTTTATTAACAATATTTGTTATTATTCTTTTTATTTTTAGCTATAATAGTATATCATATTATAATTTATCACATATTTATGCAAAACATTAAATTATATTGTTCATTTTTTTTATTTTAGTCTCATAATTAATTAATTGCCATTTCTCTTAACACAGAATCAACAGTATCCACAATTATGTCTGATGAAGCTTTAATTCACAATATCCACTTGTCTGATCTAAATTATTAAATAATGTATAAATACGTATTCATTGAATATGAAAATATTAAAAATTAAAATAGAAATTTAAAAACTAAACTTTTATTGTTTAAAAAATCCAATTTGGATCATAAAAATATTAATGAAAATCTCAAGATATACCATAAAAATCCTCCAAAAGCGCATAAAAACTTTAAAGTCAGTTCTAACACATACACAAAAAAATCATACAAAATAAAATAAAATATCTTACTTAAAATAAAACTTGCTATTGAAAATAAAGCAAAATTATACCTGTATGGAACATTCACTCGAGATGAAATGTCATAAACATTTCTACCATGATAATATATAATAAATTTGTATTAATCACATCTCATTTGTTTACATAGGTATTTTATATGTGGGTATAATTAAAGTTTTGTTACATGTTGTTTTTGTGGATTTGGTTGATTCCATGTCTCACCAAAATGCACAGAGTGATGTGACAATAGAAGTATGAAGCTATTATATATCTAATTACATTTTTTCAAATTAGTACATAGGAAGGTCATTTGTTTCATAAAGATCAAATATTAAATAAAATATGATATTGTTAGTGAAAAAAATATTTATGAGTGACACTTAATACATTTTTTTTTATTAAAACATTTAAAATTGAATAAGCTTAATATTCTATTAATAAAAAATGTAAATATTAAATTAAATAGATATATATTTATAAAAAGAAAAAATACTTTAATCTAAGAAACCATTGAATGAATAAACTCAGTCCCATCTGCACTTAATAAGCTGAATATAAAAGAATATTAGCATCATGTGAATAACAAAAAAAAAATCATATGCAATAAATTAATAAATGCTAAATTACTAGTATTATTTATATTTAATATCTTATATATTTAATAACAAAATACAATAAAAGTATATAAGCCAACATATATTTTTACATTTTTTCACATTTATTACTTAGGTACTAGCCATCCTTGTGCACTTAGTTGCCCATACAAAATACATTCATATTAAATTTAGTTGCTAATGCATTTAGTATAACGCATATGGATAAATTATATTTTTGGTTTATGATGTGGTATATAGATGATATTTCTAAGATATTATCTACTTTACAAAGTTGTCCCACCCAAAGTTGTTTTTTTGATCATTATTAAATTTTTTTTTTTTTTTTTAATGACCCAATTTAATTTTCTTTTCATTCTGGACAAAAAGCACCAAAAAAGTTTTGTACTATTCACTTGAATACTAATTTTAAATAATAAATAATAATTGGTAATATATATGAAAACAATCTTGCATACTTGCTATTATTTTAAAAATTACTAACACAATTTTTTTCAATAACTTATAGTCATAAATAGGTTTTAAACTTACTCCGAGATACATTCTTTCATTAAAAAAAAAAAAATTATGTTAATCTGGTGATAAGTTTTAGAGAACATGAGACAAAAATTTACATTTTCACATTTATAAACATATATATAATATTATAATTTAATAACATACAAGAAACAAAAAAGCAAAATTGTACAATTTTTGGTATGTTATGTTAAAAAAAGTTAGCTAACCTTGTCATAATATATAGTAGGTAATTTCTTATTATCACAGATAGTTGTTAACTTAAAAAATAAATGTTATACAAACTATAATTTAAGAACAAAAGATTATTCTGTTTTTTATAAAATACATTATCAGTGTACTGTATTTAAAGATGTACCTAATTTAAATGTATTAAAAATATTTTTAATTGCCTACTTAACAAAATTTAAGTATTACAAAAATACTGTAAGTTAAAAAAATATGAAAAAAGTATAATCTATATTACTTAACAATTTAAAATGTTTAGTTAAATTAAATAAGTTTACTTTTATGTATATTAAACAGATTCTAATTTAATATAATAAAAAATATGATTTGATAAGTAGCTTAGCTGGTGTAGGTAATAAAAAAATAAAACAAAAACAGAATACAAAAAAAAAATTAATTGAATGTGATAAAATTTGGCAGTTTATGCAAATATTGATCTACAGTTCTTTACTGATAATAACATCATAAATTGTAAATGACAAATAAATATAAATAAATGCTATAAAATGTATGTCCTATGATAATGGTTAATCTGACCATTATGAACTGTAATTAAAGTCTAAAATTTATAAATTTGGTATCTATTCATAAGTTAATCATACATTATTTCCAAGTTAACTTATTCACCTTGGGCTGTACCTGCAAACTTAATATATGTATACTCTAAAAATGTAAAAAATAAATTCTTAAAAACCTAAGCAAATAAATTTATTTCATAATTTTATTTTACAATTTATAATTCAGAAAGCATAATTATAAAAAGAAGAAATAATTGCTATTTATTAATAAAGTATTAATAACTGAAAAAATGCTTTAAAAATTGGTTTTCAAATGTTCAGATAATAATATATATTATTTATATTGGCGATTCTTTTATAGAAAAACATTCATTATTTAAAAATCTATTAACATTATTGAAAATACTTTTTTGAATGACATTTATATTTTTCTACAGTTTATAAATTTGAAAAATTTATTTTTATTACATCTATTCATTTATCTATAAGCATTTACTCAATAAAAAAAACATTATTTCATTATCAACTGTAAAAATATAACAATCTATAAATAAATCTGACCCAAAAAAAACCAAAATTAAAAGAAAAAAATTGGAATAGCAATAATACAATATTATATTTAAAGTTGTCTAATTTAAGATGTACTACAATTTAATTTTTAATATCAAATTTGGAATATTGGAATGTATACTAATGTGAGCTAAAAGATAAAAATAATAAATAATTTTATTTTTAATCATTAAAATACTAATAGAAATAAAACTTAAGTAATATTGGCTCAAGAAATTTTATGGGAACTTACATTTTTTTTATCAATATTTATTCTATTAAAATATGAATCACACAGATTAATGATGAAAAACAAGCAATTGGAATGCATAAATGCATGGAACATTTGTTAAGAGGTTTCATCTCTTAAAATTAAAGTTTAAATGATTCATTAAACAATATATTAAATATTTCAATTTCAAAAAAGATTTAATAAATATTCAGAAACAATGAATATTAAATATTTATTAACTGATCTACTTAATACAGGTGTGTTGTTAAGAACACATATTAAATCAACAGCATTTAAAATTTAGTTAAATGTCATTACAATAGTTAGTCACGAGTACTTTGAATATGGGTTTATGCAGTTGATAATTTATACATTTCAATTACAAATTTATCTTTTAAACATCTAGTTTTATCAAATAGAATTAACCAAATAATCGCCATTTTATATAAGTATTTTAGTATAAAAAACATATGTATATGTTTTTAGATAATTGTTTACTTAATAAAAAAATACGCTAAGAACTAAAAATTATTGTATTATTATCATGTTTTAAGAAATAAAGTTGAAAATACAGTGAAAGGCAGTAAAATATATTTTAATTACTTAACCAAGTACAAAATATTCCACAAAAATTAATCAACTTAAAAATAAAAAAAAATAAAGATAATATTTTTAGGTATTTCACAACTTTCTTAATTCTTAATAAATTAGTAACTTAAACAAATTTATTTTTCATAAGAAATTAAATATAGAAACCCACTGGTTTTTCAAATTATTTATCAAAAAGTAAATGTTTATATTATTAATATAAAATGAATAATTAAAAATAATATGAATGATAATAATATTTTCATTAATTAATTGGCTTCAAAGTTCAACAGAAAATAAATGATAAAATTGATATAAACCACAGAAAAAGTAATTAAAAAATACAAAATGTAAAAAATTAAAAAGTTAAGTGAATGATTTGTTTTGTAGCACAATATTTATATTTTATACTATAGGAAAAAATTTATACTTAATTATGTAAGTATTAAATAGATTTTAAATTAATACTCCAATTGAACTGACTTGTATAATACATAGTAATACAAAAATAAATTGAATTGGATACAGTACTCAGTAAGTACCCATAATGAAATAAAATGAAAACAAAATGTCAAACATTATAAATGAAAATAAATAAAAAGGAATGTTAATAAAACTTATGCACTATGTTAGTGATCAGTCTGACATAATGTGTGATAAAAAATTAATTTAAATCAATAGGACGATAAATTCGGTATACAGCTAAGTGTTCACCAGGAACATTTCGGGATAATATACGGGTGCATATTAAATGTCTGCTAGCAGGGCTGCTTCCAAAAGTTGTTAATTCTATATTATTTAAGTCATCGTTATAAATATTCTGATCAGTTCGATCACGCCGGGCTTGCATTTCATCTCGCACTAGCGCATTATAATTGTAATCAATCATCAGTGCATAAAATACTCCATACTCCGAAAGAAGATCAGCTGCTTGATGCAGGGCTCTATATTAAAAAAATTATAAACTAGATGTTGATTATGTCACTAAAAACATAAGATAGTCATACCAACCTTTTAAGCACATCTATACCATCTGGACCACCACCCAGCCAAGCAGCATCTGCCATTATTGCTAGCTGTCGATCATGAGCTACCGGGTCTTGAGTATCAATTTTTGTTATTCTAGGAGTTGGTGCTTGTTCACCCTCTGGACCTCGAACATATGGAGGATTGAATAAAAGAATATCAATTGGACCAAATGTTTCTTTGTTGGAGTCATTATTTGCTTTTATTGTTTCAGGATATCGCATCCATGTAAGTAGATCACCACGTATTGCATCCGCCTGGATACAAAAACATAAGCGAGTCATAATAACAAATATTTAATAAGTTAACAAACTATATACTCACTTCAACATTATTAAGTTTGCATGTCATAATGGTTTTACGACAAGCAGCTGGGTTCATGTCTATGGCTATACAGTGAGCTCCAACAGTAATTGATGAAAGAGTATCACTTAAAGCCTTCGATATAGCAGCAGTAAGAATACCAAAACCACAACCTAATTCAACAACCAACAATGGTCCACACTTGGCAGTAGAACCGACAATTGTGTTATTTTTTGACAATCGAGTATTAATCACTTGCTCCAGATCTAATTCCAAAACATCCAACATTAAAAAGGTATCTTCAGCTGGTTCATACACTGAAGGAGAGGAAGTAAATTCTTCATTGTTTTCGTCCAAAGAGACATTTTCCAAAATAGAATAAGCCTATATAAATAAATCATTCAAGTATAGTTAAATCATCAAGAAATTGAACTTGTGTTGGATATTATCATACTTACGGGTGTGTTGATAATCATTTTAGATTTTATAGTGGACCTTGTTCTACTTTATGTCACTAAATATTAAACAAATACATAATTAAATGGGGCACTGGCCATGTAGCTGAATTTTATTAAAAGTTTCAACAAATCGATTACCTGGTGCACTAGACAGGAAGACAATTGGCATGCCACTCACCTATGCAAATAGTATGGTGGTAACTGATGTATAAGTCTTAATTACGCGGCATCTGCCGGCTGATTGAGTGATTTTCGATCCCTAACCTTTCGGCCACATTATCAATTAATGCTCTAGCGGCGGTTAATTCTGTAGAGGCTAGGAACACCGCTTTCGATATCGAAATGTCGGCTGCTTTCGTCGCTTCCTCGATTTCCTCTTGCGTAGTGGCGTTGGCTGCTACATTAGCAGCGTATACTGCGTCCTTGGTCGCGTTTTTTATGTTTGTAATCACGTCTAAAACTGCTGTTGTGGCGTACAATATGTCGTCCATTTAAATCACCGACCGGACGGATCCGGCAATGCGCTCGTGTAATATTCTGGTATTTGTCCGACTGGATTCGAACGGTTTTCGCGTTGATATTGTATGGCGATCAATGACAGCGACAACGATAAATAATACACGTTACACGATTACGGTACTCACGTAAGATACTTTACGTAGCGTTCAGCAGCGCAGCTGATCGTATCGTACCGATAGACGCGAAAAATATGAAATGTGAACGCTGTAATTGACGATACTAACCCCCGTTTGAAAAAATTGTCGACTTACGGAAATACCAAACTGTCCGGTGAGTCTTGATTCATTCAATATTATTTGAAATCTCGTGAACTGTCGCTGTCGGTCGGTGCGGTAGCATCCAAATGAATTAAACACTGTGCTTACTGCTTACGCCGGTTCTAGAGTGATGAGTGGAGGGGCACACCGCACACGTGATAGAGAAATTGTTATTTTATTGTGCGATAGACTTGAAAATTTGCGCATGCGCTATGAAGTCGTAAACCACGTTTTCGTCGATGCACCGAACGCCGAACAGTCCACACGACTGTTTACTTGTTCTGAAGTTCGGAACGGAGCGCACAGGTCGAAGCATTGTTATATTCTCCTGATTATATTATCCACAATCCGCGTTCGTAATCCGTAGATAACAACCACAATATTTTGCGATTGTGTGTTTTGTGTTTGTTCATTTCATTTAAAAAATTTTCAAAAGATTTTTGCACTAAATCGATCAATATGATCATTCCAATCCGGTGCTTTACTTGTGGAAAAGTCATAGCAAATAAATGGGAGAGTTATCTGGGCTTACTACAAGCCGAATACACTGAAGGGTGAGTTATATAATGTATTATTTTATTTTAAAGTGCCTAATGTTTTTTATGAATATTAGTTAGAATTTGTATTGTATAATTGTTGGTTTAGAAATGAACTAACTTCGACGGGCCCTGACATCAATATTAATTTTTCCTTATTAATTTCTGTATAACAAGTACTAACTGAATATGTAAATATAATAATTTATAGGTATACAAAATTTCTTCCTACATACCTGTGAATGTGTTACATTATTTAACTGATCCCATTCATCTCGCATCAGATATAATTTTTTGATATCAATCAATTTTTGAAATGATCTTAGGACCTTCACTTCTTCATTTTATGATCTATCCTGGGTTACATTAACAATTGCTAAAAATATAAAGAACCAATAATAAGCTATTGTAGGGTTGCTATGTGTCCTTACTTGTCTGGGATTCTGGGTTTTAAATATAGTTCTTTATTGTCTTAAAAAGTGTTTCGGGACAGCCAATTGTCTAGAATCAAACTTCAATCATTTATGTTAGAATTTTGTATTTAAACTAAACATTTCTAAAGTATATAGTATTGTTTTGATAATTGAGTTATTACCTTTAATTGGTTGGCAAAATCCATTTTAAAAGCATTTTTTCTGTTTGATAATAACAATTATTGATGAATAAGTTTATTATTTTCTTGTTTTCCCATAACAATTTTTGTGCCTTTGTTATACAATTTTGATAATTTATACATTATTTATTATGTGTAGGTACAGGAGTGTATTGTTAATATTTTTTGACTAAAACACTTAAGCAGCTCTCAATAGCTTTTTTTCTTTTCTTTTTGTTATGTTCTTCAGGGCTTATGTAAATATTTTCCATCAATCATTTTCTAATTATTTTTGTCTTAAATCATAAAATAATAAATAAAGTACTAAATTAATAAATAAATTAGTAATAAATTAGCTAGACTGTCAGTCATAAATTAATTAAAAATTTATAATTTTATAGTTAAATAAAACAATGGAATGCATACAATTTATGTACAAGTTGTTGAATGCTAATAACTTAATAATGTAATTATTATTTATTTCAAAACATCCAACTCTTAATAACTAAACTTTTTATAACGCAATTTATTTTTAATAAAAGAAAAGTATATTTATCATTAAATATTATTAAAGTAGCTTATTAGGTGAGTATGAGCAAGTTTCCCATTTTCCGATATATTTTTCTGTGTTTGTGTAAATATTATCCATTTTTTTTTATGCATGGTTAAATACACAATTAACCGATAATCAAACATGTAAAAACCTACAATAATTTTTGACATTTTAGAATTGTGTAATTATATTTTTATATAAAATGAACAATTTTAAAATTGTTTAGTAATGAGTATACTTTGTTTTGATTATTTATTTACCTATCAATTGTATATATTTTATTTTTTTCCAGTGATGCTTTGGATGCACTTGGACTTAAGCGATATTGTTGTAGACGTATGTTACTTGGTCATGTTGACTTAATTGAAAAACTACTCAATTATGCACCGCTAGAAAAATAATTTTCATAAACAATTTTATACTTATTTTAATTTTTCTTTAAATAAAATAATGTTAATTTAAAAATATGTAATTTATTGTATATTATTTAATCATGTATATCAAACAACAGTTTTTATTTAATAAAATCTAATCTATGAACATAACACCGGTATATGAAATTTTTTTTAAACTTGTTACAACACTTTTGTCATTTTACACTTATCTATTATTAATGTAAATATAAAGTGTATATTATATTTATAAAAAAAAAAAGGGCTCAGCTTCAAATAATATATATAAAATAATGGTATAATCAGAAGTAGCTATTCCTAGGGAATGTACGTGAATTAATGATTTTGATTTACCTAAAATAAATTTAATTTGTTAATATAAACTATTAATTAGTGAAAATAACTAAAGCAACATATTTTTTCTGTCAGTGTTGCACCCTTATGGTAGGTAGCATACAAGATGAGAGTAATTTATAATTTATATATATTAAAGGATTTATCCTTACTGGCAGTCACAATAGAGTGTAAACTATATTGGGTAGAAACTTGGAATTTTTGACAGTTTCTTTGTTTCATAATATATGTATATACCAATAAAGAATTTCATAAAATTCATATTTTAAAAAGGGACTCTTCGTGGATTTGTGATTTCTGGATTTTTGACTCATAAAAATTGATTATTATTTTGTTTATATAGGGTTGCTATTAATTAGAAAAAATTTGTCATATTTAACACATATTTGTTCAGCTATAATCATATGTTGTTTGATTGTTTTGACATAATTACATGAATGTTTTATTCGACAATTTTTATTTTAACAATAAACTTATAAACTTGCCACTATAAACAGGTAATTATTATAAAAAAAATATCAAATGCGTTTTTAACAATTTTCATTTATTTTCAACAGACGTATTCCTTCTTAATAAGTTATAAATTTCAATATTTTATCATTCAAATTATTATATAACAATAATTATTAATGTAATCTAAAAAAAAAAAAAAACATACAAATGCTATATGTAATAACATGTCTATAATATCTCCTTAATACAATACAAAAATTAATTGTAATTGATATTATTTAAAAGATGTCATGATAAAAATCGTAAACTTGTACAGAAGGATACTTATATCCATAATTTTGATTAACTCAATATGGTTGATCAAAATATTTAAATTTAATAAGCCTAACTTAACTTTAATAAGTATAAATATTTCACATCTTACAAATTACAGGTAAGATAGATTATCTATATTATATTCTTCTTTTAAAAATATCTTACTAAAATAATAACAAAGTCTCAATGGCAAAAATTGGAAAGGCGATAGTTATATAATGGCGGTAGTTATAATAATAAGACAATAATAATAGTAATAGTAATAATTATAATAATAATAATAATAATGATTTGAAATAATTTAATTTAGGTTAGTAACAATATGAAGTATAAAAATGAATCCTTAAGTAAATTATACTTTGATTAAATTGGAGCTGTTATACAAGTGTTATGCATTTGATGAATCTTGACTCGCACCACTAATTGCAGTAAATAGTGTTCGACTATCATTACCGGGAGATGTACAGGATTGCAATACATCTTGCCACAATGAATCGTTTTCAATGCATTCCGACAGTTCTCGACACATTTTTAAAAAATTTTCTTGCATCACATCTTGATATTCAATTTGATCGGAAGACACTAACATTCGATTCAATTTCAACGCATCGAAACATGCGCTGATAAATTCTCTAAATTGTTATAAACAAAAAAATAAAACAAATAACGATTAACAATTATAATAACTTATTTTTTAAAACAAACTGGGAAATTACCACACTTGATGTTAAGTAAAATGAAAAATTAAACGATTAAGAATTTAAAAAAATGGCTGTTAATAAGTAGGAAGTGATGTAAAATATTATAGGTGATAACTATAATTACACTCATCGTTAGAGGTAGATAAATGTATTGAATTTACAATTATTCTTAAAAAATCGCTAACTTTCCGATTTCAAGTTCTAATAATCATTTGAAGTAAATGTTTGTGTTGTTTGTGCTACAATTACTAACTGCAACCAAGTTCATCATCATTACCTACATAATATGACCTATAGTATATACTCACAACTAATGTTTTTTATTAAGTCTAATAATTAAAAAAAATAAATTATAAAAATATAAATGTCAATAATCACTACTTTGACTAAGTATTTTACAGCAGTAAGTTCACTTCACATGAAGAAAACAACTTGCTTAAAATAAAAAATGGTTTGGCGCATCATATATCCATGTGAACTCCTTCTGCCTTTGGATCAGAATAATTTATGCATTTATTCTCGTACCTTTTATACATTTTTGTTATAGAATTGTATTATATTATACACGAATATTACTTGAGTGTATTTTATGAACTAACCTAAACGTATCTTTGAGGTCTTGAACTTTATCGGGCTGCAATTCAAGAACAGCTTGTGGTTCCAAAAATGCTCTGGCATATGCTAAAGGACCAGCATTGACTTGAACACAAACACTTCCCTGTTAAGTGACAAATCATTAAAAATTGTGTTAAGTGATTTACATTATTTTATTACACTAAAACATCTAAATGGCTATAAAAACAATACATAGAGTAGTTAAGAAGTATTAAAAAATATCTCAAACCTCTAAAAATATTAAATTCTTTATGACATGTATATGCCAATATAGAAAAAATAAAAAAATAATTTTAGTTAATATATTTTTACTATACTATAAGTATGTGTTTTAAACATTAATTAATTATAAGTATAAAATAAGTATTACATAACTCTTGTTTATATATATTAATAGCAAATTATTTGGACATAAGTAAGTACTTATGCAATAAAACTTAAAACATGCTCAAATATTTTAGATTCTGATTGGAGCAATAAATGTATTGATTTTTTATTTTAATATAATTTATAGTAAAAAAAATATTTTGGTATTCATCTTAGAGAATAATTTTTGATAAAAAATTAGAGTTGATGATTTAAGAATACTAAAATTGAAAATACTCATTATTTTAAAATTAATTGGGGAAAACAACAAAAAAGAGAGGAGAGGGAAATAGGCTTCAAAATACCTCATAATTGAAGAGTTAATCACTGTAATGTATGAATTAAATTTAAATTCAATGATCAATCATTGTACATGAAAAATGTGAGAAGAACTCAGCCTCTATTATCTACTAAGTTTTAATGATATATTTATATTGTTATAAAAGTATTTTATTTTATTATTAGTAATACAGTAACAGTAATATGCATTAATTTATGCCTAAAGCATAGCATTTGAAAATGTAAATGTATGAATAAAATATAATATTATGAACTAAAAGTTTCAAATATCTACAAATAATATTCATAACTTACAACAAAGTATCTAAAATTTAAATAACAATGATAGTTATTATATTGTAATTTGAAAACATTGTGGGGAGAGAAACTTAAACTTTCATATATATAATGAATTTACTAAAAACAATGATAGTTTCAAAATATTTATATTATTTTTAAGCTATAACATATAAACATTAACCTATTTACACAGTTCTACAGTAAGGTGGTAATGATTTAAAAATCAATAACAATAATATACTATTTATTATTAAAATAATTAAATATTAATAATACAATAATTACAATGTTTTTGGTAAATATCTAAATGCTTTTTAATGCAGAATTTCTACTTTCCTCCTTATTTTCATTTTAAAACACTTAACTGTGATAGATAATAATATTTTTAATTAAATATATCAAGACACTCCTATACACGTTTTATATGTTGTTTATTGAATAATGGTAAGAATAAAATTTATTGCAAGGTATTAATACATCATTTATAATAAACATAATATGGATATGACATAGACGCATAATATAACAACTAGTAAGCCAACATAACTAATACCACTACTAACTGCAGTATAATTACATTTTGTTTTTTGTTTAAATTAATGGTTCTTTTTCATTTGGAAGGAACAGCTCGAGTGAGACCGATTAATTTTCTCTTTGATATGCTAGTCTAAAAGTAAATATTTAATGAAGATAGATATCCCATATCTATCGACTATCTGTATATACATATATATATATATATAATAACTAGGGACCGGATTTATATGCAAATGAATTGAAATCTGATGAGAATAGTCCCCAATTTAAATCATTCTTATTAAAATAACACTAATGTCTAATTGTATTTTGCATATTTCAATAGTTTTATCTATTAAATACATATTAGTAATTTAATAGTGTATATAATAATTATTTATAGCACATATATTCGTTTTTCGTCCTATTTTCACGTTCACAGCCACATAATAATATCGATAAAATGATTACCGATCGTTATTATCAAAGATTAGATGATAAACTTATATGTAACATATATTAATAGTATAGATAAATATGTTTTTCGTATAATTGAATTCCAGTGTACGACGAAAACCAACAGTGTCGTGCGTTTTACGTTTAAAATTGTGTTAGATTTTGTGTCTAGTAATTTTTAATTTAATTTCAAATAAAATATTTTCGATTCAATTTTTAATGTATATTTAATAATAAAAGAATATTTTGTAGTATATTAAAGCATTTTTAGAAGCATATTTTAAGGATTTTTTGTGTAGATAAATCCAGTCTTTAATAATAATAATAATAATACTATATACTCATATAGCAAAAATATTTTAATAAAAAAGTATTTAATGCAACATATACATTATTTTTTTACTAATATTAGTGTTTCAATTTATCCGAAGCTGATATGTATGACTAAAACTTCGATATGTAAGTACCTTACTTATTTTTTTTTCAATTTATAAGTTTTTAATACTTTTATATAGGTACTATGTTGAGAATAATATATTATTACTACAAAATTCATACTTGTAAACGCAGCTGTAATTTTTTTACATCCGTTGGCTGAGCAGATACAGTTTGTCTCAATTCTCGAACTCGCTGGCACATTTCATCTATGGCCACTTGTATAGGACATTGTTCTATTTCACGTCTAGCACATACTCGTAAACGCTTCTTGACATATGGAAATTTATATTCAGCTAGGAAATAATAATTTTTGATAGTAAATTGTTTTGCTCTGTTTCTGTCATTTTAATTTTATAAAATAATGTAGGTAGGCATATTGAAATATTACTTTTTATAATAGTTTGTCGCTTCCATTGTTCGCGCGGACCACTTTGAGATTGGCCGCCGCCAAGTGTAAACGGTGTTTCGAAAACAAAACTATCAATGTCATGATTGCGTTCAAACTCAGAAATGGAATCGTTATCGATTTCCATATATTTTTCTCCGTGGTATGGCACGACATGAGTAATTTGTATATAAGCGAATTTCGCGTCCAATTCGGAAATGGAAATCTATGCAGACAAAAGTATAGCAATATTACAAAAAAAGTTAAATCAACCTAATTCACAAAGAATTATAATCAAACTCAAATATTATACTTATATTGAAATATGTTTTTGTATAATACTTACGGTATTTGAATCCATAATTATGCGAACGTTGTCCCGGCCAAATTTGTCACCATATTGACACAGTAACCGTTCAGATATGTCTGATAAAGGTGTTAGTTTTGGTTCTTTATACACGAATTCAACGCCGTGTTGATCACCAAAATATGCCTTAACAAAAAAAAAAAAAAAAAGATAGGTAAGTTTTGTTATACTTTTGTACAATGGCAATGATAGTATGATATTAAACTTTATAACTTATAAGTACATAATACATAGGTACTATATTTTAAATGATATACATAAATAAAGACGTTGATATTTATAATCTTTAGCAGTTATATACTTAAATTAAGTACTAAATATAGTAGAACAACTAGATAACTAAAGAATAACTAAATAAGTTCGTTAATATAAAACAGGATACGCTATAGCGAATCATCCTGCTTTATGTTATTAAAATAATTGCATTAACTTATGTACAAAATTTCGGTAACATGGAATATACATCCATACCTGTCCGAACAGCGTGACTCTATAGTAACGGCCGAGCATCCGGCGGCCCGACTGGCGGGCTGTCACGGCCATGTCGTACGCATTGCCGACGGTCCGGTAACAGTCGGCCAGTGCATGGTAGTCCTTCCGGTTCTCGTACACGGGTATGACCAGCTTGTAAAGTTCGCCGAAACACTCGTATAGCTCGGCCCGGCGTAGACTTACCGCGCACGCCTCCAGTCGCTCCAGTAGGGCTTGTTCCCCGTACAGCGTGTCGTTTGCCGCCACGCTTCCGCCGCCGGAGTCCAGCTGTAAGCCAGTCTCGTCCCTGGCAATATTCGTCGATATTTTCCCGAACGCTTCGGCACCCCATCCTTGCGTTCCCTTCAGTTTCCGGTACTGCGCCACGAGCGCCGCAATGTGTAGCCTACAACAGGCGGCCTGAAAAAATAACTCGGTAGTTAGATACATTCCAATTCATAGTTCGAAGGTTCGATTATCTACAACAGTGATGTATAATAATCAATTATGTGTAATGAGTATGATGTATGTAGTGTATGTACTTAACATTGTAATGTATCGCGTGCTACTTAATATATTATATTAAAAGCAGGGTTCCGGACTTATTATAATTTATAAAGCATTTATTATAAAAATATTAGGGTTAAAAAATGGCCGAAAAAAATACAAATATTTATCAAGACTACCCACGTTAATTAATCAAAAATTTTACAAATCCCGAACACTATTAATCATTATTATTGTGATAAATTTCTCAAACCTCTGAAAAATCTCCGTTTTCATCATGATTTCGAGCCATGGTTTGTAACCAAGTTAAACGCAATTCGGGCGTTGACGCATAAGAGTTCGCCAAACTATGCTGAAGATCGGCCAGCATTTCGGGGTCGTGGTTCAGGTCTTTCATACGAGCAGTCGCCATCAGCACGGTCCTCACGCGTCTTGTTAAATCTTTTACTTGCATTGGAAACCCTAAAGATCCAAACTCATCTGATTACAGTGACCGATTAATAGTAAAAACGTTATATATGAACATACTTAAAAAGTTTTAATAAATATAAGTGTTTTAATATAAATACATAATGCAAATGATAAATAAATAACTGACATTATGTTTGTGATTTTATTGCTAAGACTCAAAAAATAGTAAAGAGATTTTTTGACATGAATAAACATGAAATACGGATTGTTGCGACTAAAAAGTATTATTGATAGCTCAAAATTAATATAGTAACTGTAATAAGAATTTTAACACCCTAAAGCACTTATGGAAGGCTACCTCTCTTTAGGGGAATGGTGTAAGATTGCTATATTGTATTTTATTTAAATCGAACAAAATAAATGCTTTCGATTTATTTTTACGAAAAAATCTTACCACTACTGTCTTTTCCAAAATCAACCACCACTTTCGACATCTTATCTTTCTTAACTGAAATACCATGCACAAAAATACAATGGTCAGCAGTCTAAGTCTCTACTTTATTCGTTTTTAATGTAAAGATTAACTCAAAGGTTACAAAAAGGAACCGAAAAAAAATAATAATTAGCTTTAAATTATAAGTTATGATAGAAATTGTCGTTATAAAAAATTGTAACGAAAAATTATTTTAAAATACAATTGGTCAACCAACCTAACACTTACTTAACTGGTTTATCTTATAACTTATTAAAATAATAAATAGTTTTTCTACAAGAAATGTTTAATAAAACACAAAATGTTAACAAAACAATTGAAAACCCAGCCATTATAATCAATTAAGAGCTTGGTTAAAATTAAATATATTATAAAAAATTAATATTTCATAGTTAGGAACTCATCCAAAATAAAATAAAATAGATAAAAAACTATCTTCAAGTTTATACTTAAAATGAAGTTATTTTTTGTTTCTCTTCCTAGATTACGTTTATATACAATACAGACAAAACATGTTCACTCAGACATTTTTTTTTTTATGTTTTTGAGTAATCTAATAATAAAATCACCCATCACAAAAATTATTGAGAACAATATCTTTTAGGGTATGAGCTATTCAAGCTATTGATTGATTTATCTAAATATTGTCTTAAAATAATTTAATATTCATTTAAATTTATAAATATTAAATTTTTTTTTTATAATTATTTTGGTTTTTAAAACAAATACCTAATAATAAGTTATAAAATATAAAAACGATTGTCAAACCTTCAAAAAAATTTATCCACTACAATATTGTAGATCAAATTATCAAGATATTTGTTTATTTAAAAATTATAAATAATAATTTTACATGAATGTAATTTTATATTATTTTATTTTTTTATCCGAGAAAAAAAAACAAAAATTGCATTGACATCTTATTAAAAACAATAAATTAAGTATAAAGTAATATTAGTAATTTTTGACTTATAAATCTGTTTTTTCAAAAATTTAAAAATAAAATAATATTTTAATTAGTTATAATATTATTGAAGAAAAAGTTAAAATATTATGAAAAGTTTAAAAAAATTATTTTCTAAGAATGTAAGAGTTGAGTATAATTCATAAAAAAGCTTATTTTAAATAATTGATTGTGTAAATTTTATAGTTGTTTAAAATATTTTAATATTGAGTTAAGTATATTTTTAATAGAATGAAAAATAAAAATTCTTATTTATTTTTATTATAACTATTAAGAAGACAACATATCTGTATGTGTTGGCTCTGTCTTGCTAACATACAATATAACAAATTTTCATTCAACTAAATCCATTTCATACTTTTAGCTTTAGTATTAGAGTCAATTTATTAATTATTAAACTTAAAGGTAAGAATATTATCTAGGGTGTCATATAGACTTAAATTGATATTTTAATTTTAAAATGGATTATGAGCATTTTAAAATTTTAATATTTTACATAGTTTAACTCAGTTTACAATTAAAATATCAATAAATGCTTATATGATTTCCTAGATAATATTTTTACCTTAAACTTGAATAATAAGTAAATATAGTCTACTGTTAGAGCAAAAAACATAAAATGGATTCTACTGAACTCATATTTGTTATGTTGACAAGACAAAGACAGCACATGCAGATAAAACGTTCTTTTAATTTGTACTTACCAGTATTTTTCATTACTTTATCACTATTCGCGTAACTATTGATTAATGAAAGACTTTCTTGAAAACGTGAATTATTGAGACCTGCAGACGTCAAGTCACCTAGCAATTGTGAAACAGCAATGACAGTTTGTAAATGAACTCTGGTAATATTTGATGAAGAAAGTTCAAAATTGCTGCGCATTAATAAGTAAAGAGCAGCACAAGACTCTTGCCGTACTTTGGAAGACCGACTATTACATCCATTTAATAATTGGGTGCAAAGTTTGCCAACTAAATGAGCAGTACCTTAACATGTAAAATTTATAATAGTTTTAAATTAGTTAGATAAGGTACTATATTTGAATACCTTTAAATAATACACAAGAAAAGTTATTAATAAACGATCTTAGAGTAGCGAATACATGTCCATAGACTGATGTAGATTGTGGTATACATAAAAACGCCATGAAAGTAGAAAAAACACTCTCCATGATGTCATTTTCACCATTGTACATCATTAAAGTATCTTTAAAATGTACACAATAAGATGAAAGAGCATCTAGGACAACTAAACCCACTTCTGCTGTAAGATTGGCTTCACTCTGTACTCGAAATGCAATATTGTCATCACTAGTTGAGTTATCTAAAAAAATATATATATACTTATACATAAATATAATAAATAATTAAATATGCATTAAATAATTATTTCATAATTTATAAAAGTTATAAATATAATAACTCCTAGAAAGTAGGTACCTAATAATATTATAAGATCATTTAAAGGATTCTTAAATATTATTAACATAAACATTTTACAAATACTTAAGTAAAAAAGTTTACACAGATAATGCTAAGAAATATTAAATACTTAGTACTAAAATATAACCTTTTTTTGAATTTTCCACTCGACCAATGCTGCCTGTACCATTGCTACTTAATATGGGAGGTGTTAATTGAGATAATTGTGTCTGGCAATTTAAATTAGCTGTTGTATCCACATTAAATTCAGATGGTGGTTGCATTCGGGCAGGTAAAGTCATAGATTTTTTTGTGGTAGTAGTAGAAGTTGGTTGAACATTATCTCGGTTATTTGCAGCTAATGTTTCTTCCACTATATATCGGCGTCCCATATAGCGAAACTCTTGTAAACTTAATCTATATATTAAAAAATATACATTATTATAAATTTATGTAGATTCATATGTTTGATGCTTATTCATAAGTTAACAATAAAAACATACACAGAGCATTATTATTATGTTATTTTGAGTAGTATTTTTTGTTTATGTTGTTATAGTACAAATTATGCGATATTTCAAAACTTGTTAAATTCCATTTATGTTAAGAAAGAACCTCATTAGTGAATAATTTTCATTGAGTACTGGTCGGGTAGCATCCATTGCACCCGTCAGTTACCCACTCAAGCAAAATTGTTTTGCTATAAGATTGTAAAAAAATATCAATACATATGGATGTAGCATCCTTTTAAACATAATAATTTAAATAGACTAATTTTCAAAATCACATCATAGAGTACAGTTAAATTACTTAATTTTTATATAAAACTATAGACTGTACAAAAAGAAGAAATGTGCGTTTTTTGTTTCAAAACAATTAAAAAACACCTTGTATGATAAACATTACGCAAATATGTAGCATTTAAAATGTTAATTAAATTAAATTTTATAAATCATAAATTTCACTTACTCAATAATTTTAAAAAATGCCACAATTTCTGGTTCTGTACAGTAACGCCACCAGGATATTAATTGATCTTGGGATGAATATTTCAAAACAAACAAAAAACATACAAGAACATCTTTGACTTCGGTAGGTTCCAATTTGCTAACTACATTTACTGAGGTGTCCGTATTAATGTGATGTGTTTGTGTACCACTAATAGATCTAGAATGATGATTTTTATTTGAACTATGTGATTCAGACACATAGGAATTTCTTCTAACAGCAGTTTCTTGTGAAAACATTGACAAAGAATTTGTTCGATCGGGAGAAGATAAATTGGAGGCACAGGAGTTTATACTTAAATTAGAATCAGTTTTAATCAGTTTCTCTTGTTGTAGATGATCCAAGTTGATTAACTTTTTAGAAGGTGTCACTAAAGAAAAAATAATATATTATTACTATTCATCCAATATAAATTTGAAATAGACAGAAAAACAGTAAACTTGACATTTCATAAAAATACAGGCAATAAAATGATCATTGCTCAATTTTTTAAATTAAACATATTACATAATTATTACTTAAAGGCATAGTTAGTCGAATTATTGTATACCTGTACTTACTTATTATACTTTTTAAAAAGTTTTTTTAATATTCTTAATGTATTAAAAAATATATTAAGAAAAACTTACAATGACTAGCAATGGCTGCAAAATACGTAGAATCTCTTAAGTTTAAAGACATTCTTGGGGCAATATCATTAGTAAGGTTATTGGGTCTAAAATTCAAAAGTTTTAAAATTATTGCAATTAATTATATAGTTGTATAAATATGTTAAACAAATTTTCTTTCAAAATACCTTGGTGAAGATAAATGTACAGGTCGCTTAACTTGATTGACTATTCGTTTTTTATAATCTAAACGGCCAATGTTTTCTATAACAACTCCAAGCCAAGGTAAATATAATGATGCAATTCGGGCCATTTGTCCCTGTAAAATAAATAATATACTATTAATTAGTAATCATATTTTACTATGAATTATGATTACAAAAAAATGATAAGTAGTGATGATAAGATATGAAATTAAACTTAAACAAATATAAATAATAAATTTATCATTTTTAAATTTATTTTCTTATTGCAAATAATTTTTAAAAGCATGATACTAACTTAAACTTAGCATCCTAATTCATATTTAAATGTTGCTATTGTAAATTATTTGCAATAATTTATAAACTCTTGATACAAAATTAGATTTGATTAGTCAAAGTCAGAATGCTAATTTCATGAACATGGATAGAGCCTCTCATACGTCATATCATACATAGAAATCCTGTATAGTATATTTGTATTGCTATTAAAACAATAAAAGATAAAAACGGGGGCTGAATTGATTTAATTAATATTAATTATTATCATGTTTAATAAATTTGTTTAGTAAAAATTAAGATATTCAATTAATAAAGTATTATAGTTAAAAGAAATACAAAAAAAAACCATTTTTAATTTTAATTTTAATGTTTGTATTATTTATTAGTTTAGCTATTGTGAGAGGATATGAGAGTGAAGTCAAAAGTTAGTGATTAACCTTAGTTAAAAACCTTATTAAAATCCTGCATACACTAATTGTTAGCATTAATATTAAAGTCAATTGATATTTTTTCAAACTTAAAATGTAGAATATTATCTCTGTTTGTGTATTGGTTTCTTTTGTTTTATTTTTTTCCTCAATTTAAGCGCCAGAGAAAGAAAAAATATAGTAGGGTGACATCTTCTAAAATAAATTTCTCATAATCTATACACATATTTAAAAAGAAATGCATTATAATACTCATTTTATGAGTAATGATTCATAAAGCTAACATATAACTTACTAGTATCAATAATTCTAAAATAATATAAAAAAATAAGAACTTTACTATATTAAGTACTATATACCTTTGATTGATAACGATCATCAAGTTCATGTTTGGCAAGTAAATCCCGAAAACACGCAATAGCCGAGTGACGGTATTCGTATGGCAAGCAAAATGAATTTGAAACTTCCCGCAATAATATTGCTGTTAAGAAATGATGGCGACAATATTCGTCTGACATGTAATATTGAGAATGTGGTGACCATCCTTGTGGTGTTTGCCCGTTTAAGACAGGTAAATTAAATGAGACATAGTGTTCGTGTGATATAACAATCTTTAAGAATAATAATTTTGCACTTCTAACAAAAGTTGAATCACAAGTCGACAAGTTATTAATATATATATTTATCAGTCGAAATACAAATCCTCGGTCCATAAACGTCAAACATTTCTTTAAGAAATGAGCTGCAGCCATATTTAACTTGGAGACTTGTGACGGCATTTCTTTGTGTTTAAGCGTAACATACGGCAATAGTACATCTATTAACATATGATGAACACGAGTTTGATATTCTGAAGAAAATCTTTCATTACGACGCATCTGTGAAAAATATTTTTGCATTTTTAAAAATTATTCAGTTATATTTATATAACGCATTCAAATATACTTTTTTTTAAAATTACATTGGTTAAAAAAATATTTATTTTATTTATTGGAGAAAAATTTGTTTATATTTATGATTTTTAAATTATAAAAAATTTATCACAGTTGATTTGATAATTGAATAGCAAGGAAAATTCTAAAAAAATATACTTTTATTTATTAATTCACATTTGCAATATTTCCAAAACATATTATCTTGATATGTTTGAGATTTATGGGGAAAGAAGGCTGTAGTCTAGGCTACTTAATAAAATATCTGTAGAAATAACAAAGATCTGAAAAATAAATGCTTACTCATAACTCATAAGTTTTTTAATTTAAATTTGAAGAAAAAAATTCAGGTTTGAAGCAATTTGATTGAAAATGTTGTATTAATACCAACATAGGTTTTTAATACACATTATAATATTTTTTTGTAGATAAAAATTGGTAAAATAAGTATCGGTATTAGTATAATAATAGAAGAATCATTAACCAGTAACCATTAATACAGTCACAATATCAATTTAAAAATGACTTTTCATGATACAGTGATTTTGTTATTTGCCTTGGACAATATTAACATACTATTTTTAATAATATTTTAATTATACCTTAATTCTGTTTGATGTCAATAAATATTGTCCCATACTCTTTATCACAATTTGAAAAAAAAAGTTTGAGTTGACTAGAAATTTATTGATTAATAAAAAATCTGTATTATCCGGGTTGAGTAAACTTGGTAAATGAGCAAGGAGTTGATTGTGCACAGTGTTATTAGCTGTATTTGTTGCTGGAGTAGTAAAAACATACTGAAAATAAATATAAGAACAATTTAAATCATAATTTTTTTTATTATTATTACATACTTTATTTATCAATTAAAACAGTCAATATTAAATAATAATCTTATAAGCTATTCAGCTAATATTTAAATTTAAGTAAATTTTATAAAATATTATACACAAGTTAGAAAAATATGAAATTATTATGCTATTATTTGTTCATGGATTTAGTTACATAAAATATTTATCATGAATTAATTGTTTTTCGTGATTTTTCTCTAAAACATTAAGTTAAATAGTTAAATCTAAAAAAAACTTATTTTATTTTATCTATTTTAGAAACTCAAAATTTTCAATTGAATTAAAATATACAGATTTATATCAATAATTATTAATACATTTTTAATATCTTAAAAAATACTTTACTTCATTCAAAAATTAAAATAAACACATCATATTTAACTCTCAAAGTGTCTTTATTGAGAAATGTCTATATAATTTAATATTATTTTATAAAAGCTAATATATGGATCAATGGATACACTAACAAGGATAAAATTTTACCAAGAATTTGGTTATATAATTAAATAAAATAAGTTATAACATACAGAATACAAGATATTGTTTTTATATAAAATAGAGATTATTATCATTTGTATTATATTGTTTAATGATAACTGATAAAATAATATAAATAAAGTAATAAACCACGTACCTTAATGTAAATGTTTAAAGTGTCACATTGACCAGATTCTTGAATTGAATCTACTATATGAACCAATAACCTAATTATATTGCTTGCAATATTAGTACAAGAAGTAAATGCCAGTAGATTAAATAATTGATTGAATAATGTTGGTAAAAAATTGATTACAGAAATTAAATCAATTGCGTGTGATGCCTAAGACATACAATATAAAAATAACTAATATTTGTATATGTTACTAGAAATTTTAACAGTTTAAGAAATTATGATAACTTTTATGAACAGAAAAGTACTGCCTAGAAATTTTCCTAATTTCCATAGATTTTTAGGAAATGTAATAACACATGACTTTCCTACTTTTAATTTAAAAATGTATATTGAAAATATAAAAATTCCAAAATGACTATGTATACTTAACTACAGAACTGATTTTCACATAATTATTGTTCATATTTATAAATTCTATTGGTCTGATGTTCGTATGTCTAATAACAAAGTATACTTAATATATGCCAATTATCTGCATAAAATTTAGAAAAATAGGCTCAAAAAATGAATAAAATACGATGAATATAGTACATTACAAAATCTGAGTATTCCTACTATCAACCATGCTTATGGAAAAATGAATTAGCGGTCATAACAGAAGTTAATAACAATTTATACAATTTATGTAAATATGACACAACTATTTTTACTTGTTTGTTTAAATTTTGAAACATAGTAAAACATAGATAAATTAAATTTATTAGGGTAATTATGTGTAAAAAAGAATGTAACAATTAAAATACGTATATTAAACTGAAATATCAAAAAAAAAAAAAAAATTAAACTAACGTTTCTTATATTATTTTTAAATATTTCCCCCCTGATTTTTCTAAGTATATAATTTTACAGTGTAATATGAATCATTGTTTGATGTTAGGAAATACAAGTGCTATTATATTATTTCTTTTCCTTCATAGGCATTATCATAAATTCCGTTAGCATATTTTTAATTTTAATAGAAGTTTTTATTACTTTTAATATTTTACATGTTTCCGTTTCGGGGGGTATAATAGTAGTTATTTTACTATGTTCCAAACGTTCTGCGTGTGCAAAAAGATTTTGCATATGATTATCTGATGAATAAATACTGGATAACAAATGACACTTGAATGAAAATAATGGCTTTTGTCCATCAATCCAACATACTTCAGGCCCACAATACTAAATAAGTTTAAAAAAAAAATAATAATAATAATTAAAAACCATTATTTGTAATATTTTAATAATGAATATATTTAGTTATGATTATTAAATAAAGAAGATAATAAAATCACTTAAAACTGGATTAATTTTCAGAAAGGAAACTACCAACAATATATTCAATATAAACTGTTTTTAGATTATCAACAGTGAAAAAATGTGTCTCAACATAAATAGCAGTCACTTAGAAATATATACTAAGTATTTACTATAGTTAATATTAAGGTTAATTGTATTTACATTATTTTAATACGTCAGGTACTAATTAAATATAAAATTCAATTTAGTTTTTTCTAAAAACAATTTGTTAAATTTTTATTTTTATAGAAAGAAAGTTTTGTTAAATTTAAGTTTAATTAATTACGAGTTCGAAGTCTAAACAAATGTTTCTAATTTATGGTTTATTCAATTTAATCGTAATAAAATTAAAAAACAAAGGTATATAATAAAAAATAGGCAATAATATAAATAAATAAATAAATAAATAAATAAATATAAAAGTATTCATTCAAATTTTTTTATTAAATTAATTTTAATACTTATTTTATCATGTAACTAATTAATAATATATCATTATTAATTACACATAGATTTGACACGGTGATTGATTTAACGTAAGATATTCATTAATCAAGTTATATTATTTTATATACAAATAATAATGTACTGTATTAAAGAAAATAAATGACTTACTCCTTTTCCAAGACCAAATGGTTGTACTGATAAATACCCTGCTGGTAAACCTACAGATACAGGTAAAAATTTGGTATCCACATTGATTCTAAATAAATAAAATATTATTGAGATTATAATGAATATAATGTGATTTAAAATTTTAATAAGACAAGATAAACATGACTTTTATTACTTGGATTTGAAGATAAGAGGTAACCATGAATATCCCACTACTGTTTCTACTGAAATATTTGATTGTTTTTTACGTGAACCGTCTACCGAAATATGTTTAAAAGTAAACAGTAGATGGTGTTTTGGAGTTAGGTGCATTGGTAGTCTTATTTTAATTTCATCATACCAAATTGGGGTTGTACTATGATATAAGACATTGGTACACATAGAACTCAGTAACTGACCATGTGTTCCATAAATACACTATAATATTTTGAAGTAATATTTAAAAAACATTTAATAAATAAACTTTAAGATAACTAAAATATAAAATTACCTTAATAGGCTTAGAGTCAATGTTATCGCTATCAAATAGTTGAACCATACACGTTATGTTTCGGGCTCGAGGAATATGCTTTTGAGTATCGAATGCCAAAGACAGTGGATACACATATATATGATTAATATAAGTTGTTTGTGGATGTGCATCTGGATATAATTCAGTAATTTCAATAATTGGATGATCTCGAATTGGTGGAATAGGAAAAGGTTTGACTGCATTCCAACATGTAGTCAATACATCTATATAAAAAAATAAATAAATAAATAGTAAAAATAATATTAACTCAAATCAAATGGAGAATTCATATAATTTATTAAATCAACCATGTAACGATGAATTTAATAGTTGGATTATATAATAATATTTTAATTAACACAATATTAGATATTATAATATCAAAATATTCATATGCAAATGTACTTAACAATAATATAATAATTATAGAAAAGAGTAAAAAATCAAAGAGACACATAAATTGTCTGTCACCACCTTACCTAAAACTTTAAAAAACATCAACAATTACGCGCTTAAAAGAAATATAATAATTAATTGATTATTCTTACTTTCTGGAGTACTGGTTAATTGTTGTATTTTTATTTGGACATGACCAGGAATTATAACACATTTGTTCATTTTTTCAGGTCTTTAAAATAAATTTTTTTTATAAAATCATTTAAAAACAAAAATAAAATCATAATAAACTTAACTCACTTGCGAAATTCCGTTAATATTTTCACCATATCATCATCTCCAAGCTTAGAAAGCTCCTGCCTATACAATGTCATAAAATCTGAAGATGTATCTAGTTCGCAGCTATATAATCGAAACAAAGGTCGAGCTGACCATGCAAATGGCATTCGGTAATTACCTAACCTAATAAAAAATATATAATAATAATTTATTTTTACCCTAACTAATTTAGATTCACTATTTTTTTTCGTTTACCTATTGCAAATATTTTTAACAGCTTTGAATACTTTTAAACCATTATCTTTACTATTGGTTGTTGCTTTAATGTATGGTTCAGAAACACGTACTATACCACCCTGAAGTACTTTATCTATTCTTAAAACTAAGAATATATCAGAATGAGGTTTTGATATACACATTATTGCCTAAAAATAAAATAAAAACACTTTTAACATAACTATGTGTGTGTGTGTGTGTGTGTATATATATATATATTATAGTATAAATAAGTAATAATTCATTCATAATTTTGTATAATATTATATATTTTTCATTATTCATTCTAAAAAAAGATATTTAATTAAAATTAGTAAAATTGGATTGCTTAGTTACCAATAACTAAATTAAATTTAAATTTAATTAATATAATATGTTATAGCTATATTACATATAAATTTATTTTTTGAATCATTAAATCTCATAACAATTCAAGTAAAAATTAAAAAATCATAATATGATATATAAAGATTCTTAGTTTATGGTTAAATAAAATAATTACTTGTTTTTGCTTGAATAACCAATTCTTTGTCACTTTACAATTTTTTGATATTTCTATAAGTTTATGACCGTCAATTTGATTATCACAATTAAGTAGATTTGTGATACTGTCATGGTTTATATCAAAATGGAAATCTTCAGATATTTTTTTACCAGAACGTATATCAAACAATGCCATTGTTGTAAAATATGGTTCAACCTACATGAAAAAAAAAAAAATTGAAAAGTTATTTACAATAACACTAATAAAACCTCAATAATGATTAATAAGAAATGCAATTGTACATTATTTAAATATTTACATACATTAAAAAACATATTATAATAAATAACAATACAAAAGTAAGTTTCTACATATTATCAAGAATTTTTACCTAAAATATTAATGTACAATTTAATATATTAACAATAATATTATATAAATGAAAATTCTCATGATTGATTCCTAAAATATTTATCTGAATTTTCTATTTATTTAGTTAAATAATATTGTAGCTTAAGATTCAGACATATAAAAGATCTATTGGTTTTTAAATAATATTTTTTACTATTCATTTATTTATTATATTTTTTTAAAAACTACAAGTAATTTCAAATTATCACTAATAAATACAATCAGTATAAAATTTTCATTTTAAGATAATTTCTTAAATTATGATAAATGACAAATTTCTAGTTTTTTACTTAAACACTTTTAAAATATTTTTAGAATAAAAAATACTCTGAAATAAATCAGAAATGAGTTTATACAACTACTTTATAATATAAACAAATATTACTTGATTTACAGAACCATTATTTTCTTCATTGTTTATTTGTAATCGAAAGCTCAATGCTTGACATTCAATTAGAACTCTCTGTCCAAACTTTTCTTTATATGGTTCTGATATACTATCAGCTGGTTGATTTAAAACATCTTGTCTAATATAACTATTAGGCTGTAAAATAATTTATTTAATTTATTTTGTAATGAATATAATAAAAATATAAATTGTTAAAATGTTATTCAAATTTCTGATATCCAATAATAATAATTGTATGATAATAGAATACTATTTACTTGTTGTAAAAATGGATAAACTGCAAAAAGTCTTCTCCTATTTTCTTGACGTGCATGTGCATTGAATGAATCAGTTTCTCTTGCGTATCTCATCAATTGAGGATTTACACTATGCTCTAAGCCTTTCAATGTACCAAAACTATCATTAGGCGGTACAATTGGTATGTTTTTGTCACTAGGAGTGATTTCTTCTAAAAAATTCAGTATTATAGTGTCAATACAGATAATGTTATAAAAAATATTTAGTAACAACTCATTTAATATTAAAAAAGATATTTTTAGTTAGAAAGTATAATATTGAAATATACATAGAAGTGATGGTATAAAATTAGGCCATTCATATTAATTTAAAAATATAAAATATACATTTAAATTGAAAGATTTTTCACCAATTTTTAAACTTAAATGAAGTCAAAATGACTTAACATGTTTTAAAAATGTGTGAAATACAATAACATACGCCCATAGTTGGCTCCATTATTTCATACCAAGCCCTATTGGTTTTATTGTAAGCCGGTCTGAGATAGAATAATTATGATTCTGCTGTCTATATTCAAAAAAATGCTACTTTTAAAATATTTAAATATAATACGCTTTAGAACTTAATACCTTAGGGCTTGGGGCATACAATCAACTATCGATTATCTATTGCTTTTTATAGAACCATAAAAAATATGTATATATATATTTATATGAATATAAAATAAAAGAAATTATAGAAAACTATTCAAAATTTGCTCTGGAAAGCTGTAATTCTTATCACAATACCTTGTCTGACCCAGGGGTTATGAAATCAGAAGATGGAAATACTTTTTTTTCCAAGTTTTTGACTCCCATGAATCCCAATACAGGAATTTGCTTATCCGTGGTTGTTGCACTACTTTATACTACAGATAATAGTGAGTTAACTATATTTTATATTAAATTAAGTAAATCATTTTCTGAATAACATGTAAGCATTCAAAATTATTTTATCTGATTTTAATATAAAATGTTTTGTTTAAAAGACCTTTGAAGCTTCTAAGCTTCACAATTTAATTATAAATGTTGGCTTGAAAATTAAACTATACTGTCTTCTTTCTTATTTTTAAATTCTAAATTATAATATTTTGCTAATGTTTTTTGAGAATGTAATTAAATTTTAGCATCAAGAATGTTATTTTGGTTTTATAAAACATATTTAGTAAAAAAAATATAATACTCATATTTTAAAACAACATGTTTTCTTGAAATTTAATGTTCTATACCTACATTTAAAAGTGAAACAGAAATGCATTCAAATTATGTCTAATATCTATTTATACATTTTCTAATCAGTATGAAAGAAAAAATGGTCAAAATCAGATAAAGCTGTGTAATAAAACTAGTAAATTTATATTGATATGCAATTTACACAAAATAACATTTACGCCTGAATGTCAAGGCCAAAGTACTGATTAATAACTTAGATCTTATCAAATTTAAGATAAAAATCATAAAGGATATACGTGCACAATTCCTGCAGAAATAACACCACAGTCTGATATTTTAAAATAACATAATTAAACTGTTTAAACTTGTAAATCAAACTTTTTTGACTACATTTATAATAATTAAATACTTGTTACTGTTTCAATAAATACTTAAAATAGACTAAATAATAAAAACAATTTTATGTTTAAATAATTAATTTATAGATGCAATTTTTTGATAACGTTGCTAAAGGAATACTATAATAAATAATTTTAAGAATTATAACCTATTACTAATTAATTTAGTCTTTAAGTTAAAACATTTATAAACATATTTTTTGTTGTTTGTATGGCCCAATAAAAAATTCTTTAATATATAAATAAATGGCATGTTTTTTAATGATTAAATTAAATTTTTTCATACTATTATTTTCTGGTATTTTATCTTCTCGTTTGTCATTATTGTGTTGCAATGCTAATTGTAATTTGGTCATCCAATCCATAAGTTCAGGCTCTGTATCTGAAGCTAAACAATAGCTTTTGTCAGTATCAGCCATCCGTAATTCAAAACAAAATCGGCCTTTTTTACTATTCTAAAAATTTAAAAACATTGTCAAGTATAAACAAAACATAATTTGTTTATTGTTAAATGATTATAAATATTTACCCGAATTACTTTGTCGCACAAATCCATAACAATTGTTGCTTTAGTATCACCTTTTTTATCATCCTTATAAACCTCTAATATGTATGTGCCATCCACTTGTTGTCTAAAAATGAATAATATTATTAAAATACATTTATATTTAAAGCAGTAAAAAAATATTTTATTTTTAGTTAAAACAATATTACTTAGAAAAAAACACTAAGTAATGATGTAAATAAATTTACTTCAATATACAAAAACGTCGTTTGAATGATTTAGAACCAGCTAAATTAGCAAACATTCGTTCTGAGGCACCTCCACCACCATCAGGACCTTTATATAAATACCCTTGTTTGAATAAGGCACTATCGTTTTTTATTGTTTTCCAATCCTTTTAAGAAAAAATTAATTTAATTGTTTTACAATATAATAACACCACACAACATAACAATAATTATATTACTTTATCTAATCCGTCTAGGTCTGTATCAATCTCATAAATTTCTTCTTTGAAATCGTCATTTTTGAATACCCTAAAAAAAATTTGAATGAGTGCTAAGTATGCAAGATTGATAAATACTGTTTAAATTAATATAAAAAAATTATAAAACATAATTACTCTGATGGAAATTGAATATATGATCCTGAATATGCACTATATTTATAGTGTATAACATGCCAATTAGCTAAGTAACTTTCTATACATCTTTTTGTTAAAAGTGAGCAATCTGTAGTATCTGTGTTTGAAGGAATACTGGGGTCCATAGTACGATATCTTCTTGGTAAAACTACTTGCTATATAAAAAATAAAATAAAATAACGATCAAACAAATATTGTATAATTAGTTAATGTAATTGAAGTTTTTAAATTTGAAATGTTTGATTTAGTTATAAACTTACTGAAACATCATCCGAAGGATAAAGTAATAATTCTCTTTGAGGATCATTCTGAAAAACTGTATGGTTCTTAGCAACATAGTCTTCAAAGTCTAATGGATCTACTTGAAAACATTTCTGCTGTCAAAAATAAATAATATTATTTATATATTATTTATAAATAAAGTAATTAGAATTTATAACATTTTTGAAAACTGTAAAATAAGAGTGTAAATTACATTTTTATTTTATTAATAATTTTTTTAATTAGATGCACTTTTTATAAATAATTGGATAATGTATGAAATTTTATTTTCTGAATCAAGGTAAACTTTAAGACTGAATTTTTCATTCAACTTAAAATTTTAAAATTACTTTTATTGACTTAAAAATTCAAGATTCAAAATCAACATTTCATACTTTAATTATATGCTTAAAAAATCTAAATATTAGAAAAATAAAAAAATAAATAAAAATTAATAATATTTGAAATTAGGATAGTTAAAGCCCAAGGTAAGGATATTTTTGATAAACAGTCTAATTATTCTATGTTATATTATTTAATTAAAGAGTTGAAGTTAAGGAACCTCAGACATACCTTAGGTATATTATAAAACATAAAAAAAAGTCTTGTCAATAGTATTCTTCAATTATTGAAAAAAATAAATTTATCATGCGATACCTACGTATAAAAACATCAAGTGTAATAACCTAATATATTCAGCAATAATTGATTAAAAATTAGTTCAAATTATATCTAAAAATGAATTAGAATTATTTAATTATAGAAAAGTTTTGTATTAAGAATTTAAAAAAAATATATTTTACATAAATGAAGAAAATTTACTAATTAAAACTTACGTTATTTGAGCTATCGCGAACAACTTGAGATACAGTTTCTCGTAGTTGAGCCGCCATACCTGGCCGCCCTAAGCCTTTGGTGAATTTTCTTTCTCCCATATTCAATACTGAACTCAACTAATGTTTAAAGTGAAATATAAATTACAAGCAACAAAAAGATACATTTTTAAATTCATAATAAATAGTAATTAATTTTAATAATGAGCAAGGAAATTGTAAACGTTAATAATGCAGTAATGTTGAAACTTGATGTAATATTATTAGTAATACTGAGGTTTATGAGCAATAAAAAATAGTTTTCAAATAGCTTTATTTTAAAATGTCACTGAATTTCGGCTGTCGCCTCTAAGCCTTCTATAATTGCATAATTCAATAATATATGCCGCGTACCGATAATGATAACGATAATCATTATTGATAATATGTGATAAGGCGCTAAGATCATTTTGAATTTTGAATGTTGATATTTTAAACAATATTTTGCATCTACTTGAAAACAAATGATTAAAGATAAAAATTGTTTAATAATAACTGATAGTGTAAGTGCCAAATGTCATTAAGTGGTGACTGGTGTCTGGTAGATTATCCTACTAAAGCCGTTATTAAAAATAATAATTATAATTACATAAAAACAATTAAAATTTTTTTTCGCAAATCTCTATATAGTCCTTGTTGTTATGCCCTTGGTTTGTAGTTTGCGTTTTTATTGTTTTATTCACCAAAAATTATATTACTTAAAGTGCATTGGATATATTTTATTATATAGGATTTTGCACTTCTTGCATTTATTGTTTGTAAATTTATATTGTATAATGATAAAATTAAACACAACGTTTGACCACATATTTTAACATTTTTGGTAGGTATACTTGATATTTTTGGAAAAAACCTACCTAGGTATTTAAAAATTGTTAACTTATTAATGCATTTTTTCATTTAATTATTTTTATAAATTTTATTTTATTATTGGACGTCGGTCAATATCATATAATTTTAAAGAAAATTAGTTTAATTTAATTTAAATTGTACACAATTTTACAATTTTTATAGCTAAGTTTTAATAAATTAATACAAGGTTTTTCAGTTTCTCTTAAGTAGATCTTACTGAAACCCAAACATTTTTAGAATTTATAAACATAATTTTTTTTTCTTAGACATTTTAAATTTAAATTTTGAAAAAGATCTTAAAAACTAAAAAATTAAGATTTTAATTATTTTTGTTTAATTCAATAATATTATTTGTGGAGACTGGAGACCGAATTTTTTACACATTATTATAATTTATTAAATGCACAGTGACATTTTTAAAATATTTAGATATTGCATATAAAATATACTACAAGTAGATATACCTAATATCATACCGTTCTATGAAAAGTCTTGTATAAAATTTGGCTAATAACCAAATAGTATATGATATAAACTATAAATACTATTATACTCGTATATTACCTAAATAATAAATGCTATTTTTTTTTTTGGAAAAAATAAATCAACCTACGATATTAATATAATAGTAAAATAAATTATTATAATAGCGACATAATAACAAATTTACATAATACTAATATATCTAATAAGTAATAATATAGGCTGACTGATTGACATCTCCGGCTAAAATAATGTTTTAATAATTTAACTAATCTATCACAGCAGTACGCGGTGACCTACTCAATGACAAAGTCCACTCGACACCTATGACTAAACAGCACAGTGATAGTCATTTACCCACTTTTTAATACTTTTAAATTTTAACAAAGTAAGTTTACTACTTACTAGTAAGTATACTAGTTACTAGTATCATATATTCATATGTAGATAGTGGCTAATAGGCTATTAGGTAATAGCTAATTATAGCTATGTTAATTGTGAATACTACAATTATTTGTTGTTAACTCATGTATAAAAATTGTTTTAAATCATGAAAAATAAAAATAATTTGACTAAAAAAAAACATTAAAGAGCTTATTAAAATTTAAAATACCGAGTTATTAGGAAATAAGAAAATATAATTTATTTAATACTTTATTAGGAAATATCAATATCTTGTTTGCTCTTGCTTTTTAATGATTTTCGAAGTGGTATTCTTTAAACTTTATTGTTATACTTTTTGTACCTAATTATTATTTCTTAAGTTTTGATCTTATGGAAAGACGCCATCGTCACTTATGATAATATATTCTTTCCACAGGCGTGACTACGTGAGCACACTCTAAAAGTAGGTAGATAGACGTGTAGTGTTCATATAATCATATATATTAAAATAGGTATTCTATATAAAAACTACCTATTTGACTTTTTTGAACTTAATGTGTTTTTAATGTAGATACGTGTAATAAAAAAATACAAGTTGCACACATAAAAAATTTTAATATGTTATAATACTAGTCAGTAGTCTCAGTACCTACCTAGTCACTACTCACTAAACTGCATACGGACCAGACAATCAACTACAGAGTGCACACAGTGAATTATTCTAATTTTTCAAATTTGCTTTAAAAATATAATCCCAAATTTACTTTGCTGGGTATATTTATTATAAATCAATATAAAGATAATTTAATTAAGGCATTGTGTCCTTCGGCTCATAAAAAATCGTAGAACGCGCTTGAGCACACTCTGCGCGCTCTGTATGCATGTCTATGACGATAGATGGCCTACAATTATTATTAATAATAATAAATAATATATTATGGGAAAAATTATATAGATTCGTATTAAAATCATGGACCCTACCCAGTGAAGTGTGAATTACTTTTCGTGCAATAGATTTAAGAGTTTGGCATAGACCTTATACTAGGTCTATGGAGTTTGGTCTCTTTATCTCTAGTCTTCGTAGTTTATCCTTATCGTAATATTTGTAAGACATGGTGTATTTATTGTGATAAAAAATATGATGTATTATCATATTTTAGTATTATCATTTATCATTGAATACTGATAAATGACTATAATATTATTATTATTATAAAAATTGAAATTTTACAATACTTATAATTTTTTAAACCGTTTAAAATATATAATATGTTCAATAATTTAAATGTTATGCTTCAATAGTTTTGATTTTCTCACGTTGTTTATTTTATTAGTCTGAATTTATTAAATATTAAAATGAATTCCAACAAAGCATTAGAAACAGTACGAAAAATTTTGAATTTTTCAATCAAACGTAATGGACATGATAGAGTTTTGGAAAAGGTATAATTAATTTAATTACATAGTTATTAATAGTAATTGGTGACTAACTTTCTAATTAATTGAATGTTATACTACAATATACCTGGTGTATTTACATTTTTTAACATTTTTATATATTAATATTATTTAAACTTTGAATGTGATAGGAGGTAGGTATGTACTTGATGTATTAAGTATTTTTTATATTTATTATACAGTAGACGCCGCTTAAAAGACTCACTTTGAGACCAGCACAAAGTGAGTCTTATAACCGAATGAATCTTATAGGCGAAGGAAGTGGAAAAAAAAAATTAATTACGTATTTATAAATTTTATTTTACTACATATTTTGCTTTGATTTTAATACATTAACACATATTACATATTACATACTTTATTATTGAATAAATTTAATAATTCTGATAAAAAAACTAAAATTATAATCGTTATAATTATCGTTGCGATAAATGTGAACTTTTATCTGCGATAAAAATTATTATACGTTATAAGGTACCAACAGAAACTAGAAATAATCAACACGAATATTATTTCATTTTTCAAAACCAATTTATTTCTAAATTATAACCAAAAAAGTTTTTTTTACTATTTATTTTATGAAATTTGAGTCTTATAACCGAAGTGTTGAGTCTTAAAACCAATTTTTTTTTAATGTATTTGGATATGTCCGGACCGTTCCAGACGATTTTGAGTCTAATAAGCGACTGAACCTTATATACGTGAGTCTTATAAGCGGCGTTTACTGTATAAGGAAACTTTAGGTACTCAAAGGTTGAATGTATGAATAAAAAATAAAAAAAGGTGATACACAATATGTACCTACTCACTTATACACATTATACATAAACTTATAGTTTTAAAAAGTGATTGGTTATAAACTAAAAACATTATAACTGATAAGTAATGTAATCATTTACTATAGATACTATAATGTACCTATTGTTCATTTCAGTAAATTAACTAGATATAAAAAGTAGCTAGGATATAAATTACATTTTTTTTTTAAATTCGAAGAAGAGGGTATTACTCAATTCAGTCCCTATAACTCTCTTTGTATTTTCTCCTGTAATTTCTTACCAACTTTTTGATACTCAATGAAATAAGTCATTTTAAATTTTTAATATAATTTTTATGTAAGATAACAATATTAACTTAATATGTATTACCTGGTTATAAATGTAAAGTAATATCCAACAATATCTCAATTGTGATTGGCTAACTAAAACTTCTAGTTTGATTGAATGCAAAAATATTAATATTAGTAAGGTATACTAATACATGTTTTTTTTAATGATATTTTCAAGTCCAATAAAATAATAAATTAAAGACAAATTAAATTTATTCTATACTTATAAAGGTGAATATAACATCAGTTGGAAATGGCCAATGTATTGCTGAGATGGTTGTTGAAAAACAACATACAAATGCGTATGGTACACTTCATGGAGGTTTTACAGCTTCCGCTGTAGATATTTTGTCTAGTATGGCTATGTTGACTCATCCACGAGTTGTTGAAAACATTGATTCAGCACCTAACAGTGGTGTTTCAGTTGATATTCATATTTCGTATGTATATTATGTTACAATTATTTATTTTTTTTAATATGTATAAGGTGAAAATATTTATAATTTATACTATACTCTATTCACATTTAGAAATGACCCAAATGGCTAACTTTAGCAACATGGATGTTTGATGGTTGATTAAGTAGGGGAAACAGCCATGCGTGACCTGTATGTCACCGACAAAAACTGGTCATTTCTAAATGTGAATGGAGTATAAGTTTATTACTTTAAAACTTTTTGGTATATAGGTTAGGAAATAATATGTATTTATAAATATATGTATTAGTGCCTCCATACATGCTTGTTCAGTAAAGCTTCCATTATCTTCTTGTGAAAATAACAAAAAATATTAGATAAAATCATGTTTAATATTTGAAACTATTACATTTGTTTTCGATCAATATAACTAATAACAACATATTATATTATCAGTTTTATACTTATAAAATATATTAAACAAATTAAACTTAATATTGTATATAACTTTATAACTTTTATTCATTTTGTTATTCTTTGTTTTAGGTATTTAAATTCAGCAAAAATTGGTGACCGAG
Organism: Melanaphis sacchari; assembly: GCF_002803265.2. Lineage (NCBI taxonomy): Eukaryota > Metazoa > Arthropoda > Insecta > Hemiptera > Aphididae > Melanaphis > Melanaphis sacchari. The sequence goes on along the minus strand of NW_020271213.1, from coordinate 106,372 downwards.
TAGTTATTAATTCTGAAACTATTAAACTTGGAAGAAATTTAGCATTTCTAAAAGTAACATTGCTCAGGAAAGATGATAATGTTGTTATAGCTCAAGGTACACACACTAAATTTGTGGGATGATATGAAATATTTGGTACATTATGTAAAATGAATTGTTTGAAAACAAATAAATGTTATGGTAATAATTTGTTAGTAATCTTAAAAAATAAATTTATTTCAGTTTTATAGTTGTTTTTAATTGTTTTTTTTATTATACTTACCTTTAAACAACTTTTTAGCTTTTGTATTGTTTACTGAGATAGTTTTTACTATTAATATTGTACATTTTTGCATTAAATCTTTCAAGTATTTTTAATTAACTATTTAAATGTATAATTATTTTTTTTTAGAAACAAAATAAATGCTTTATTTTGATTAAAAATTTAGAACTGGAAAATTTTGGATTTTTTCAAAATTTGCTACCTTTACAAAGTAGTATAATTATATGAAAAATATTTGAAATTCCTTAATAAAATACAATTGTTTTATTTTGAGTTATTTAAATTTGTTTATCAAAATATGATATAGTATTAGTTATTGATGCAAATTTTTTTAGTGATGAGTTTTTTTTAAATTTTAGGAAAATTTGATACAATCAGAATTTATTACATAAAAATATGTAAACTAATGAAACACAATTATTGTAAAATTATGTAGCACTAGTTTTCATTGTTCCTTTGTTTTACCTAAAATATAAAAATTTGTTTCAGAAATAACTTTCTACAGACAACTTGTTTACTTAGGTCTAAAACTATAACATTTTGTAAGTTATTATAATGCTTTCTTGACTGCTTGACTTTATAACAACTATTACAGGTTTATTCTTTACACATTAGTTCTAAAATAAATAAAGTCTAAAATAAATGTAAAAAGTTGTGTTTTATAAATATCTAAATGTAATTATTGATTTATACACATTTAACATTCAAATTATACAAAAATGTTATTTGTAAATCATCGCATTTGAAAAATAATCCTAAGTGAAGCTCGGTCTAACAATGAATCATCGTTCATCAATGTCTAGTTATAGTTATAACTTATAATTTAGCTTGCTTAAATGTTTTCTCTACACAAAACCTTTTTTAACATAATCTCGAACAACTACATAAGATATTATATTAACATAAGTAGATATATGTGATGTATATATATATATATATATAATACAATCATACTACAAAGCCAAGTAAAACCAATATTATTTATTACTTCGGTATTATATACAAACATTTTATAATGCCTATCCTGTGCAGTTAAAGGCGTAATTAATGTAGAAAAATATTGTTTTCCTTCTTCCCTAAAATGAATGCGTTAAAACTTTCATAATATTGTTCTTATTTACAGTTTGCATAAAAAATAATTGTGCTTATTATAGATTTTCAATCCCAGAAATGATGTATTTATTCTTAATAATAAAAGGCTACCAAATTATTCAACAGATAATATTCATTTTGATTATTTTATTACATTGGTTTACATTTTTCAATTGTATTTTTATTGTTAATATTATTACGTAAATACAAACTTTAAAATAAACATCTCTATAAAGTCAAAATATGACTGTGAATTAATTTCAAAGATCATCATCGTAATTATAAATAATAAATATATCTATTTAAATTATACGAATAGTTTTATTCTTATGCATATAATATAGCATAATAATCTTTACTATATATTTGTAGGTATAAACTAATTTATTTTTAAGATATTTTAAATTAATAACACAAATAAATACAATGATTGATGGCCTACTCAAAAGAGCATGTTTTTTTGTATTTTTAAATGAAACACGAAATTTTAGAATTTGTATATTTAAGAACGATTTCATGAATTATTTATGTTAGGTAATTCATTTTTCATTTAATGAATAAAAATATTTTAATATGTTTTATTATTTGTGATTTTTTTTGTTTAAAATATAACTTCCTTATAATTTCGATAAAAATGTTGTACTTTTGAAGCGAAAAATATTTAAAACTTTTATGCTTTAAAAAGAAACTGAGTATGTATTTTTTATATTTTAAAATTGCATTAAGAACAACTTATATACAAGTAGGTTCTTGAATTAAATTTTAATACTTTTAGCAATTAAAAAAATTCGCTAATTTAAAAATTGTAAGTATAAATACATTAACATTTTAAAAATATTAATGAGCATGAATGGCAACTGATAACTTAAGTAGGAATGAAATATTTCAAGTTTTCATGCTTAATATTTTTTAAATAAAAATTCCTTATTTCCCCTATACATATTCAGCTATACCAAAGTTATTTTAGACGCAAATAATAACATAATGTGACTTTTTCAAATTCTTGTATGAAAAATTTATTAGATACGTTTGATAAAAAATGAATTTTAATTGAACATTTTTGAACTAAAAATAAAAAATTATTAACTTAAATCGAAAATGGTCTTGAATTTCATGTCTTTATAAGAATCACGAAAAAGCTAAATTATTTAAAAAATTGTAATATGACTAGAAAATATTCATATAAATGTTAGTAAAAATTCAAGACTTCTTTTTTAACAAAAAAAAAATCAATATTGTTGAAAACGGGTGTTTTGTAAATATTCCTAATACTTACCTAAACTTATTCTCATTTTCCGTAATTTTGTATACTTATTCCCAGATAAAGAATATAAATTAAACTAAAATGTATGTAATTAAAAAAAAAAAAAAACAAATCATTGTTAAAACATTACATTTATCATTCTGTTAAGAGTTAAAAATAAAGTCTTATTTGTATATTATTATTTCTTAACTCACATTTTCTATCGGTACCTGAGCAAATATACATGAAGAGTTTTGAGGCCTCTAACCATTTTTAATAGTAACTCAACACTTGAATTGAATTATTTATAGGTAGGTACTACCTATAATATATACTTAATATTTCATATTAAATCACGTTAATCTACATTCACATTTTGTTATTGTTGTCAATATCATCTATTGAATGTTAGTATAGTTGTTTGAGACTTGTTATATAGGTATTATAGTCTCTATTCACTATTCTCAAGTTTTTTAATTATTGTTGTCTATAATAATTAATATAATATTCAATGTATTTAGTAGTTACATACAGATATCTATATAATAATTTTAATTACTATTTGCTACACATTCATCAGTACCTACTCATTTCTATTGTCTAATGTCTATTTGTAAATATGCAAATGAAACTGTGTTTATTTGATTACACATCAAATTAATAATAATATTTTTTCATGTATATTTGTGTTGTATTTTTTTCTATGAAAAATATCGTATTAAATTATTTTACCTATTCTATATGGAATGATATAATTAATTAAATATAAATGTATACCTATGGTATACGAATTACAAGTAAATATATCATATAATCAAAAAATACATTGATTTTATATACATGGATACATATATTTTTAATGTATTTTTTTAGAGATAAATCCTACACTCCATCAAAGTTTATTTTTGAAGTATCATAACTAATATTATATTAATAGATAGGCAAATAGGAACATTATTATATAATTATTTAATACCTATTTAAACCAATATTTCTATACTATATAAATATATAAATATTAATAATAACATAATATAACAAAAAAGGTGTAGGCGTCGCGTATATTATGTGCAAACAATTTAAGGTGGAAATTAATAACAGTAAACAATGCAGATTATTTAATTAAAAGGTAATAGGTACATAGTAAAACATTCTAAATAAACTTCCAAGGGGTAGTTGTGAACGTCTGAAATTACTTTATTTTCGTTTTCGCTTAACCGACATATCCATTAGCAAACGAAGGACGAGTCTTTTATGTGTACTCGACTAGACGGAAACATGATACCGAACTCCCATCTTTGTTTTTCATACGAAACGGAAATGGCTACTATTATCCGCTTTGCTAGTAAGTAAATATTACCAGGTTTCTGTTTGATTGGCTATTGGCGTGGTCGATTATATATTAGTTGTATTATGAATGACCCTTTTTCAATGTATGTAGAAGATAAAAGCTTGCAAATAGAGTACCACGTTATATTGACAAACTCTCTTTCTATCTCTTTCTCTCTCTCTATATATATATTATAAACGTTTTTAAATTTTTATTTTTAGGCATTTATTTAATTTGAAATATTTATTAGAATATCAATGTTAAAATAGTTAACTTGATATATATATATATATATTAAAAACGGAATTTTTGAGAACAAAACGTGTTCGGTGTTGGGCGTGCAGATAGTATAGGTGAATTATTAATACAACTGAAGAATCGTGTGATGCGCGCCAACGGTCATAATTTAATAAAAAGCATAAAGTACTAAGGAAGGGGTGTCCCGCTTCGAGTTTTATTGTTATTAGTGAGGTATAGAGAAGTGTAGAGTGACTGTGTAAATAATTTTTGAGTGCCCGAGTGTCCAAACAAAACCACATCCTCGGACTAGGCACCTGGGACCTCACACGACGTTGCGCCGGCTTCTTGGATTCAGTCCGTTCATGTATAATGATAATAATAATAATATAATATATAAGGCGAACCATTATAAACCTATTTCATTCATAGTTTTTATAATGTGTACCTGAATTAACGTCTTAGAGCTCTCCCACCCTTTCAATGACATTTGAAAAAAAATATTCATGTCTCAAGATAGAAATTTCACTATATTTCTATAGCCCTTATATATATATAAGCATATAAATAATATGTAAATATATTATAGTCATCGTCGTTTAATATATAAAGAACGTTAGAGTGTAAATATAAGGTGTATATTCAATTTATATACCTACCTACCTACCTACAGAAGCATATAAGAAAATAAAAACACTCAAAATTATAATTCATTTAATTATAATACAATTTAGCTACTGCCTATATACTGTCGTACTACTTATTGACAAAATATTAGGTTCTTTTCAAATATTGATTTGGCCATTCTTAAAGAACATTTTGTCATAATAGTTTTTATCAAATTTGATGGTATTTATTTACAAAATAATAAAAATACTATACATTTTATAATAGTATACATAATATTACGAGTACCTATTACGAACATGTAATTTGTAACAATTGTATCTATATTTTAATCAATTACATAACCAAAATTAAATTGTATTATAATTCACGAATATCGTATATTATTATGTCATATAAATATTTAATATTTTCATCTAATTTGAGAAAAATCGCATAGGACATTTCTAAAAATAATATAAAAACGACATAAATAAAAATAAACGAGGATCAACATATGTTTGGTACATTATCATTCGCTCTGTATATGAATTTTAAGCATCAGCGTTTTTCCATTCGGTAGATAAGGATAAACAATAATAGCACGCACTTATAAATACAAATAGATATAATATGTTCTTTCACACTCACGCCACTTCTTACATTCTTTTAGGTTCACGGGTCTGTATAACTATCTGTTCAACTATTAAGTTATTATCATTATGTCAATAATTTCTTCATATCCACATAATGTTATATTTCCTAAAAATTGTGAAAACAATCTCACGGTTGTCAGTAGCTTAACAGCAAAAATCGACCGTTGGGCTGTTTTTAAAATTAGATAAGAAAATACATAGGTACTATTCAGATACAAAATTATTTCATTGCAGATGTAGTCTAAGAATATGCGTAAACCAAACACAGAAAATTATTTAACTTATATTATTACATATGGAGGTTTAAATTATCTCTTATTCTTATTACAATAATTAATTATAATTACATTTTTTCCTAACTAACTTATAAAATGTATTTTTGGAATACAGTTTAAATATTTTTTCTTTTATAGCGATTTTATTAATTTAATAACCACTTTCATAAGTTATGCTAATGATTTACTATATGTAAAAATGTCATAATCTGCAATATTTCTAATTTTTAGTTATTTTTATAAATGTTTAAAATAATTCGGATAAAATATAATACCTGCATTGTATAAATGTATTATCATATATTGTTTCTGTATTAATTTAGAAGGTAAACTATATTTCTTTTATTGATTAATGATAAATATTTTATACAATCGTAATTGTTCACTAACAATAACACTGTGACATTTATGAGACGAGTGGGCATTTTATACTTTTTAATATCCGGTACTTACGCAAATGCACGTGACTGACACGTGACCCAATGCCACCACGCTATTACATCCACCCTACAGTTTGCATAAAATAATAGATACTTTATTAATAATTATAATGCATAAACCTTCAATTACTATAACTCAACATTTTTTTACGCACACGCATTATTTTAAAATATATTGAATATTATTATTTTTTTTTTTTTTGTTATTTTATTACTAATTAAATGATGATTGATTATTTTGGATATAACTAAGGCACTTTATTTAGAAAAATATACATTTTTAGAAATGCATTTTTCTGTTAAGGTTGATCTGTAGAAATATTACCTAAAATCGCTTATACTGTAGTTATTCAGTATAAAAATATTAACATGTACATAAACAAAATCAAATATATCTTCAATAAATATAGGTACAACTGTTACAATTACCAGTTATAAATTAGCAATAAAAAAGTAATTTATTAAATTGTAGTGTAGATATAATTATAAAATAAGAAAACCATTAAATAATAGATATCTCTTCGATTAATTCAACTTGAAAAATTAATATAAAATGCGACTATTGTATACTTCTAATTATTTATATATTTATCTATAAATAAAATGTAAGCTCTTATGAACACGGTTTAAGAGTTATTGAGATATATTAATGTAGAAATACTAGAAACCTATGTTTTTGTATACTTGATAATTAATAAAGTTATAATACAGCACTAGTTCAGTTTCAATGGTATTGATATTTGATTGTATTTTCTAAGAACTAGCTAAATAAATTAAATCCTATCTATATATTATAAATTTTAAAATTTGTTTCAGCGTGCATTACAGTGTAAACAATAGTTTAATTAGTATTATGTATCAATATCAATTAAATTAGTCAAAATATTAATCTCTCCATAAATTCTAGTACGCGTTTAAACTTTTTTAAACTACAATTATATTATATTATAAGAAATGTTTTAAAATGAGAATATAAATATGAACTGTTTAAACAATTAACTATCACACATTTATGTTGTTTTATAAAAATGTGTAGAAAATGATTTATTTTGGAGTTAAAATATTTTTTTATTAATATTGGAATTTTAGAACATGTTGGTTATCAATTGATACTATAAACGTATCTATTATAAGCTTACACATTTAAGACGAGTTTTTTAAAAAAAATTTTTTTTTTTTGTTCCTGAATAATATGTTTTATGTTAAAATGAGCAAAAACGATCAATTTCAATTATCATGTTAGGTTTTTAAAAAATTTAAATAAATAGTTTTAATAATTTATAATACATTATTTTATAAGTATATAATTTATGTAAAATTTATGAGATAAAATAATTAACATTATAATATTTTAACATTTGAATAACGGAAATTATGCTTACCGGATATCACAGTGTAGACACTAGGTACACATTTGTTCATATCAATGGTCAATATTAATGTTCACCTTTAGTTTTAAAATTAATTAAAATTCAATGACAACTATATTTAAAATATAATAGTTGTCAATACCTGATAACTAAAGGTTAAAATACCTATCTGGTATTGATTTATCCTTAGGACAAGGCAGTAATAAATTTATACACGCATATATCAAATTTTATTTCTATAACCTCATGTCTTCATTCATTAAAAAAAAGTTTACAGTTTAAGAGTGAAATTAATTACAAATAATTCTCATTTGGTATATACAATAGGAATACCTTTTCGAGGTCAAACAAAGACATTTAGTAAAATGAGAACAGTTTTAACACTTATAAATTATAACTTGTAAGCAATATACGTATATGTAATAGGCATAAATAAATAAAATAACCAGGTGAATATTGTGAATTATATTTAAAAAAGTGAAAGTACATAATATACGATCTAATTATTATAAGTACCTAATATACATGTATACCTAATGTTGGTATTTATTTATGAATATAATAATAATAATATATACAATGAGTTAAATACATCGGAGCATATTATAAAATAAATAAGAGACAATAGTTATATATACGTCATTGTCTTTTATTTTCAACAATTAATTACCATCTCTCTCAAATTATTAATAGCGAAGTAATTGATACTCCTATTTTTTCTATATAAAGTTTAATTCAGAATCCCAGCTTTCTGTCTAAGAAACTTTTTTGCATTTCATGTTTCTATTAGCAATTATAATTATTATTTAAACAAACAATCTATTGTTAGAATAATGGAAATGGTCAATGATACGATTGATACGAGTCCATTATTCTCTAATTTTTTTTGTATAATTAGAATCTTAGAAATGTTAAATATTTGTATTTTATATTTTTATGAATCTAATGTTATAAATATATTTAAATTAAACTTAATAAAATATAAGTATCATACGTAACTATTTTTATTTTTTTTATTATAAACCATTATAAATGCAACGGTCTTGAATCCATATATTCAATTGTAAAAAAAATTGCGTCGGTTACAGACTCAATATTGAAAAAAATAAGTGATAAAGTTGGATGATAAATAGAGAAAACAGAAAAAATTTCATTAAATGGTTCATCCAGATTTTCCTTACGTGGTTTGCGTTTTTGTCGAATCTACACTTAGCTAAAAAATTAAAGTCAGAGACTGTTGCAGCTACAGCCCACAAGCTTACATATGTTTATCTATATTGTAATATTAATTATATATAGTATATTTTTTAGCACTTCATGACTATATGCGAAGTTAAAAATATGAATAATCTATTTAAAAAAGATAATTGTTATTTAAAGTCTATAGGTACCTTCTAAAATAAAATATTGTTAGTTGAATCAGTTGATATTCACAAGAAAAAACTTAGATATTCTCTATAGATATTTAGGTATAAATACATAATCAAAAACTCTGATTATATTTATCTAGTTATTACATTTTAGTTTATTAACACGTATAAGTTAAAGATATTTGAGATTGTATATTTCTATGAGTAGGCACGACACTTATAAGTTATAAAGAATATACTATAAGTATGTTTGAAATCTTTGATTGGAATAATTATAAATTTAAAACTTAATGTAGTATATTATAATTATTATTATAAGTTATAGTAAAATTTTTAGCAAAAATACAAATTGGTCAAATCAAATTGTAAAAAAATAATTACTAATACAAAATTGGCACGTTAAATGATTTTAGTTTGTACATTGTATATGATTGTGTGAATTGAGTGATATTTATTATATTATTTAATCGAGAAGATATAGAAATTTTAGTGAAAAAAATAAACATATTATGATATCAGTCATTAGTTATTATTAATCACAGTAATAGCACTTATCGGGAATGTTTAGTTAACGTTATTTTAAAATCACTCATTAAATAAACAATTTTAAAGTATAAACCAAATAACAACGTAAGTATACCATTAAAAATATTAAATAATATAAAGTGATGGTTATATTAAAATGCATCAAGTTGTTCACCATAAATTTTAGTATTATATTTAATTATAGCTTATACAAAAAATACAATCAATGTTTAGTATAAAACTATGAAATACTTTTAGACCAATGATAAAGCTAATAAGAATGATATGATATTTGATCAATTAAATTTACAATTTATTATTTTATTGTGATTTTTATGTTTAAAATCTATACTGTATAATTAAATTTAAATGATACAAATTAAAACAATATAAAAATATATTTACGAGTATCTTTATTTGTGACTTAAAATGTCCAATATTATCGTGATTTGATTTGTTATATTACTTATATTATACTGGGTATAGGTAAGTACATAGCTAGGTATATATATTTAAATTAAATCTTAAAAGTAATGAACTAATAATGATCTGATTTTGTAAGTTAAACAAATATTTTATGTGTACTATATAATAAAGATTATAAAAATTATTCTTTAAAAAGTGAATTGGGTACCTAATAATTAAGAATACCTCACATAGGTATACCAAAAACACAGTAGGGTATACACTATACATTATATTCGTAGGACGTATAGTCGTATAGGGTGTTTACTGAAATGTGTATCTTTTCTTTCGTTATTGTAGGTTTTTGAAAAATAATAAACGTTATTATAATGTTATTTATGTATATTGCGTTTAAAAGAAAACACCTGGTATGTTGTATGTAAGACCAACACTTTTTATATGCGTCAGTTTTGTTCCTGTTGTATTTTTCTGTCAATATGATGTATAGTCGGATTTTCAACATGCACGCAAAAGTTAATCTGGTTACAAAACACGGGTAGCAATAATATATTATTGTATTCAAATGACAAATAATGAAACGGTGTACGTTTCCCGTTTGATATTGTTATATAATAATGTGTCAGTATAACGACGCGTGGAGATGACTTCTTGTTGCTAAACTGATATAACTAGCCTAATACATGTACGCCGATTATAAACGCAGCTTAGCGACACAATGGGTTCGAATTTTACGGCCAATTGTAGATCGCCACCCTACTTTTGTACGCGAAACCCTGCAATAGTAGTAGTAATAATAATAATAATAATAATACGTGTTGGACATACAATATGTATAAGTAATGACAATGCCGGATGCAAAGAGAGCACAATGAGATCATAAATTTCTGTCAGCCGTGTTTGGAATACCGCCAATGTCAGAGATATAAAAGTAAACGGATGCATTAAACCACAATAATAGATGTACGATGTTCGGAGAAGAAAAAAAAAATGTAAGATTGAAATCAAAATTTGCACAAATTTTAATTTTATTAATTTTATTTGTTTTATCTACTAAATGATGTGATGATATCTACTATTATCAGAGAATACCTCAGCTAACAGCACATAAAATTACGTTATTGTACATGTAGGACTTAACGTCGGTAAATATACTATCGTTGTATAAATATTTGTATTTATTCAACACAATATTTACGAATTAACTTCAGTTATTTTAGATTCTGTGTGTGAACATTTTGTGATACATTGGTTTTATCACTATAGAGTTTTATTTGAATGTGTTTCAGCGTTTGTGTACATTTTTTTTTTTGGACAAAAAGGCATTGGTTTGATAAATCTTTCAAGCTATCGGAAATTAGATACTTAAATAAAAAGAAGTATAGAAACCAATGGAATATACACGCGCTCAAATATAATATGATTGTTGATTTTATTTACGGTCATTTATTTATGGCCAATTGTAAGAGGACGTATAATATGACTTTTGGAAATCTAAGTCAATAAAAGAATAAAAAAAAGTATAGTTAAAAAGAGAATAATACTATACTTATTTAACTTTTGTTTTTTTTGTGGGGGGGGGGGGGGGGGGGGGGGGGGAGGGCTAAGTCAAGAGAGCTTAAACTAGTCCTTTAAAATAATAGTTTAAGAAAACTCACTATATTCTCAATTTATTAATTGTATTCTGTTTTTATACAAAGCGTCGCATCGACTTCTGTAGTTTAGGACTATCTGTTTCAACAGTAATTACAAATGTGATAATTGTTGAATCATATAATATGACTATGTATAATATGAATTACCTCGAATTGTGGTTTTGTATCGATTTGATTTGATTTTTTTTTTTTTTTTTGTTGAAACTAATAGATTACATATTATTATACGTCGTCTCGCGTGTATAACGTCGCGTTACACATAATATTATACTCGTACTGCAGTTCCATATTATTACTTCCATGTCTCCGTACGCGACATTGCCGTCAGGCGCGGTATACGATACGCGGTATACACGCGCATAATACCATAATATTATACCCAATACGTGTAATAATAATACTATACGGTGTCGCGTACACGCGTGTGCGTTGTAATCGTTTGGAAAACCATAGTGGTGTATGTGTGCGAGGCGTTAGATAACCAGCTACCTATGCATATCTGCAGTTATTATTACATAACATATAACGTGGGTACGTATACCTACGACGTACGTACCTGTTCAAAAATCGCCAGTTATACCGTACATCATAATAATATCTGGGTATATAATATAATATTCATATATATATATTTATATATTCGAGCGATGTATTTACATAAGTAAACACGTAGGTATATATAGGTATATAGGTACCGCGTATAATTTATGTGTACATGTGTGTGTGTGTGTGTGTGTGTGTGTGTGTGCGCGCGCGCGATACCGCGAACGGCGGGGCGGAGGTCGGCGCGCGCGCGCGCGTGTGTGTGTGTGTGTGTGTGGTGCTTGTGTGTGCGGGCGTAGGGTTAACTAATCTTCTGAAGCGTTTCGTAGTCATGCGACGGTTTTAACAAACGACATCCGTCAACCGCGCGTTATCCGCCGCCACCAACAATGGCCCTGTATAATAGGTGAGGCGCGCGGATGATAAGAGCTAATCACCGCGTAAATACAACGCGTTCGGAAAGTCGGGTCATAATAATCGTTGATAACGCGTCGGCAGCGCTGTCTCCCTGTCTCTGTCGCTCGCCTTCACGCTCGCGCTCTCTCCCTCGCTCATCCATCATCAACGCTCTCCCGCAACCCCCCGCCCACCGGCCGTAGTCGTCGACGACGACGCCGCCGCCGTCGGACGGGGTGCCGCCGCCGCCGCCACCGCCCGGTGTTTACCCAATGATTCACATTATCTCGTCAGCTCACCCACACACACACACACACACGCGCGCGCAAACGAGCGAGCGGGCGCCCGTGCACACCCGCACACACGTCGCCCGATTGTTGTACGGCGCGTATAATACTGTATAATATTACTGTGTAGCGGCGGAGCGCCGCGGCAGATAACGTTTTTGAAAAAAAGAAATAAAAACGTTCTTTATATTAATAATAAATTAATATAATAATAATATATATTACTACAAATATCGCGGTGACAACATTACGGGGACTATGATCGATCGTAAAATAGGCGCTGACGGGTGTAGGTACATCCAAAATAGATAATAATATATAATATGTGGTTGATTATAAATATTTACCTTCGAGTATATCGTACCTATACGACACTATTATTGCATATTAGTTTTTTTATTTTATTTTTTTATTTTTTTTTATTTTTAATAATATCGTGGTTTTTAGATTCTGAGCGGGGCGACGAATGGGGACGAATCATCGGTTTCACATTATAACGATATGTGTTTTGATTTATTTGTTTAGTTACGTTTTGTTTGTGCGTGTGTACACGACGAGTCGATAAAACCCTTCGGTTTTCACCTTCGATGATACAAATCGCATCAAGTTTGTACTTTGGAGAGGTCAAAATTAAAAATGAATAATGCCTACTGGCTACTTTTGTTGTTGTTGTTGTTGTTGTTGTTGTAATCGGCAAACATAATTAAAAAATTAAGGAGTTTTACGCTAAGCCCGTTCTGGGCTAAATTTATTTCTTTATTTTATTATAATATTCAAAAACGAATACCTGCAGAAACTTGAAATTTTCACCGAGTGTTTATACAATAATTTTCTATGTGTAGTATAATTTTCAAAATATTTTGACTCTTTTTGTGCTATTCATATAGACTGTTAACATTTTTTAATTTTTTTTTAGCGTTTTTTCATAAATATCGATAAAAATTTTAAAAATACCTTAAAATTGATTGCAAAGTTCCTAATAAGTTAGGAATTAATTAGTTAGTATTAATATAGTTAGGAGTTAATTTCTCTGTAAAAAAACATCAACAATTTAAAGTTGTATTAATTTTTTATAAGTATTTGGTTTTAGAACTTTGACAAATTTTTGAAAATTACGAATTATTTTGTAGTTAGAAATGATAAAAAAATTTCTGTTTATATCTCAAATGTAAAAATTAAATAGGTTTTTTATATTTTTTGCAAACTATACTATGAAAAAAATTTCTAACGAAAAATCAAATGAATTTTTTAAAACCATTTGAATTTCATTTTTTGACAACGGATTTTCACTTGTAGGTATATAACTATTTCTTCTCAAACGATTTTTGATTTTTGTTGTAATTCAAAAACAAATAACCGTATAAATTTGAAGTTTTTAAAAAATGTTTAAATTATGATTTTTTATTCATGGTATAATTTTCAAAATATTTTGATTCTTACTGTGCTATTTATAAGTGATAAATTTTAATTTTTTTCTTCTAAATTTGTCGATATAAAATTAGTCTTTGAGTTAAAATTCTTCAAACTTTAATTTAAGATCCAATAGTTAAAAATATAATAAAAACTTTTCTTTTTATATCCAAGTTTTAAAAATTTAATACAAGATACCTTATAAGTAGTTTATGTTGATGTTATTAAACCTAAACAAAAAATAGACAATTATTTTTCATAGACATTTTAAGTTCAATATTGAATGAAAATACTTATTTAAACGACAAATAATAATGTTTACTATTTTGTTACAATTTTCTTCTTTTTTTTTATTATAAATGTATACAATCTTAACACATATATTCTTTACAATAAGCATAATTGATGAATGGGGGTTATAATGACTGCATATCTGAGGGAAGGGACATTGCCCATTTGTGTCAAAAAAAAAATTAATTCGTTTTGGGTATGGATGATTTGCGTCAAAATAAAAAAGGTAAGTTTTTCTGACAGCTCATTTGCACAAAATTTACTTGTGTAAACATTTTACAATAACGACTTGGTGTAATTCATGTTTAAAAACACGACATACGTTAAACTCGTATTAAAGTTATTTTTATGAGTCTATAGATCCTAAAGTTTTGTAAATTGTTGTATAGATATAGACTGAAACCAAGTTTTATACCAGTGTTTTATTATATTGCATAATGTATAGTTACTCCGTTATCGGATATTGTTTTCTTCAAATCATCGCATTAGATCGATCACAGTGTGATTTTATCAGGTATTTTTTGTCATTACGTTACATATTAAACAAAATTATTTAACAATATTTTTGTGTGTATATTTTTTTATTTTTTTTTTTTTTTAACTTATTAGACGTTGCTCTCTTGGCCACAAATGTGTTTCATCAACATCTGAATTTAAATAACTTATTTTTATTTTGCATTTTTCAGTTTTTTAAGTTATTTTTTGTCATTTTTAGGTCCTATTTTCCTTTTTAGTTCAATTCCTTGAATTTATAATTATATTTTGTTAATTAACATCTTTACACGCATATAGTTTTTGTTTTACACAGACTGTTTATAAGTACCTACCTATGTCAAATTTATATTTTATAATATAATGTTTCACACAATAGTTATATTCGGGTTAAGACGGTTAAGTATAGATAAAGATTCGATAGAATAAGGCAAAATTGCTAGCTGTAATTTTTACTTTCGACAATATAAAATATGCTTCAATAGTACAATTTAATAATCTTGAGTAGTTTTTATTATTATTACTATTCTTTTAAAAAATAAAAAAAAATGTATTTTTACTAGATTTAATCAAATATTTATAATTTTTAAGTCATTTTTTGTGATTTTTAAGTCATATTTGCATTTTTTTTTAGGTAAATTAAAATTTTTTTTAAGGTCATCAACTTTCGAGCTCTAGTTATAAATTATAAGAATAAAGATGTCTACAATCACAAGAGAGAAAATTATAGTTGTAGAAAATGATCACAAGTATGTACGTATACTGGCGCATATTTTTAAAAATATTGAAAAGTATTGTTGTTTAAATAAAATATGCCCAGCAAAAATATTTATTCAAGATGAAAATATTTTTAAAAGTAATAGTAGTTGTAAACATTTACTTTTATTTTCATGAAATATGTAAATATAAAATTATGTTTAAATATTAATTTATTTACCTAATATACAAAATAAACTGTTTTCGAAATATACAATTTTAATTTGATACTTTTTTTTTCTATTAACAAAATGTACTCAAATTTTATCTTATCAAATTAAAAACGATTTCAGTTTATATTTTATAGTTGCACATAATCATAAATTGTGTAAAACTATTGTTTGATAAAAATATATAACTGAAACATGCAAGCGTGTAATAGTTGATAACGTAAGTATTTGTTCTATAGAAAAATTATTTTATCAAAAATGATTAACTCCATTAATTCAAATTTTACCATATCTGTCACTACGATACGAAAAAGTTTTTACCATGTTAAACTTCAACAAAAAGTTCTTCCTTCAAATCTTAAACCTGTATAATAGATGTTATTTATAAAGTATTAAATAAAATTGATTTGACTACTTCTATAAACCAAGATTTTTTATTGATTAACGAAGAATCATTTGATATAATCATATTTATTTGCAACAAAAATTTACAATTTTTATGCAAGTCAGAAACGATTTATATTGACGGAACTTTTTCGTATTGTCCAAAATATTTTATTCAGTTACTAATTTTTAATTCACGGATTTATCAATTAATATTATGTTTAACTATTATAATGTTAAAAATAAAAATAAAAAATGTATTGTTATAATGTAAATTTTTATATCTTTATTTATATTTGATTTTTGAATTCAAATTTTAACGTATGTCATGTCTTTAAATATGAATAACACCAAGTCGTTATTGTAAAATGTTACAGAGGTAAATTTGGCGCAAATCTGAGCTTTACGTATCTTTTGTTGTATTTGTATTCTTAATTTTGTTTTTTTTCGTTATTCAAATTTAATTAAATATAATGGTTTGTTTATACATGCTACCATTTATTAGTACTCAATTATATAAATTAAGTAAACTATCTGCCAAGATTAATAAAATTGTCATCAATAGTTAGATAATAAAATTGCGTGACACTCACTTAGACTTTTATTTTCATGGGCTGTTTTTACGGGTATAGTCACTTTGGATCAAAACATAAATATTTACAAACATGCCTTGTTTATAAAAAAAGTTATTCAATTAAAAAAAATAGTATGAAAAATATTAATTAAAAAAGCTTAAGTATAAATTTAAAAAAATAAAATAAATTGATGTTGCATTTGTTGTGAGATTAGTTGTGTTGCACTTAATGTTTTTTGGTTAAATGAAGATAAAATAAACTGGAAGTAATAATGTTTTGTTTAAAAAACATTAACTTATATGATGTTATAATTCACTGTTTCGATATTAACAGGTTTTTTGTGTTTATATGCAATTAATTCAATGAATGAAGTTCTCGATATTAATTTATTTTTATACGCTTATGTTCAAAGCAACTTGAATTTGATTTGTTCGTTCACTTGCTTGAGATTTCAATTTTTTTTAGAAATCTCCAAAAATGATTGTTATTTGGATCTGCGAGTTTAATTTATTAATTTCTTTTACCAGATAGATATAGTTTGTATTTAAATAGTTCAAACTGTTTATAGCACTAATTATCAATAACTATTCGATAATACCCATCATTAATATAAATATTCATTTTGGTGTAAATTATATAGGTACCTTATTATTTCGATGCAAGTTATTAACTTCCATTCTTACTGGAGAGTGCTTATTTTCTTGGGATTTTCAATTAAATATTTTTGCTGGGGGTTTTTTATGGATAATTTTTTCCGACTAGTGACTCCATATTTTTTAGGTAACCGCTAATCTGAAAATGCTTATCTTTTACCTTTTAGTATATTCATTTTTAGTTTTTTATACGCAATTATTATTACTTGTAGGCAGTTATAGCATACAAATAATAATCTCATTATATAGTCTTGTAGGCATAAAAAAAAGCTTATACAAGTTAATTAAAAAACAACTGCCGTTTAGGTTACAAATATCATAATAATTTAAAGCTAAAAGTGGGATTCTTAATACCCTCGATGACCTTCCAGTAGCTTTTTAATAGGATCAAAACATAATCTACATTAAAAGGTGCTAACGTGAGGGATTAGATAACCGCCAATACAATGACCGCGAACAAATAATCCCTATAAAAGGAGATTATGTACATATATTACATGTATTACCCAAAGGTAACAAAATAATTACAATGCCGGTTTTATTAAGTCAGCTTTAATGCGTTTTATTATTTTATACATTGTGAATAATGATTATACACTTATAGGTAAACATTTTAGTCAATAAATTAAAGTGACAATATTAAACATTTGTACAAGATATACTTTACTAGGTAAAATAGAATTAATTACCTCAAAGATAAACTACTATGTACCCGAGCTACTAATTAAAATAAATTATTTGTATAAGTTCTGCCATAATTTAAAAGTTTTAAGTTTCATCAATATTATGTTTAAATGTTTAAAATGTAAATATAGCTTTGTTAATATCGTCTATTCGTGGACAAATATTGAGAACGCAATATAAATCATAGAAGATGCCGGTTTTTAATATACTGCATTGTAACAAAAAGTCGTAGGAACACTGATCTGACACATATAAAGGAATATAGGTGTGATAACAGGTGTCTTGATTAAATATTAAATTTTAACGATAAAAAGACGACTCTGGTATCTATGGTATCATTGGTTAACCATTAACAAATAAATTTTAAGGTCAAAAATAATTTTTATTTAAATAATTTAACTTAACCTAAAACAATTATATGTACATTTTATTGTTAACTAAATTAGGTAGGTATATCTTTCATATACCATCCACAAATCACCGCATTAGATTAGAGTTAAAGATTAGTTACTGCAACAAAAAAAAAAAAAAAAATGATTAAAATGTAATAAAGATATAAGGTATTGTTTATTACGCTAAATACGTTTGTTTTTTTCTAAAAAAATAATTAGTTATACTTTTACTTTTTACATTTAATAAATCACAATGGAAAACTGCTGATTTCCTAAAGAAAATGTAGGTAGGGTACTTATGTATCAACATAAAAATGCAAGTTCCGGTGTTTTACACAATCACTTACACAAAGTACATAATAGTATTGTCATAACAACATATAATCAAAGCATAATGTGTACGTATAGAGATTCAATAATAATTATTGTTTATAACAAAGCAATACAGATATATTAGACTTGTGTGTTTAAAGTACAATTGCAAACAAAGCATAATAACAAATTATTGTTTGAGTTAATATTTTAAACTTAACAATTATTGTCAATTTGTATGCGTAATATAGGTACTAGTTTGCAGATAAATATTATATTTTTTTATGTCAATATAATATTAATACGTATATTTATTTTAAATACTGTAATTATTTATTCTTATGTTTTTATTGTATAAACACAATACTCACATACTCAACATAAGTAAATTTGATTAACGCATTACGAATTACGAATAATTGGTATTTAATGTACCTATATAATAGTATAATAAATATAGGCGCATCGTTAACATATATAGTATAGCTATATGGGTAAGTGTATAGTATACTTGTGTCTTACGTGTATTTGTGGAAAATATTATATTATTTGTTGATTTTCTATGTACCTATGTTTATATTTATTCTTGGCGATTTCACTCAATAGATGTCATTAATTTTGAGCACTTGATATTATAATCTATTAAGGTAAAATCAAACATTAATATTGTATTAACTGTTGTGTTTTGATAAATGTAAATATATTAAATGTATCTTATTGGTGAATGGTAATTATGAAAACGATCTATGTATTCAAGATGTAGTTGATAAGTAAATAGTATAAAATTATTGTAAACAAAACTATAAAGTATAATTTAATTCACTTTATTACTAAACCACTCGTATTATTTTATTACTTACCTTACTACCTACCTATTAATATAGCAGTGCAAACTAATACCTCTATGGGTATATTAAGTCTAAAACTTTAAAATCATGTTATATAAACATGTTCGTAAGTCTAAGTGTGTACAAAATATATAACTATTTTTATTATTATATTGGTATACGTGTTTACGTGTATACAGATATATATATATATGCTATTGTATAGCTTTATAACAATGTAAAATTATATGTCAACAAACAACAAGCACTGCGTATCTGTTAAAGCCATTATTTTTTTTCAGCATTTACCGAGTCGTTAAATAAACAGTTAGGAATTACTACTGTAGCTGTTTCTTAATTATATTATTAATTGTACTGTTTTTCCACGATGTTTGATTAAATTAATATTTAATTTCTCGACATTATGTTAAAACAACATTATTATTTTAGTTGATTATGAGATGAGATGCAGTTTCGTAACACAATTATTATAAATTATAATTGTTTACGTAAAAACTAAGGTTATTAAGTAGAACAATGTTATCAATTATAAATGACCATTGTTTCTGTGTACCAACTGCCAAATGTAATATTATGTAGACATGTAATGCCTACTTATATCTGAAATTGACACTGATACATTGTTGAACGTTCAGTAATTTTAAGATTATAGAATATAGTAAGATTCTATCTTCGACATCATTAAGCCCCATTGTCAGTGTCAATTTGCTCGCAAACAAACTACAGACTATATTATATTACAATAGTATCTTTTAACTGACCCTATTAATATATTAAGTCGTTTTCGTCGTGTCATATGCGTGCTTTGTGTATGGTATATTATGTAATACATGTGTAAATATAAATATATGCGAGTTGTGAATCACTAAAAAATTCTCTAACACAGACTTTGGTAACAGTGTATGTAACTTTGTATGTGGCTTACAAAATGTGCTCTTAAAAATTATAAACACGCTATTGCCAAAAATATTTATCATTACTGCAATACTACTTTTTTGTTAGAAAATATAAAAAATAATTTGTTTTCGATATTTTGTTTGTGTTGAAAAATAAAATAATTTATTTTGTAAAGATTTTGTAATTTATAATTTATTAATTTTAATTCTCGTCACACAATTAATCCACGAATATTGATTATAATTAAAATTAAAACATCTACATATTTTTTTTCTAAAACGTGTTATTTCAGGACTTTGCTCATAAACTATCCAAAAAAAGTGTCTATTCTAACCTGCAGATTTATTGTAAGTACGTACGTTGCTAACCACTTGCATACGTCTATGCTCCGAAGTCTCAATGGTCACTGCTGCCGATAAGCATTTGAATAATAATGATAATAATAACGATAATAATAATAATATAATATATGTATTTATATTTATAGGTATTTTCAACTTGCTAATAATACCTGTATGGCTATAAGATATTTTGGTATAAGAAAACAATCAAAGACGCTTCGAAACATGACGTATTAGTATATAATATTCTTTTTTAATTTATTTGCCTCATACATGTTATTAGATGAATTACCGAATTTGATTACGTTTGTTATTAATAATTATTTATCATAATTTTTATTATACATTATAATAAAAAGTATGATCCTGAGGATTTAAAATTTAAAATAAATATTTTATGGTTACATTTATGGTATTTATGATGTAAAATGTAGGTGCGTGCCAAAACACTCGTAACGGGATCGATATAATAAACGAGTAAATTGTTCCGGGTCGTGTACAAGTTACGGTATTTATTCTGTTGTATATGGGTATAGCATATTATTGCGACACACATATTATATCACTTTTATAGTATAGTCGGGTCGATCCGCGACGGTTTTGTCAAAACGTATTAAATATAACGACAACAATAACAACAACAACAACAATAACAATAATAATAATATAAATGTAATATATGTTTAACGAATTTAAAATTGTATTTATATAGGGCATGATATTATTCCGATGTCCAGTGACGTTCCCGCGCGATATAAACAAGCGCGCACAATCCAGGTGATGGGTACCGGGTGTGTACAATAGGAAGAGACGCGCGGCGGAAGTAGGCATATACGTATTTATATATTATATTATGTAGTATACATATATATAGTATACGCGTGCGTATGCTCGAAAGAAAAGCAGGATATTACATATATAATATATATATGGGCGTTCGTCGTGTGCGAGAGACGGCGAGAGAGTGGAGAAACAGATGAGTGCGAGAGAGAAGCGACGTTATGTGCACGTATACCTACATATCTCTCTCTCTATATATAATATATAATATACGTTTGTACGTGTAGGGCGATTGTGAATGTTTGCAAACACTCCCCGTCACGACCCCTATATGACTTGTATAAACGTCGTCGTCGCCGCCACCGCCACCGCGCTATATACGGTCGCGTTTGGCCTGCAGTACGCGAACTTGACGACCCTCCGCACCCGAGTGCGGGGCGTAATGCGGGGCTCTCTGCAAATTGTACGTACAAGTACGATGATATATATGTATAATGTGCGTGTGTGTGTATAAGTACATACGAGAGGAGAGTCGTCGGATATTGGACGTTTGCACCGTAATAATAACATAGCGAGTATCGTGTCCCGCCCTGCCCTCCAGCCGAGACACCGTTATCAACGATGTGTGTGTGTTTAGGGCGTTGAGGGGGGTGTGTAGGGGTGGTGATCGTCGACGCTTCAAGACAGCTGTGTCGAGCAGCGGTCTGTATGTGTGTGTGTTTTGTCATGTCGTTCTTACATATTGAGTCACAAAGACAACAAAACACGACAAATCGATAATATATATATGTATATATATATATATTTGGTGTTTATTTCGATAACGGAGATTTTTAATTTATATAATATTATTATTTATTAAGTTCGTCCGGTAATTTTTTTTTTTGACAATTTTTTTTACTTCCGGCTCTGCAAGTTTGCACAATTATTGCGTAGATGGAGTTCAATAATATATAGGTATGGTAAGAGATACATTATTTAGACTCGGGGTTTACTTTTTTCGTGACTGATTTATTTTGACAGACTTTGTGTTTGAAAACAAAAAGTTCCAACTAATATTTTTTAAATATCGAATCATAGGTATTTGTTTTGATGTAGTCACCAATCTAGTGTGGAATTAACTCGATTGGATAAAACTCATAAGTAAGATGCACGTATGATCTAACATAAATCAGTTCTATCTCCTTATATATATTTGTATTATTTATTAACTTGTTAGTATTTAAGTTTCAGTACGATATCAAACAACATAAAACACATTGTTAGTTTACTTTGTATCAAAAGGTTTAATCATTTCTATCTTTTAATTTTCATTATTTTCAAAACTTATTATTAAAATTAATATGTTTTAACCTAAATGCAAGTTTGCATTAGAGTAACATGATTTGTTCAATTTATTCCATTAAAACTTTTTTATTGTTTATTGTTAAAGTTGTATGAAATTATATTATAAATATGTAATTTATAGGAAGCGTATTATAATAAATATTGGTACTTTGCCAATTCTGCAGAGCTTTTAAAGTAAATAGGGACTGATTAAAAAAGATGATAGGATTTTAATAATTTACCAACATATATATTTAACAAAATTCAATAATAATAATTATCGTACCCAGATTCGATTAATATTATTATATTAAAATAAATATATATGAATAACATAATTTTAAAAGTACATATTTTTTACTAAACATTTATTTTTTTAATACTAGTAAATGTATAATATTATATAATATGAAAAATATATTTTTGTAATTATATATTGATATGAAAACCATTGAAAACCAATTAAAATTAAGAAAAATTTAAACTATATACACACTTTTATTTATATCTTTTACAATATTGGGTTCAATAGCTGCAACCCTTTATCTAATCTTCCCTTCTAGAATTCTAGACGGTTCTATGAACGTTTACTGGATTACTTTAACGTTAAGTATTAAATACTTAAGTAAAGCTGGGGAATATAGGTCGATGGAGGATAAATAACCTTCATAAATATGATGATTTTTTATCTCATATTTTAATGAGACAAAGTATAATTTTAAGAAATACAAGTTGTAGATTTAGAATATATTTTTGTATTCAAGTAAATTGAACTGCGAAATGCTATATTGAAATGTTAAAGTTATTTTAAATAGTAAATTTACCTTTTAATAACTGCATGTTTGCACTAGCCACTAGAAATATAATAGGTAGTTAATAATATTTTTTTATATTAAAATAACAAAAGCAAAATTACTACTATATTATAGTCTATAATAGTATAATCTACAACATTTGATAAATTATTACCAGCAAAAGACTACTAAAAATTTTTTAATTTTTTAAGAACTATATTTATATATTCAATGTATTACAGTGATCATCTATATAAATCGCCCAAAAAGGTCTTAGTTAAAGGTGGACATAGGTATATTTGTAAGTTGAAACAAAGCGTATAGTATAAGATATATTCTATCGATTTTCATAAATAATATTTTATACATTCTTATAAATGAAGACCTGCACAAAGGAAATATTTTATTGCACTCTATTGTAGAAAATGATTAGGCTTCACAAATACTAAATAGTCGATTATATAATATATATAGATACATATTAACAGCGAGAGTAAACATTATTAAACACTCTATCACCGGCGTTATACTTAGTACAATATTCCCAACGGATTACGTATAGTGTGTGATATACTGTAGAGTCCATAAACTGCAATTTATCAAGATAGTAAATATTATATACTAATATACTATACCTATTTATGATTATCTTGCGTTGAAAAACGCTCCTATGTAAAAGCTACATTACGACATTTGCAGCATAGCCTGCAGTCTATTAGGGTATACTGATAAATAATAATTGATCGTATTTGCATAACATTTCTTGGATAGTATATGATTTTTTTAATAGAAACCGCCTCAAAGAGTATTAATATTTTAGAATCTAAGAGCAGTGGTAAATATGTCTATTGGTTTTACAATGATGTGTTTTGTTTACTTCTTATTTATCTAATTTTATGTCTGATGACACCATTAAGAGTAACCGAGTAAGTAGTAGTAGTAGTAGTAGTAGTAATAGTCTAGTTTGTAATTTAGGATCAAATCAAAAATCAACATTTTCTATATTATTTTTCAATACAGCAGAAAATAAAACAAAAAATAAATGTAGTTGATAATTATGCTGATGGTATACTTGTATACTGCAGAATATTTTCTATTTAACTTAAGGAACATTATTGATTGGCTTATCTTATAATTTATTTATGTAAGAATACTAGTGTTTGCTGATGATATAAAATTATACATGAACATATAATCTAGTCTTAATTGTGTGAGATTGTCAAGTTGAACTCAATCGATTGGTTAGTTGAGACTAAAAAGTCAAAAACTACAAATTTATAAATGAAAATATTAGGTAACAACTTTTACAACTTTAAAATTTTCAAAAACGAATAAAAAATTCACTTAAATGGGTTATTAATATAATTTTCCAAGTTATCAGTTTGTGGTGTTGGTTATTCCGTTAATGCTCTTTAATGAGGCATATTCTTGAGTATGGATCCGTTTTATGAGATCCATTGACTTTTTTTCGTTCATCAAATAATACAAAAGAAGAACTTACATTTTACTGCTTCATGTTTATTGGCCTACCCTGCTAACGGATATTAACTTTAGAATGTTTTCATGTTAACTGAAATAAATATCACTCCCTTATCAGTTATCATACCTCTCTTTACCAATTACTATTTTTGTAATTATCTTCTACACTGTATAACATGTTTGCCCATTCAAAACTCTGATTTTGACTACGAAATATTTTAAATTAAATATGTAAACCATATAATATTGGAGTTAAAAATATTTTAGTTATTTATATGTAATTTGATTTTTGATTTTAAACTTGTTTTCTATTTGATTAAAATAAATAAATATAAAATAAAAATTTAAAATTGTTTTATAATTTTTTTATCCCTCAGATGATTATTTTTCTAAGGAATGTCATTGAATGCACTTGCGTTTATTACGTTCATTATATTTAGCAATACTTCGAGATATATATTATTCATTAAAAGACCAATGACGTTATTTCTCTCGATTTTTACGATATTTTACATATTTATTCAAAACATATATAACATGTCTATAGAGCGTATGAATATCGTGGTTTTCCGTTTTTTTATAACGAAAATTGTCAAAGCCGAGTTTGCATTTTAAAATACCAACAAAAATACTCGATGAATTCTCCGTTTTATGCATATAAATGGCACTCTACGCTATAGAGTCTACAATTGTGTGTAATACTGTAATATATATATTATATATTTATATATGTTATTGTACTCTGTTGTGCTTTTATATAATATTTGTATATTGCGCGCTGTTTGACTGTTTGAGTTTTCATTAAAAAACAAAAACCCTGCTTACAATCGTCGTACACGAATCGATCGTTTTATATTTGTATACGTTTTTCTCGCCTTTTTTTTTCTCCACGAGACCTTTTTTTTTATAACGACGACATTACACATTGCATACATACAAAGAAAATAATATATTTTCTATCATATTATACATCGCACGCGCGCGTCCAATATGCTGGATCGCGAAAATAAAATATTCTTCTATTCAGTAGGTCTTTATATAGTATATAATGGCTATATAGTATATATGCAATATACGCACACAATACTCGTCGAAAAATAATTACGTTAATGGTAATAATTGTATGAAATAATATTATATAATACCCATCTACACTGCATGGACCATGCGAGAATCTTTCAAAACAAAATAACTGCTAATTATATTATGATAAATAATATATTTGTAAAAATAAGCAGTGGCCAAACTTTCAACCGTGATCGACTGATTGATCACAAAAGATTTCAAAGTCGATATTTATATTATACATTTAATACCCCTAGATCTTTAACCAAAAAAGTTTAGCCACTTCTGGTATATATAAATATATAATGCATAATGCATAGTCAAAAATTGAATTTTCAACTCTATGTATCGTAACTTAGTGGTGTAACCAACTTTTTTTTTGAGAGGATGAAGAAATTTCAATTTATTACATTTATTTATACAAATTATACTGTTTACTGGTATATATTATAATTTATAATATATATATATATATATATATTATATATATAATATATAATATATAATATATATATATATATTGTATATCAACTCACTTTTAAATATTACATTATATTATGAGTTATGACGATATAGTCTATGTTAATAAGAATTTATTATCTAGATTACAAATAAAAATAAATTTATTATAAATTGTTTTATTGACAACGTATGCACTATGCTGCAAAATATGTTGGGGTGGAGGCATGGTGGTTTTAGCATTCTTCCGTGTGTCTGCAGAGCACTGTTGCAACATATTCAATTACGCTGCACGTATAGGTACTCACCTAAGTATCAAATGCAGACAGATTATGGATATTTTATTGTGTAGTGATGATAGAAGAATCGCTGAGGTTGCAATCGTCAAATATTACCAGGCAAGATGAAAGGCACCTACCCTATCCCAAGTTTATCGTCCACCGTTCACCGTTTCGGATTATTATAAATTCATGGTGATGCCTGCGCTGCGCCATATCGTGTAAGTCGTAAACCGTGACGATCGTGTACCAGGGTATGTTTCGTGTAAGTAAGGCAATCTAGCATCGACGCCGCGCCACAGTCGCGCATTCTTCTCGCGTCGCGTGCACTTGGCCTGGGCAGCGGCGGCGACGGCGGTTCGTTTTTGGTTTATTACGGACAAATATTGATGTTTGGCAAAGAACATCCATTTGAAAAGTACAACGGCACAAGTACACAAAACACCAAGAGACGGTTACCTATATATAATATTCCCCCTGGCCACAATGTCACTCTAGTAATATATCGATACGCGGCGATAGGTATATATACTCAAATTTACCGAATCAATGTTATTATTAAGTGTGTTTGCATCGAAAACAAAATATAAACGTTTATGTATGTGTGTTGTGTGTGTGTGTGTGTGTACATAATATATATTATTAACGTGAATAATACATATCATACACAATATACACATACAGAACCGTCGTTTAAGGGTGCGGGTAAATAGGATTTTCAAACAGTCGACGCCCGTTTGTATAATACATTTTTACAACAATATACGTACTTATATGGTTATCATATTATTAAGCCCAATTAAATACATCTCATTATCTTATACATACGACGACAAAAATATTAAATATGCACGTGTTTGTATAAATGAACGAAATCGTGTTGGACTAACAATAGTAACTATCGTTTCTAATTTAATAATTATGTTTGATTTCAAATCAAATATTATATTAGATATAGTTTCATGCGCGCACGAGTAGGTACCGAACGGGTGGTAAACGTTTATTTGGACTTTGTCACTATATTAGCATAGGTATAAATGTATAATGTTAATACAGTGTCTGCAATAGTGTATAAAAAAAACAAATCACAAACCACTAAAAATAAATAGACGATTGTTGTTGTACTTTATTCGTACATATTTATACACTGAGTTCCGAGTTGTGTCCACAACAGCGTGTTGTCTAACGACAACATATATATACACCGCAGTAAATGATAATACTATTGTCATTTCGCAAACGTGATACAGTGAATTTAGCTTAACGCAACCACTATAGATTATCGAATCAGCCATTTATTGAATAAAAAAAGAAATGCCTATAAACTATATAATATCACTGTTGTATTGTTAAATGGAATTTTTATTTCAAACACCGTGTATTGGATGGTTGAATCGTTATTATTATGTCTTAAATAGATCTATATGTAGGTACCTATAGTATGTATAGGTAAGTAGTTAAAATCAGAATTGATTACATTCAACGTGATAATGTAATTTTAAGCTAATATAGAAAATAATTATGTAATGGCGTTTAAATTTACATAATCAATAACTGAATTTTTTTATCGTATATTTTTTTTGTCAATAATAGGTAATAATTCATGAGGTACCTGCAGCTATACATAAATATATAATCTTATATTAATTCGAATTGAAACAAAGAATGTATTGATTTTACACTTAAATGTATGTGCTTTTTATTTATTTATTTTTATATGCCAAGACACATTTTCTAATAATAATAATTCTTCGTCAAATTTGAAAAATATTTCTATAACATCAGATTGGACCTGGATGGTATTTATGGGAGGACAATATTCAAAATTCTCAATACTTTTTAAAATAATCGAGGAAAAATATCAACACATTATTAAATTTTTAATATCATTATTAAAATAATTGATTAGTAGCTTAGAACCATTAGACTAGCCAACCAATTATAACGTCTTCGTTCAGATTTTTTTTCATCATTCATAGTATGCAATGATGTACCTATATATTATTGAACTAATATTTACATATTTATTACAGTGATCCATTCAATGACAAAGAATACTCGAAACTTATTATACATCAGAGTGGTAACTGACTTACTGAATTTTTTTAATTTATAAGTCTATGAAATATAGTATAAGCCATGAGCGTCCCCAGACATTTTTCTAGGAAGGGGCAAAATTAATTAAAAAAAAAAAAATAAAGATTTTTTTTTATACATTTTATTTATAGAACATTATCATTAAATTATTACAGTTAGTAAACAAATTTAAAATTTTAAGGGGGGAAAGTACCCCGTCTTCCCCCCCCCCATTAGGGACGCTCATGATATAAGCAAATATATTTTATGTAATTAACCGGTTAATAGTATCAAAATAATTTGCATTAGTATGTCAATACTCATTCGTTTTAAATGAAACTCATTTAATTATAGTACCTACATGTTAGATATTGAGGTATACTTAAATATGTATATAGAGTAGATGTCAGATGACTGTAATTTTTAGCGATGTTAAAAATAATATATTGTGTATATTGTATATAAAATATGTAATTTTACTTTTTCGAGAATACAGTACCTATATTGTATTACATGTTACGGTAAAAGTAGATTATCGGGTAAGGTGGATTTATACATTTTCTAGGTATTATAGTACTTGCCCATTTGTGTGTAGTATTCCCATTAAGAACATTTTTTCATTTTAATATACAATTTATTATAAAGTTATAACGCCCAGTTAACTTAAGTCAAATTATTCTTTAACCGGACAAAATATTATCCTCAACGGGAAAAATGGTATTTTAATGATAGTTTCTCGAGATCCGGGTAATGTATACCTACTACCTGCATAGACTATAGTCAATGTATTATGTTACCCGCAACATATACATAATATTATACTATACATTTATCATAATATATTCATTCTAACATTTTGGGCGGACCAATGGTTCCTCCACCCCCGGATTTAACACAAGTTCCATCTATGCAGTCACGTATATATAATATATGTATATCATTATGGCTTATGGCTGTTATATTATTTACGACGTTGTGTAATTGGTATAATACTTCTCTAACTATACCCATTAATTTAACGTTTATGCTTAAACTGCATGTCATATTGTACGAATTGAATTAACAATTATTATTGTACGTTCGCGACAATAGACTAGTTATTGTAAGTTTATAATATTATGCTGCAGTGTCTAACCGTGCATATAATATTATGTAGGTACCTATCTACATATGCATGCCTACATATTCTATCGTGTGTACCTAAACATATTGTACGGGCGTATACGGTGACTTAACCTAGATATAATAAACAGCGCGTAATGAGACATGCACACTAACATGAAAAAACCCCAAATTATTGTTTAAAAATTGTTGAATAGTCAGTAGTCAGATAATATAGATGGGAGGGATAGTAGAAGAACAAATACAGGTGTGATGATTACATCTGGCAAGTACATTAGAAGTTTGTTGATTCAAGTGTATACAAAAGAGTCTAATGAAATGCTGTCAACGATTTAAATTCCATCGTGTATGGCTTATATACCCTACAAATATATTTTAAATAATATGGTTATACTTCAGTCGTTATAAATTACGTTAGGGAACAGCAGTTTATCCACGAGTTTATATTATATACCAATAGACACATTATTATTATTATTATTATTGCTCAATGCTCGATGAAAACTCCAATATTTAAAAAAAAAAATTGTATACCTATAAACAGTATAAACATAATTACTATTTATTGTTTTTTAACATGTTACCTATTTATAATGCATGGTAGGAATTATGTTGTTCCTCTATACCTATAACTATAACTACAGTTAATAGTTAAATATTAAACATACACAATTTGATTACCGATATTATACTATACAGAACGAATGGCAATTTCATTGAATTGCCACAATTCATCATTTATTTGCTATGTATAGGTATAAGTTGGTATACATATTGTATAGTCTTTATACGATTATAGGGCTGTATATCTATAGAAAGTTTATATAATTTTTATGCTCTTAACAGTTGAATTAAATGTTGTTCGAAATTGAATACAAATATTTGTATTAAATAATTAAATTTAGTATGTTATAGTATATAACTTTTAGTTAATACAATTATTTATTTAATTGTTGCAACAGTAATAAAGTAGGCGGTGTAGCAGTAATATAATTTTTAAATATTTTTTTAATGCTACGAAAAAATAATATGTACTTATACCTATATTAAACACAGTAATTAACACATTTATTATACAGCAAACAACATAATTAAAGTTTTATAGGAATATTATTATTTTTAGAACTATTGTACCTTGTATATTGTTTGTACCAATATACAATATGTATGAAAGAATGATATATTTTATCGGAGTTTTATATTTATCAGCAATATACACGCTCAAAAACCCGATTATATGTAAAGAAATGAAGTAGGTACATATAATAAATCACGATTAGATTTCCAGAATTTCAAATTCAATTATAATCTACACTGCTACACAATGGTATAATAAAATTATACTATAATATTACATTAAGTATTAATATTTAAAATGTAGTTAGATTATCGGTGTACTAATAATATGACAGTATTATATATTATATACCTACGTATACTGCAGGCGCATAATAATCTAAATTAATTTCTATTTTATGACCATCAATAATTGCTGCCAATGAGTTTCAAATTTAAATTTTTATATTTTCTTTTTAACAGCATTGCAAGACTTTAGACAATGATATATTAATACAGTAAGTCTAAAATTATGCTCCGTGAATCCGTAAGGTTTCGCCAGAGTGATCTAAGTGCTCCATAGAGTATAATATATGTTAACATTCAAATAAAAACAAATTCAATATTATAAGTATTGTAAATTGTAATAATTGTCATGATTTATCGTTTATATTTGTTAGTTTAAAATTTATATTTTTTAGTTTTTGGGGTGTCATTGACAACTTAAGAGTTCTGTGTACAAAAGAGTTTGAGAACCACTAAGTTATACTAGATAAATTACAATTTATTAATTAATAGTTATTATTTTATTATACTGTGGAATATCCGTGT
The DNA here is from genome assembly GCF_002803265.2 of Melanaphis sacchari. NCBI lineage: Eukaryota > Metazoa > Arthropoda > Insecta > Hemiptera > Aphididae > Melanaphis > Melanaphis sacchari. The sequence goes on along the minus strand of NW_020271213.1, from coordinate 74,191 downwards.
ATACTCAAATACAGATTAAGGTTTTTGGGAGACCAAAAAGTTGATACTTGCTGATTGTAGAGCCTTATAAATGGAAATATATTCTATATTCCATTTTTATATCTCTGTTAGGACGTTAATACGTATAATGATTGGCGCATTAATTGATGTACCCGAAACTTAATATAGTTATGTATAACTACCTACTTTCTGTTAAGGAATAATATCAGTATATCACTAATAAATATACATATTATGGAAAATGAATCAATAATTCAATGTAATTAAATTACAATAAAACACAAAATTTCACACTTTTAAAATAATATATTTTAATATTTTAAACACTTTGATAAAATATTACTTGAAGAGTCAAGTAGGTACCAATAGTTTTTGTTTTCATTATAACCAATATTATACACTACATATTATTATCATATTATTATTTTCAAAATAAAATAATATAATTTATAATTTCAAATTTGCAAAAATATAAAATAATAATATATATATATTAACGAAATCACCTTAATTGTTAGGTATATTATTTTTATCAGTCAAGCAACTGAATTATTAAAAAAATATTCTTTAATAATTTCGAACTTTTACTAGCAAAGTTCTAAAAAAAAAAAAATTATTACAAAAAAATTGTTTAAAATATCCCTTTTTGGGAGTAAATGGTATAACAAAGGCAAGAACTAAGATATTTTTATCTGCATTTTATCCAAGACAGAAATTTTAGAATTTCCGTACTAGTCATAAATTACCTACAAACTACTTTTTGTTATACGCGTCTGTTTTCTTGGATATACAGTGACAGTGATGGTATTTATGTTAGTTAATAATTAGTAAGTAGTAATACAACGCATTATGACTATCATACCAGTAAGTACAATTTTTTTGCTTTGATAGTGCATGTTCACATCTATTGATAATATTATTATAATATCAAATATATTTTAATAGAACTGCGTGTGACTAAGAGAGTAACTCATATACCACGTAGCTGTATTATTATCTATTTGACATACTAGACAAAAAGGTCTAGATGCTTTCGTGTATATTAAATATTATTAATTCGATTTGAACAGTCACTTTTTCACCCACAAAAAACGTTTCAGATATTACTGAGGGTAATTTTTTTATATTTAAATACTTGTAAACGTATTTACTACCCTCACCCCCCCCAAAAAATAAATAAATAAAAAAATAATGTTTACGTGTCTGGTTGTTATTATTACTCGTTTATTTTAAAATGTAATATTTTAACTAGAAACAATATAGGTAAAAATGATCAATTAACACAGTTTTAAACTGGCAATACTATAGTATATTATTAACCATTATATTTGGTTTTTGCGTGGGTCCCTATTATGCGTCAAGGGCTCTTAATCCGGGCCTGTACCTATAGGTACTAGAGCATATGTGCCTATATGTCGACAAGTGGCTTGATCCATTGATGGTTACTATAATAATTAAAGTACTTAATACCCATAATAATATTATTAAATCTGGACAATGAACATGTTACCAGCACTACTACAGCAGTCTGGGTGTGCACACATCGTATATTCCATTTACGTATTATATATTTTATACATTATATATTTTTGGTGATAAATATCGTTCGACAACGCACACAAATTACTTCGATTATACACAGGTAAATGACATTTATAGTATACGTCGTGTCGTGAAAACAGGCGTAAGTCGCGAAAAGCCCGACCCACTGTTGCACCTACACACTTCACGGTAGTGCAAACATTGAACAAAGACCGTTCGCCAAAGCGGCGACAACTACTATACTGCAGCCAACCTACGACTTGCATTACAGGTAAATGCGATCAAGCCGTGAATTCGGTCAAACCGACCAAATTCGATAACGGTAATATTTTAAGTTATTATTCATGACCAATGAAAAATAAAAGCGATTAGGTATTAGTGTATGACCCGTAAGACGAACGAGAAATATAAGCAAACAATAATATTATAGGATCTCGTGGCTTATCAAAAAAAATAATATGTCTGCAGTGGACTATTGTAATGAAATCCAAAGTTTATCTACCTAATAATTTTATAAAATAAATGGCAAATTCATCTTCGAGCTCTCACGTTCTTTTGATTTGTTGTATCAACTCAAATACATACATCGCTTTATGCACACACCGCGGTGATAATACTACAACGATAATTACACTGTAAATGGCCGAATTCCGATACGGCGGAAATGATTTATTTGTTCCGAAAAAACAATACAAGTTAAGTTATAATAGAATGATAGTTAGAAATATTTATTTAGACTAAATATATTGTTACTTATGTCGGTACGGTAACAAAATATAGTATATACAGTAAGATGAATTCTTCAACATCTTAACCTATACGATCTGCTATAGCTGTTATATATAATATATAATATATGTACCTAAGTATTATACAGATGAGATAAAAACGTGATATCTGCGTAGGTATCTCCTATTGTAACTGCATTTATGTGTAGTATAATATTACTTATCCCTGAGTACACAATGATACCTATGTATGGGGTCCATATACAATCAACATAACGATAAATAGTAATGTATAATAATTATAAAATGCCTATACAATATGTATATAAATATATAATTATAACCGCAATGCCGAATAAGACGCACTGCATATTATAGACTTAGTGTATAATACTCGTAACATGTAAAATGTACAATATGCACTCACATTAAAATATAATCAAACCATTTTTTATTATAAGTCCTGCTTATTAAGTTACTATATTGTTTAACACCATATTAGTATTTTTAAAGCGCACAATCATACCTATATATACTACAGGGTAATTCATTTAACAGCATTCATTATCTTATAATATACTTAAGTATTTCTTTTAAATAATTTCAAGTCATTACAAAACAAAATTTTTTGGAAAAAAATTACTTTTTTTACCATATTTTATCATTATCATTTTTTAAGCTTTTTATTCTTTTGAATGACTAACATATACTTTTAATTTTATACTATAGAGAAAAAATATTGTTTGGAGCTTTTAGACCTATAAAAATAAAATTTCAGACAATATCAGTTTACTAAATATATATAAGTACCTATTTAAAGCTTTTACGAATAGTGCAGTGGACCAATATTTTTACGCTGCACCACTCTACTCCGCTCTCAATATTTTAAATATTTAGATATAACTCATAAGCTATATGCGTTTAAAATTTAATGTTTATGTATCGAAGTAGGTATTACAAAATATAGAATGTAGAATTAAAAATGCATATTGTTATTAAAAAAGTAAAAAAATGAAATAATTATGACAAAATAAGTCATGGATCACCTAATATCATATACTTAATATATACCGCAAAGTTGCACTACTTTAATGTAAAAAAAAATAAAAATATAAAAGTCTGTGGTCATTAGATATGTATATTTTACTTAAACCAGTTATTTCTGTACGTTTTACGTAAGAATAATAATGTTTGTTAACCACGGCGATAAATAATTTATTGTACATTTTTATAGTCTATTATAGATACGTGTTAAAGATTTTTAATGACCTTTGTCTATTTCAGTATCACATCAAAGATTTGAGTAGACAACATATCAAATATAAGCATGATAATACATAATTCGTTTTTAAATAATAATAATTAATGATAAAAATAAAATTAATAACTAATTAAATATACAATTTGATTTCGTAAAGGTATTTACCACACCTGCATTGTAATATGTGTAAATGATGTGTACATGACTATCGTACGCGGTGCGCGTTAACTTATTTGTGTACAATGTACATTGTATAGTAAAGTAATATTTTATACTTTTGTTTGATATAATATTAACGCGCGTGTCTGTATGTTTGTACACGAAAAGAACCTGTAGTCCCTGGTACACGGGCACAAATTTAAAGATCAATATTTTAATGCTGATATACACTAGAGTGCGCGCGCAAGTAAGTGCCATTGGTCCTTACTAGGGACGCCCCAGCATGATGGCGTGGGATTGAACTGCATCAGATCTAACAATATTCGTTTTTATGATTTTTGTCGTTTTCGGTGTTGTTCCGCACACAAAAGATATAATCATTAAATTATTTTTAGAACATATAATAAAAATACGGTCGTTTATTTGTTGTGTGCACATTTCGTTGAAGTCTGATTCATTTATATATTTTCGCCAACACAGTTATCAAGTCACAATATTATTATTCCTTTGTTAAATATTATGATGTAAATATTTAACTACATGTATCCTTTCAATGAATTGAGAATCTCCTGTAAACAAATAAAATGATAAAATGATAAAATAATAATAAACAAAATATTATGAGATTATAACATATATATTATAGGTAATATCTAACTGCGTCATATGAAAAAGAACCATGTATAATATAATCATATTATTAATTTTTTTATTTATAATTTTGGTAGTTCGATTATATAATATATTCTGAGATTTAAAAGTTTGTTAAGTACAATAAAAAAAAAATATATACATTATTATAGTTTATAAGTCATAATATTTACATTAAAATTGCATGCAAAAAATACGTAAGTGCGCATAAAGAACTAATAGTGATTGTGCGCTTACAGTACCTAAGAATAATGTATAGGTATAATAATAAATTGCAATCATAAGATAGATATGCATTTTTCCTTAAATTATTATTATTTGTACCTACGTATAATACTATAAATTATAAAATAAAATGTATATTATACACATTCTATACGCGTCTTTACGTTATACAGGCTATACGTAGCCCTTGATGGATTTTATAGTATTACGCTGTATACCTATTGATCATTAAAACACAAAAACAAATAACCGTCGGACTTTCGTTTGTTCATTAATAATTTTTATTGTCACTATTTTATTACAACCCCTTACGAGGACACCGAACTCGCATAACGTGTCCAATGTTGTCTTCGCGTCTTACAAACCTTTACAACGTAACAAATATGCGTTCAACAGAACCAATTTTATGTTGTTAGCTTTAATAATGGAATAAACTAATCTATCATTAAATTTGAAGGTAAAACTATTATCAAAGGCAACTCGTATTATTAATATCTTAATTTTATAGTGATAGTTATAAGCATTTTAATATTGTAATATTTTGCATAGCTATATAAACTATAACCTGTTACTTTACTAACTACTTTAAAATTAAAATATCAACAAAAACTTATACAAGTTGCCCTAGATAATATTCATACCTTTAAGTTTGGAAATAGTTCAATCCTAATGTTAAAGCTAACAACACAAAATTGGTATCTGTATCTGCAGCTGAATGTAAATTTATCGTGTTTATAAAAGATGTAGACAATATAGGTTAGACGTCCTCTTATACATGCAGGGTTGGAATGAGTTTAAACAAATCGTGTTAAACATTTTTTTTAAACGTTATAATAAACTTTTTTAAAAAACAAACATAAAATTGTATTGTAATTTTTTTTTATGAAATATACATTTTGTTTGTAGATTACGGTATAGGTATACTTAAAACCGTGGTCTAGATAATTCAAAATAATGTTACTTACAATGTATTTATATGTATATTATACTAAAAAAAGCATTATTTTAAATTATTATTTTTTTTTTTATAATTTGTTTAAAAAATTAAAACTTAAAAAAAACTTTAAAAAACACTTTAAAACAAAAAAAAAACAATCTTTTAAACAAATAAAACGTTTGTTTTTCTTATTTAAAAACTCTGTTTTTTTAAACCTTACATTTTATGTATTTATCTATTACGTATATATACTTCAATGCCATTTTAATGTTCGTGTATACGATCGTTAGAGTGGAAATTCTTTGAACATGTACCTATACCTAAAGTCCTATAGGACTTTTATATTAGGGAAATTTCGGGAAAGTCTTTAGAAACAGAAAATAGTTCCTATTGCGTTGCTTGTTAAAAGTGGGGTAAGAAGTCTGTACAGATATATACTATCTATTAGTACTTATATACATAAGTCTGTGTTATGTCTTAGGTACAAAAAATATACGATTTATTCTGTATTTATATTCTAAATTATAATAGTTCTTGTTAATTATACCAGTATTTAGTGCTATATTTCATTTACTGGAAACGTTTTCATTTTATTCTTATTTATCTCTAGTTTTCTACATTACCTACATATATATGTACATAAACATATTACCTATATTAACTGTGTAAAGTCGAATATGTGCATCTATTCATATAACATATTAATATTTTTTGTTATTCTTCCTAAAAATCGAATGAAAAATCATCCGTTGTTTGTATTTTATCGGGATATATTTGACCATATATTTATGTATATTCTGTGTATACATATACATTATATCCAAACCGATAATATTATGCTCTTGCAATATTGTGCTCATGTTTATTACTCTATATTCCCCGGAGGTAAATTTACCCTTAACTCTGTCCCCTTGTTTTCTTATACTATATTAAATTCCTGTTTACACAGAGGTCTCTCGCACCACCACCGTCCACCATCACCACTATGTATGAAAGCTTTTTACCTGCCCCCTTTTAGCAGCCATGGCCAAATCAAATAGGCCGACACACAGTCTCTGTATTGGGTGGCTATTATTATACACATATAATATACGTTGTATATATTCACGAAAATAAACGAGATAAAGGGGCGACGAACCTATATGAAATTTAAAACGTATCAGCGTATTTTTCCATTATGTGTTGTACAACATAATATTATATTATTAGGTATAATTAAACCAATATATTATTATATTGAAAAAAAATCCATTATACGTTTATAATAAATATAATAATATAATACATATATACATGTATATGATTGTGTTACGTAACAGTGCCGTTGTCGCCATAAATGTAATTGATGTATACTTATACTATACAAATATTTACAATTATCGTGTTCAAAAAACGACTGAAGAGTGAAAAGCAATATCCCTGCAACTAAAATCTGTAAAACCGTGATCATAATTTCTAGCATGGAATATATATTATGTCATTATGCAATTAATATTATAATATATAGATGACTTTTAATAGGTTTTATTTTCGTAATTATTTTTTTTTTTTAATTTAATAGTCAACATCAAAAAAAAAAAAAATCACTTCGTGGCGGTCAAGTGCTTGTGCGTTCATGCTGATACGTAATAATAATAAAAAAAAAAAAAAAAATACGTAAAACGCGGCAGATGTAGAGAAAAATAAAATAATATAGCGGCGGCGTACTCGACTTCGGTTTCAGATGAAAATGATTGTGTAATGATGAATGAAAACGATTCGACAATAGACTGCGAGACCGAGACGGTATAATATGTGATGTATATACCTATACGCATATTATAGTGTAGTACAATACAGTCGTTGCACCCGAATTGCCGGGGCTGTATTATTTTATATATACGTCATATTCAATATAATAACATAATATTGTACTATGTTATATGCGCTTAGACCTGTGCGTTTTGGTGATGGACTAGCATAAACCGTAGTACACACTATATACAGCATATATTTGTGTATAGATTTATATTTATATATACAGGATACCTGGCCGCATAAAATCGACACCGACGTTGTGTATAATATAATATAATATATATATATATATATATTTATATGTATTTGAACAGGTTGTCGGTTCGACACTGTTTTGTCAAAATACGTTACGGTATCTGTCAGTCAGTAACAGCGTTATTGGATTATTTCGTAAATGCCACAACAAACGTAAATGCGGGGTATCATACAAAAACGGTTATTATATTACATTATTCGACCAATCGAACAAATTAACGACGATACATTAAGTCTACCGTTAAGCCAACGAATATAAGCCTACGACTACTTTAAGAGGGTTGTTGAAACTGTCTCGTATTGAAACCACGCAAATACATCTATATAATATTATACGTTGCACACACATAAATACGAATACACACACACACACACACACACACACACAAACTCAAATTGAAAAACAAATATATATATATATATATATATATATAAATAAATTAATATATTATATTTATATATACACATATCTTTCTCGTGTGCATACCTATATATTATTGTATTATACTGCGCCGCATGTATAATATATAACAATAATACTTAAGTAATATGTATTTGTGTTCACGTCGATCATATGACGGTGACAATAGTATGAAATTGCATCAATTTTATATACGTTTGTCAAAAACCGGGTCATACTCATAAGCTTTAAGTCCCTGCGACGGTGTGCGCGTACCTACGCACGAGAGTTCACTTGAATGTGTGTGTGTCGATCGAGCGTGCGCTGCTGGTTATCGTGTGTACAGACATTTTCACATGATTTACGGTGTACACATACGATCGCAAATTAAACACAAATTATTATTTATAACCTATATATAGGTACGTGTATGACATTATAACCATATTTTTCTCGGCAACCGCGCGCTATAACAATAAATAGTTTTGTACACGTTTATTTCTTTATGCGTCACGCTGCACATTTATGTTTGGAATACGAGCGTTTAGTTTGTGTAGCCGTATGGGTAAACCTATCTAACAACTTTTTCGCGGGCTGTGTATAATTATCATTATTCCGCAAACAAAATTGTACCCCACGTCGTTTCTATATTCACCTCCCCCCCTAAAAAAAATGTTTTATGATATTATACAGGGCCTTAGAGGAGATTCGATTTATATGCGTGTATAATCGATACACGTGTACATGTCATGATGATCTTTCACTCTACCGAAAAGTATTATTGTCAAGTTTATTTCCCTGGATCGTAATAATACGAGATCCAAAATCAATTGAAATACCCTTTAAATATGTATTGCGGTAGACGATTTAAAACGAAGTTGAAAATATAATTTTTATCGACCGCATCTTATTTAACCAACGATATTACAAGTTATAATAGTTTATTAGTTTTGTATTTTGTTTGAAACGGAATTGAATATGTAAGCTTCTTTGAACATTTCAGTATAACTAGACTGACTACTCTACTTGTACAAACTTTTATCAAACGTTATTAAACTAAGTTTCATTATGTTTAATAGAGTATAAATAATAATTATATCTAATAATTTGCATTTCATTCGTGATTAAAAACAGTTCATCATAACTATAAACAGTAATTTAAGTATTATATTATAGACTACAATTGTCTATGATTTGTCATTCATTTGTATATTAGAAGAATTAATTGATTACAGTTTACTATAGTTTAGATATGGTACCTTTATAAATATTAGTAAATAAATAAAATAATAATAAACAGAATATTATTACATGTCAATACACAACTGATTCACATCAAAATCGTATAGCATTTTATAAATATAAAATATAGTGTAAATTTATATAATACTATGAATAACTATAGTTAAAATTTAGGTAGTTTGCATGCATAATTAAACAAAAATTAATTTGCTATATTTACAGAATACTTATTTGTTATTATGTGTAAAAGCATTAATTAAGTAAAGTATTATACAAAAACAAAAAGGTGAAATTATAATGGTGTTCCCGTATAACTGAATGACATTATACTGAACGTAAGAAATGTAAGTATGATAATAATGTTGTATGAGTACTTACAATTTATATGACAAATAAGTGTCATTTTGTTGATTGCAGAGATAAACATTTTTTACTGCACTGTTCAAACTAGAAAGATAAAAGAAGATCGGTGGACGTCGTCAGAAAGTATACTCAAATTAGGTGCCTAACCTATTTGTGTTTATTTGCGAAGAAGAGTGATAATACTGCAGGCGTAATAAAAAATATCAATCTACAGGACGTACAAAATATAAATATCGATATTACAGCAGTAGGTATACAGAAAAAATCTATATGATTTACGTGCTTTTTGAAATTACCTATACCTATTAGAAATATACTTAGTCTTAATTCATCGTTCTTCGAGATATAATCGTATAGTTTCTTTTTTTCACACAAACCTAAAAATGTATATTTTTTTTATTAGAAAAAAAAACTATGTTAATTATCTTTATATATCATGAAATATTATTATTTCTAGTTTTTTTTTTTTTTTCATGAAAAATTACCCAAAATTATACTGCCGAGTTGTAATTTTCGTTTTAATTAATTTATATAATTTTAATGTATCTACTTGAATTCATATTTGAACTTATTATATAATACTTAATATGCATCTAGGCAAGTGATATTTTTATTAAGTTTTTACTACGATAAATATTATTGATAAAGTGAAAACTACTGATTTTTCCTACAATACAAGTAACACATTGTTTTTGAATAAAGTCTATAAAACAATCATAAAAAATTGCTTAAAAAAACTTTATGTTTTAATTTATAGCTACTGTTTAGATGGTTTTTGATGATAAAAAAATTAATGCAAATATCTTCTAAAAATGATAGTTCTTCAAACTATCTTGATGAGATATCAAATGAAGAAAAATTTGAATAATTTATTGTCATATATATTTTTTATGCAATTGAATTTGCTATATGTTTTATGGAGTTATGATTTTATATTATTTATAAGATTTAAATTAATTAATTATAATTTATACTACAATAATTAATAGAATAATAAATAACAACTTGTTAATCTGTATTTATACCAATTTTTGATATTAAAGTGTGTAGAAGAATCATTTTATATTCTGTTAAATATATTGTTATACAAAATAATAGTAGTATCGAAAACTATTGAAATGATTGTTTGTACACACAGTATACATATATACATAGTGTATATTCGATAACAAAACAGATTAAAACAGTACGTCAATAACTAATAAGGGTTTAAATGACACCACGCATAATTTATAATGTATGTAAAATGTTCTTATAAATATGTATATTTTTAAATATCTGTACGTATAATTTTATGATTTCAATGCAGTTTGGTGTATTAATACCAAAATAAAAATATCCAACAACTATATTTATTGTATGTATGTCTCAATGAACATATTATATGAGTAGGTATAATGTACAAGGATTAAATCGTTTTCTTATAATTGTTATTTGTATATTTGTATCTACCTATATGCTATTACAATTTTCACCCATGGAAACGGTACTTACTATCATATCTTTGTAAAATTTAAATATTTACAGTGCATACTTAAATTTGTAAGGGTATTTAATAAATATACCAAGCTAATCAACTAAATATTAATCAGTTTTGATAAATACAGGAATGAATTCTATGATATCCTTGTGTAAAATAAATTCAACCCAGTATTTCTGTGAGAGCTTTGATCTCTACTACTATTTTCCAACGGCGCATCTGTTACTGCGCATAAGACCTATTAGAAGCATAAATACTGGTATACTGCTTAATAATGTTTGTATGTTTATTAAGTTAAACATAAAGTTAGTACTTAGTTATAAGGTATATGAAATAAGTAAAACAGATACAGAAATAGACTGAATGTTTGTGGCGATGTGGCTGAATTTTGTGTGTGACGATAGTATATTACATCGTCTGTACACTGTACAGCTCAAAGCCATAGGGTTGAAACTAGTCTAATTTTACTGATTTTGTAGAATTTTGTTTTTATTAGTTTTCAAAGACGTGTATTGTAGGGTGCCAATTTTACCAAGAAAAAAGTGTGCATTATTAGGTATTACATCTTATTGCATACACTATAGCTTGCACAAGAACGATTTTTCGCAATAAAATTTTAAATTAATTTTTAATCATGAGGCTTAAAGACCTACCTATATGTATAAAACTTTCAATTTATTTTAAATCTTGAATTTTCAATAATTTGTTCTGCTAAATGTATACTATAGATTTATCTGCAATAAACTTAATAATAAATTAGAACATTGATATATAATAATAATATATAGATAGCTGGTATATTTATTACAGAACTATGTATTTTAAATTTTATAAAAATCATATACCTGTATACATTGTGTAAATAAAATTTACTATGAAAATTTAAATTTTAAACTCTAGATCTTAAACACATATCATGACTATTATGTCATAATTTATTGCATCTAAAATTTCATAGATATATAATAATATATTTTTTAAATTTAATATAACTAATAACTATAATAAATTATCCTTAAGCAATATTGAACTAGGGCTTATGCATTGCCCAATTTTTGTTTGACATATTAAAATGTATAATTCATAATATAGATTTTGGCCAGAGGTTCTATCAGTGTATATACTGATATAGCCATGCAGGATTCTGCAAGAGTATGATGCAATATTGTAAGTAATATTACTAACATTGACGGTTATAGACTTGGTCTCAATAACATGATATCATAGCAGAAATATAATACGACTAAAATTACAAATATAAGTTTGCTTGATTGAAAAACAAAATATGACGTTTTATATCACTGCCTTTTAAAGCAGTATAACAAATCCAAAGCCGTACAAATTTGTAAGTGAATAATAATAAATTGGAGGCCGTGATATAAAGTGATCAGCTCCCATTTGGCCGACGTACTAGCTGTTTCACTGAATTTATTTTTCTAGTAACTTAATATAACTTATAAGTTACAAATTACATGCTTATTAATATATTTACGTATCATGTATTCATATAAATTTACATATACGCAATTATTAGATACCCCCTTATAAAGTGATAAATAAAAATTCGATAATTGTATTAAAATAATAAAAATAATATAAAATAGTTTCTTAAATAGTTAAAATTATTTTTTTGTGTTTAATTAAATAACTAATATTATCCTAATAATCAATCCATTTCATCTATAGTTTATCGCTTGTCACTCTTTCTTAAGACAGCATTTTCTTTGTTCGAACTTAATGTAGGTATTTATTGTAAATTCTATTAATTTGTTTTCCTCGTTGGAAAAGTTTCATGTCATCCTCAATTTTAAGATGTTAGTTGTTAGTTTTTCGCCTATCTGTATTTCAGTGGCTCCAAATATATAGACTATATCTAGGCGCTAAATCGTCTAACAATATTTCAACAAAATAATTTAAAAATTCTTCCACTTTTTGATTATTCTCTGGTCTTTATTACAGTCTTTATCACTTTTATAATTATTAGCCATAAACTATCTAGCTATTTTTTTGGGAATTATAGATAAAACTGAAAGTCTACAAACCAAAGTTTTAATTAGTGAATCACCTCTAAATTGAACATATAATCATTTCAAAGACCAACATCAAAAATACTTTCATATAAATCACCTGAGTATAGTGGAAAAGACATCCGTGAATTTATGCATCCGGAATCTACTGTCAATACTCGTACATTTGAAATTATCACGCGAGTTTTGCAGTTTTCAACACACTTGCAATATTTTTTATTTTTTATCGTTTTATTAATTCTAAAATAATAGTTATTAAAAATAAGGCATTCCTCTTTACGTTGTGCAGAAATATATTCAAAATTAATTAATTTATAATTGTATATGTTTATTTTAAAATGTAAATTATAAATGCGCAGACACGAATTATTATAATCATATACGATACCGGCCGTACCGTGTTATCGACTTTGCAGTTATCGCCGCGGCCACGACATTCTATTCATCCTATTTTATTTATACGATTATCGGAAATAGTATAGTACTGAAATCGTTTCAAACGATAAATACTTCATTGTGTTTATTTATCGTTTAATAAACCACAAGTTCACAGCCATGTTTTAAAACAAAAATAATTTGAGAATGAAATTCATTTGATGGCGAAACGGGATACGACCGTGTAAAGCTATGCCATAATACAAATTGTTAAACTAACAATTCTGTATGATATTTATCTAATAGTATATAAATATACATGTAATATAAATATATATATACATGCGTAGATAAATATGGGTGCATTTTGCGGGCTAACGTTACATGCACGACTGTTGATTATTATTGTTGGACACAATAATATCAATACATGGTCAGACCATGCGGTCGTCGGCAGTATCCCTGAAAATAAGTATATATATATATAGGTATATGTATATCGCAGGACTTTACTTACCGTGCATGTTTATTGTATAGTACTAAACATATATACGATAAGGTGGTTCACGGGTATACGCATTTTATTGATCTTTTTTTTTTTTTGCGTGGGTTATGAAAAAAATAAAAAATATATTAATAATAATAATAATAATAAAATAAAATATTCTCACGGCACATAGGTACACAAATAAGACCGATACGGCAAAAAAACGGTAATTTTTTCTTCGTGGTTTTACCCTTCATCGCGATAAATAGCCCGCAGAGACTATACGCACGGCGATTTATTGTACGAATATACCTACGTATTGTGTGTCTGTGTGGGTATAATGTGTTCCTGTATATTTATTACATTGTGTGGTGGTCGGATCCACTGCGTGAAATCGACGAAACCGGTAGTCGGTATAATAATGATACTATATATTATATTATACGTATATACCTATTATATTATATGCATTATACACGTGTATACTGCGCGGTGGCGCGGGTGCGCGACGGTAATTTTTTTCCGTATAATATTTTCTTTTCGTTTTTATTTTTATTTTTCAATCACGTGCATTATGCATACGAGGGACGTTTTCACACGTCTTCGACACTATGCGTACGATGCAGAGGGTATGTAAATGTCGGTTTGACGGCGGAAGCCTATATACGCTCACAATAATAACTTTTTCCACGTTATAATATTACATAACGTTTACAACGCCTTTTTATACAAAAACGATGATGTGTTTATTATCTAAACCGCTTATGCCAACAGTGTTAACGTTTCTTTATAGTTTACATAAGAATATACTTATATTAGTGTATAGCAGCCACATGTATATATGTAGGCAATATATTAAATATTATTGTTGTATTGTTAACGTGTACGATTTCTCAACATGTTTTATACGTAAACCTATATTATTTAACCTATAATAAAAAATTGAACATTGGTATACATCATGCAATTATTATTATTTTACATTCGAATTTACGTAAACTATATTTATAAGCATTATACACCTGTGCCTGTATGTACAATAATCTATATACAAGACTGACGAATGGCTAAAATAGGATATTTAAATCCCGGTGTAAACCTTCGTTTTGTAGTGAATTTAAAAAATTCAAAAATTGATGCAATTTCTGTAAAAAAACTTAATTATTATTAAAATATATAAAAATTTTTTATTTTTACTTTGTGATCTTCGATAGATTATTACAAAAAGAGAAACTAATACATTTTTATTTTGAATGATTCATTTTTTTTTTAATGTACATTTATAATACGTAAAAATGTCTTAGATTTTTAGCGGAACAAAGAATGTATTGTGTATTTACTTTAAAATGATATGTGTTATTATTTTTTTTTTTTTGACAGACATAGCATCCTGAAAATAGTGACAATCTATTTTCTATTAATAATTGGAAGTCTCAAGTACAGAATGATTGCTTTTATTGTTTATGAAATTTATATTTTTTCTTTTACTATATCAACAATACTGAACATTATCCTTGTTTAGATGATGAACAGGTGTGATCCTTAGACATTTAAAAAAATGACTAAACCTATATTATTAGTTATTATAATAGACGAGTAGTAAATAAAACGGTTAAATAAAAATAACATAATGAAATCATGAGGAATATAAATTCATTATATTATGTTTTATCTTAGACTTATTATCTGGGTATACATATACTTATTTTTTATGTTTTTAACTTTTCTGTCTTGAAGGTCATGTTAACTTAACGGTATACTCTTTTTACTTTAGGAACGAATAAGGTATATATTTGCATTATCAATCTACTTAACATTTTAACCTTCGAGCCCCAGTTATAGAAGTATAGGTACCTATTGTTAATTTATCAATGCTCTTAATTAGTCTTTGATGTTTCTATGTTTGTATATTTACTGTAAGTCTATAGCTGTACATTTTATTTAATTTATCATTAAATAGTTTCGAGTTGCAATTATTTATTGATAAGAGTTTAATGAAAAAAGACTATCAGATACAAACACCGGATGTTTGGGATTCGTCTCAGCTAATAATGATAAGTAATGAAAAATAACTGGTCATGACAGTATTGTATGTATACTTTATACATCGAGATTATTTTTTATTACAATTTTGTAATTCTACATGATCTTTAACTTTAAACGTAAAAATCTGAAATATGTATGTAAATTATGAAAAACAAGAATATACCTGTTGTTATTAAAAGTATAAAATATAAAATGAAATTTTAATATATATATATATATATATATATGTATATTATATCTGTTTAAAATATTGCAAATCAGATTCAAGATAAAAAAATATTATC
Organism: Melanaphis sacchari; assembly: GCF_002803265.2. NCBI lineage: Eukaryota > Metazoa > Arthropoda > Insecta > Hemiptera > Aphididae > Melanaphis > Melanaphis sacchari. The sequence goes on along the minus strand of NW_020271213.1, from coordinate 57,932 downwards.
TTTAATGTTGTATTACTATAAGAAATCAATGATAAATCATCATAATCATAAAAACGTTTTTATGTATTATTGAAAATATATTTTATTTTATTTTTTAGTAAGTACCTACTTAATGAATTTTTTGGTTGAATATTATACAACATATTCACGTATTTACGTGTGGTATATCAATATGAATATAATATGGTTTACAACTTTCCACTGAAATTTTAAATACACTTAAGCAAAAATATAAATTCTATAAAAGAAAATATAAAAAAATCATAAAATAAGTACGATTCATATTTAAAATAAATAATAAACTCCATTGTTATTTAATATATAATGTTTGGTTAATCAAACAACAATTTAAACCCATAAATATATGCAAAAAAATACTTTGTAATTTAATTTAAATGGTATTAAGAAACACATACATCACACATACACATTGTAAAATTAAAAAAAAATCATCGATCGATCCGCATAAAACCAAAAATTAGAGTCAATTCACATAAAAAATTATGAAAGATTAAAGTTCTAATTTTAACAACATTGGATATTATTATTTATTTACGATTTATGTCCAACCAATTTATGTTATTTAGTTATTATTCGAAAAATATAGATAGTGAAAATTTGAAATATATACCAACAGATTTTCTATAGTCAGTGAAATCTTCAAAATATCTCGACACATTTAAAGCTATTTATAGGCATTTCAAATGTTTAAATTTTTTAAATATTTTTAAAAATGTTGATATAAATATTTATGCTATATGAAAAAGCTTGAAAGTTTGATGTAAGAGTCATTAAGAAATTTAATTTTTTTTAAATACCTATATGGGCAGTAGGCACAATTCTTTTGAGCATTTAAAGTTCGACAAAATTTTCAAATAATTATTTTATGATTTTATATTTTTATTATTCGGTCGATATAATCAGTGTTGGGCATTATCTAGATTAAATTATCTAGATAAATTATCTAGATACAATTTTTGTATATTTTATCTCATCTAGGTAATTTTTAAATGATTTATCTATTATCTTATCTAGATAATAAAAACGGTCTTTTTTTTTTAAATTATCTAGATAATTATTTACTGAATTGTCTGTTATTTTTTTTTTATACTTATTAAACAAAACATAACAATTAACAACTAGGTTTGTTCTTTGCAACTAGTAAAGTTGTTATCTATCACCACTATCACAATGGGTATACTAATTCCACAATATTACCATTTTCTGTAAAACAGCTGTCAGCTTATATTCTGTGGTATTAGGATCTACCGATCGCGATTGTGTGTTATCAATGTTATCATATTATATCAGTTGAGTTTTATATTGCATAATATACCGATTATACCGTTAAGATTTTGATTTTGGTTTATCGACTTTTAGTTATTAGTGTCTAAGTGTCTTTAGTTAAATTATTTTTTATAGACAGTTGAATTAATACATCTTAAGAGATGGAAAAATTTGTACAAAAAACGCGTAAACGTCAACTACAAGATGACAATGATTCTGTTGAAGAAGTGGAATCATCAATTGTTGAAGAAACAGATAAACCAAAAAATAATGTTATTGATACTAATGATACCAAATTAAACTTTAATTATTTATTTGAAAATTTCTTTACCGTAATTTCCATCAATGTAAAAAAATTAAATGCGGTTTGTCAAAATTGTCAAAAAGTGATATGTGGTTCTACATCATCTTCGGGAAATTTTTTAAGCCATATTAAGGTAATATAAATAAAGAATTAAAATTGTATATAAGTATTTAAAAAGTAAAAACACAATATGATAATATATTTAAAATATTTAACTTGTGTCATAAATAAATACAAATGTATTGAATAAAAATTATTTTAGCTTAAGCATCCTGGACTAATGGATAAACTGAAAAGTTGTAGAGAACGTTACAAAAAACCTAAAAATGTATTAACACAATCTAAATTATGTCACATGACAAGTCAAACATATAATCCAATTTCGACAAAATTGTCCAAGGAAAAGGTAAAATATTACAATGGATACTAATAAGTAATAAATAAATAACAATACACTTCAATAAGTATATTTAATTTTAACTATTATTTTATTGTGATTAATATAGATTACGGATTTAGTATTCAACTATATTTTACAAGAAATGCGACCACTGTCAACATGTGAAAAGCCAGCATTCAAAAATTTAATTAAAGGTCTAACAAATAATGAAGAAATATACATACCGGATCACCGTGTAATCGGTGCAAAACTTAATGAAGATTATAAAGCTTATGTAACTAAATTAACTGAGCAGATTTCAATGAAATCTTATATATGCACCACAGCTGATATATGGAGCTGTAATAATAAAAGTTATTTTGGCATGACAGTTCATTTCATCGACGAAACTACATTCAAAAGATCTTCTTATGCTCTTGCTTGTCGACGTATACAAGGTAGTCACAATTACATAAATATTGCAAAGACCATCACTGATATATTAAATAATTTTTGCATAAATGTGACAAAAATATCGCACACAGTCACTGACAACGCCTCTAACTTTGGAAAAGCTTTTCGGGTTTATAACCAACAATATATTGCTTCAAATGTAACCACAGATACAACAAATGACACAAATGATTTAAATACTTCTATTGACGTTGATGTAACTGATATGTCATCTATTATTGACGATATTCAAAAATATATTTCAAATGAACATATAGATGATGATGAAGAACTTATTCTCCTGCCAAATCATATGACTTGCTCCGCACACACATTAAACTTAATTGCAACAATAGACACAACAAATATTACAGAACAAAAGTATCGAACAATTTCAAGAAGTACTTTTGGAAAGATAAATGCTTTTTGGAATATTTTAAGCAGAAGTTCAACTGCTTCTGATAAAGTGTTTAAAATATGTAATTGTAAATTTCCTGTGCCGGTAGTAACACGTTGGAATTCATTTTTTGATGCAATTCAAAAACTTGTTCTTCATCAAACTAATGTCACCGAAGCAATTAATGAACTAAAATTAACAAAATTAAAAAGTACTGAATGGTCATTTTTACAAGAATATTGTCAAGTTGTAGAACCATTAGCGACTTCATTAGATAAACTCCAAGGCGAGGATTCATGTTTTTTGGGATTTGTTGCTCCAACAATATTATCATTAATGAACAAACTTATGAATACTTCCCACTTGGTTTATTGTCAACCATTATGTTCAGCAATTTCTAAAGGACTAGAAAAAAGATTCAAAGCTGTATTAGATTTGAATCTGCCTGAGAGCAAACCATATATTTTAGCATCTGTTAGCCATCCAAAGTTTCGATTAAACTGGGTTCCACCTATTTTCATACAAACTTGTAAATCATTATTTTTGTCTGAATGTAATCTTGTTGGTTCAATAAATAGCTCACAGCTAAGCCAGTCTACTAATTCGGAAGACAGCGATGACTTTTTTGAATGCATTATGCCATCATCTCAATTGTCTGATACCTACGGTAGCTGCAGTTTATCAGCAAATGTTCAAGCGCTAACTTTTTTAGACATTAAAAAAAAAGAAACAAAAAATCTGCATATATTGAATCAGTATCCAATTGTGAAACAAGTTTTTCTCAAATACAATACGACTTTACCTTCCTCAGCCCCAGTTGAGAGATTATTTAGTGCAGGCAGTCAAATACTGACACCTCGAAGAAATCGTCTAAAAGACAACACTTTTGAACAATTACTATGCTTAAGATCAACTAAAGAATAGGTTAGGTTACTTATTACTTATAATATTATATTAATGACCACAATAATTGACTAATATTACATATAAATGTAATATCGTATTTTAATATTTATATAAATTAAATGTTTTTTTTTTTTTTTTTAAAAATATGTAACCAAATAAATCAAACGTTACAAACTACCAATTTGTTTATATGACATAAAATAAATAAAATATCAATGTAAATTTATAGTATATTTTTTTTTATATATATAATCAGATATCAGCTAAAGTTTATTTTTATAAATTATCTAAGTATTATCTAGATAATTTTTTCTTGAAACTATCTATTATCTAAATGATTTTATTTAAATTAATCTATTATCTCATCTAGATGATTATATTAATAAATATCTATTATCTTATCTAGATAATTATTTGATTATCTATGCCCAACACTGGATATAATCGAAAAAATATGAATATTACCGAGTCGACCCGCGCGGGAGACGAGTAATATAGTGTACGATGATATCGCACGCGCATCTTTTATCGAGCGGCCCGCCACGTGCCGCTTGCCACCACCGACGCCACCGCCACGAGACGTAAATATGGCGCGCGTATTAAAATGTATATTTTAATCGATTACGCCATGTACACAGTATACACGTTTGTGGGATGTACTGCGCGCATTTAACAATTATTTACAGTAACATTACCATATTTTGTTTTGTTCTTTATTAGAATCGATGGTGGACGGGTGGGCATAATAATTTATAACAGTTCATCGTCACGAATAATAAATAAGTACTTGTAATATAATAACATATTGTTAGGAATTGTAACATACCTATATTATAATATATGCGTGAATGAATCTACGTAAAATGATTTAACGAATTTCTAAAAACTAAATTATTTAACGGTGATGTGTAAAATAAATCATAGTATTAAATCTATACATGTTACAACATGTAACTCTTTTTCTGTAATATATTACACCTATATAGCAGGATGCAGGAATATATAGATGTGGAAAATATAAAACTGAGATTTATGAAGGGGCGCGTGCTCCCTTTTTTCCATCCATGACCCATCACTGAAGCGGTGCTGAAAGAAAATCGCACGCCGGGAACCGTACGAAATTAGACGTCGTGATGCTTGGCCACCATATTATATATAATAATATTTCACGCGTATTACGTTCGAATCACAGCAACACGGGTTCGTCAATTCATCCTCGGGCCCTTCGTTTTGTGTGCACACACACACACACACACATATATATATATATATATATACTATTCAGTTCCGAGTGGAGGATAGGATGACGGACTTATACAGGACGCATGACGACTCTGCAGGCAGGCGATCATCGACGTCGTTCAAAACGGGTCGTCTGCGGGGCGATTCGTCCGCAACGTTTGCCGTCGACTAGGGCGAGGGGGGCTAGGGGTTTTGGAAGATGACGGGGATTGGGTCGGGGGTGTTTTGATTGTGTGCTATAGAGAGTACCCCAAATGCAGGAAACGTCGGAGAGGTGGACTAGGGGAAAAAGTGCCTACGGGCCGGATGCCGCCAAACTATGCGTGCGAATCGACGGTGGCAGCAGCAGGGACCGGGCGCGGTTATGTTTGCCGTTGGGCTTAAGGGACGCGTTTTCGACAACGACGACTACGACGACGGTCGTCGAGATTGCGATTTTCAAGTGTACCTACACCCCTCCCCATCATAACCGTCGACTATTATAGTCGTACGCCTTCGCCTTTGCCTTCGATGCCGCCGCCGCCGTCGTTTCCATGGCTGCTCGTCGCGTCTTGCACTACCGAGAGTTTTGCACCGCGTAGACCGTACTTATATATACATATATATTTTGGATACTATATATACTACTGTAATAATTATATCAAAAATACTTCGTCTCATTATTGTCATCGCGTCTCGAAACTACCGTTATCGTTAAATTAGTTTTGATTTTACTACGTAATTTCAAATTTGTAGCATTCGATTTGTCTGGTTCCGTGGATAAGTATAGCAGTGAGTGGAAATGATAATTAATGTATTCGCCTTTAAAAAGCAATTATCACCTTGTTATGTCCTTTATTCGCTGAAGATTTATCGATGTATTCGTTGTCGCAGTCAAATTTGACTGTGGCGCGGCGAATCGTTTGGTTGTCGTTTTTTTCCCAGCGGAAATCAAATCACGCAACCCCGGTCATCAACCGATCACCCCTCTTGCCCACCCTAACAACCATCCGCGGTAAATACCATTGTAGTATTTATCGCTCGACGCGCGGTCGCTCACTCTTTCTAAACAACGGCCCAGTGCGACAACACAGCACCACAGCGCCGCACACAATATAATAATAATGATAATAATAATAATAATAATAATAATAATAATAATAATAATAATAATAAT
>NW_020271213.1:18004-51798 GCF_002803265.2 Melanaphis sacchari | reverse complement strand
ATAATAATAATAATAATAATAATAATAATAATAATAATAATAATAATGATAATAATAACAATAATATTAATAATAATATTTAACAATAAATATTTATTTGATAATCATCGTGTTGCGGAGGTGGTTTATGTTTGCGCCACCGCAGCCACTGTTGTTTGTTTTTGTCGGATAATCACATTACTCGCGAGTAAATTCAACTTACTCCGCCACCGTCACCGTGTCCACCGTCGCGGTGTTGACTGACAAATATTTATAACACACACACACACACACACGCACGCGCGCGCGTATACAAGGATCACGCTCACAAATATATATTGTATATATGTGTATATATTAAACGAGCGTTTATTTATTAATATATTATACCCTATTTAATGTGTATAACAAAACAAATGCACAAGTATATACCTGGCAGACGTTTAATTGCCGCCGCTAACGGTTAATAGCCCCTCCCCGTATAAATATTTAATACAACTCGCACTATACACGTCTTGTTCCTATCCCCGATACACACATACAAACACATATATAAATATATATATATATATACATACATATACATGTATAATATTGTATATACTTGCAGTTTGTCTATATATATACCTATGTATAAAATGTATACTTGTATATTTGTAATGCGCGCGTATATACATACACTGCTTGTAAATATTATCGAATCGTTATTGGACAAATAACGATATAGCTCTACAACAAATATACAGTATAACATTATTATAGCGCGCGCGCGAGCGTGTGTGTGCGTATAATAACTGTATCGTGTCGAATCGCGCGATTTAAACGCGATTTGTTTTCACATAAACACTCTGTACACACACACACACACACAAATCCACTACCGTTTAAAATCAGTAAATCCTCGTGGGATGGATTATACACACGCACACGCACACACCGCGTATATGTATCGAATAGTCGCGGCACGTACATTAAAATAATACGATATGTATTAATTAATAATACCGATACGGACGTGCGGGTGTGTGCGTGTTTTTTAGGAATCCGCAGACACCGCAAAGCCGTCGCCCGGCGGTCTATGGGTGCGCGAAAATTATTTATGAAATGTGTATTACAAGTGATTACGCGCGTGTAGGCGTATTACAATATCAAAATAAATGGTCTGTGCTCGGTCGCGTCGCCGTCGGTGTTATTGCGCCTAACCTAACCCTTGCGCGCGCGGTTTCATCTGCACGGGGCTGAAAAAAGCCCGTCGCGCGGTTTTAAGCGCGCGCACTAGAGCAGAGACGAGTGTGTAGACATGTTATTATGCTCGCGCCTTTAATATCGTGCTGTTTAGTACGTAAAGAACCCGCGCCGGTGGTATGCGATGTATAATATAATATATACGTGTGTGGTGCGTTAAGTATATATATATATATATGCGGGATAAAGTGCGCGTGAAGGAGGATTACGAGTGTATATTATATCATATTATACGTATCGGCGGGAGAGCTGTTCTACTGCAAACGCCACCGCTTAGTCGAAATAATACGAGAAAAAAAATAAATAAACCGCGCACCACCCACACACCAGGGCCGATTTGTATACATGTGTATAGGTATATACGTATATTGAACTGGAGCGGAACTCAGCGGCAGCTCGTGTATTGTAATACTATATACCTATATAATATAATATATGTAATGGTGCGCGTATAATATTATACGAGCAGGGATTTTCACTTTCTCGAGCGATGTTGTATAATATACAGCGCGCGCGAGCGGCAGCACAACAAGACGTCCGACCGTTTTTCGAACCGTTCAAATAATCCACTCGAACTTTTTTTTTCCACACACACACTCACAAACGCGCGCGCGCGCGCCATCATAAGAGCGCGCGAGCTGGCTGACGGCGTACAATATTCTAATATAATATTATATTATATTATGTATGGTTGTGGGACGTTCGAGAGCCCGCGGTGCAGGCGGCGTGCGGAGGGAGCAGAAACGTGCGTGCGTGCCGGCCGGTCGGCGGGCCTTCGAGTGAAGCGGTGTATGTGCGCGCGCGCGCGCGTGTGTGTGTATGGGATATATACGTATTAATAGTAATAATGAAAACAACAAGTACGACGAATCGTCGTCGATCATCATATTATATTATTGTGTGTATATATATATATATATATATATATAATGAATAACGTGTTGTGTGTGTGTGTGTGTGTGTGTGTGTGTGTGATATTATTGACGTGTGTGTGTGTGTGTATGCGTGTATGTATGTATATATCAGTATATATCGGCGGCAGTGGTTGCTGCTGCCCCGCCGCCGCCTGGGCGCGGGGACAAAACGCGCGTCGAGTGCACCACTTGAAATTGTCAAACAGCCCTTATACTACGCGCGCCTAGGGAAACACTGCGGTTACCACCTGTCAGCGACGCGTATGTGTATAGCGTTGCGCCGCCGCTCGGCGTATAAGCGACCGCCGCCGCCACCGCCACGACTTGGGTGGTATACGACGTTTTTATTATTATTATTATTATTATTGTTATTATTATTACTCTTTCCATACAGGCGCGTGACACACCGTCTATAACGTATCGAAAACGTGTGACGTGCAGTGTGTGTGTGTGTGTGTGTATGTGTGTATCCGTGAAATTTTCCACAACAATGTGCTTACGTCGCGCTGCCTTTTTTTCTTTTTTTCGTTACAATAACGCGCATCTTCAAACGGATTACGTGGCGAACGTACACGCACAATAATACATAATATTATAATATATAATAATGCGTGTGCAGCCGTTGTATTTATTATTTTTTTTAAACATTATGACAAACGCCGGGCGACGTGGCTTGGCATGTACTCGACAAGATTACGACGACGACGACGTGAACGATGCAAACATTTTTGCACACGACAGCCGCACACACACACGTCGTACACAACGCGTATAATGTGTGTAACGTGCGGTGCGATGTTGTATTATTGATCATATATATATATATATATATATACGTTTCATGATGTATCGTGTGTGTATGGATCGTGAAATGTGTTCGACTATATAATAAATACACGTACACACGCGGGTGTTCGGCCGCCGGCGTTGCAAAGTTTTCGCGGACGGGCCAATGCACATAATAATAATAATAATATATAACGTATTTAATATAGGCAATATTATTAGATATTATTGTACGTGCGTGGTACACGGGAGATATATTTTGAAGCAGGTTTATTTATTTTCCGAGAGTAGGTAGGTGTGTGTTTTGTATTGATCGATTTGTGTCAGTGAAGTCCGGTTTATTATTATGCGAATTGTTATTGACCTATACGTGGCTACGTTGTACATAGCTCTGCTATAAATAGTAAACCGAGCACATAGATCAACTTAAAAATTGATCTTGTGCTTTATGTTGTAGGTTATATGCACAGTAGGTCATACGAAAGTTCTTAATCGATCGAAAAAGTATGCGTCTACAACAAAATCGGTGCCATATTATTTTCCCTTTATAGTCAATATAATTATATAATAATATGTGCATCACGGAGCGGCATAATTGGCTAAACAATTCGAGCCGGGAAATTTCTATTTAACAGGCCCACTCAATATATTATATCCAATAATCATTTTTGTGCTAAAATTGTTTTTAAGAATTTAATTTTTTATTATTTAATATATTTAATATTTGTATAACATGCTATTATATTGTAAAATGTGTATTTCATTAACACTTACAGAAGTTTCACACAACTTATAAACATATCTATTAAGCATCTGAAAAAAGTGATCAGTTCATTTTATTAAGTGAATAACAAAAATGCCATACTTGTGTGTACTGCATACAAAATTTATAATAGTATCATATAAAAAAAATATTAGAATGAATTGTATAAAAGTTTTAACAATTTAAAGTAAAATATAAATTAACTCTTGTGTACTACTACATAGTGCAACTAAAATCACAAGCGTGCACATTCATTATAAATGCTTTAATAGACAAAATTATTTTTAAAAATAAAATAATTAAATCAGTATGATAATTCTTTTGTTATTAAATCACTCTTTGTTTTTACATTATTAACTAAGCAACTTAAAACATTTCTCTCTACTGTCATTAGCATAAAAGCTTAAAATTTTGATTTTAAGTGTTTCTAAGTCTTGTTTTAATATTTTTAAGAATTCAAAAAGGCCTTTTGCATGTAACCTAAAATAAAACAAAAGCTTAATATTTTTCAACTCATATATAAATTAAAAGTTACTTACTCGTGTTGATGGAAGGGTTAAAAGATACTTGTAATTCAAAGTTAATTTGCTCTAGCCTTTATGCATTACAATAAAGTTTATACTTTGTAAGTACATCAAATCAACAAACTACCCAATTTTACATGATGATAATGAAGTACAAACTTTGTCTTTGATTTCATCATAATTAATATTGTCTTCATTTTCGTCACTACCAAACTGTATATTGTTGTATAATACAACTTAGATAATATATTTTTTTAAATACTTTCAATTAACGGCTACACTTAATAGTTTCAACCTAAGATTTTCTTTGGTCAAATATTTTGAGTTTACAAAGATTGACAAAAATTTAATTTAATAATTTAAAACTAACGTGCTAAAAGTTTTGAGATAAAAGCCAAAATAAATTTGTATACGTTTGATACAAATCTTTTTTCCATACTATTAGTTTACTGTATTACAATATTGTACATATCTACTTTAAATTTTGAAAAAGATTACAAATAGGCTTATCTTCAAATAACTCATCTACATTTTTTTTCCTAACTCTTAATTTTAGTAAATTATTGTCTATTAATAAATCATAATTTTTGTTCTTAATATTGTTCCAAATTTCAAATTTTGTGTTTGCATGATCAATAAATTATCTAACAAAAGTTTTCAATTCTTAGTCGTCTCTTGATATTAATTTTAACTGTTGCAGAGCTCCATTCACCATTATTTGGTGAGATTTGAGAATATATATGCCACTAGTTTGCAAATATTTTACTATGGTAAATATTTAATTTGCTTCACCATGGTTTACGAAAGAAGGCAAATCGCTGTTTTAAATTGTTCCCGTAGTTATACGGTAATGCTCAACAAATTGTTTACATTGTATTCAACATTAGGTTTTTTATCATTATCTTACAACAAAATACAAAATATGTTATTTTTATACCTGAATTATATGAAAAAATCGTGATACGACAACAGACAATATGACATATAACTGCAGAGATACGTTGCACTTTACTATTAACAAATAATCAAAGTATATCGGCCAAAAGTTAGTCGATTGGCTCACCAGGAACTTTCCCGGTACCCAATTGTGAACCAATCCGCCATTGTGTGTATCATGCTTGTGATTTACTACATATAAGTTGACTTGTTTTTTTAATACATAAAAAAACTAAAAAGACAATGTTCTTATGTTTGTTAAGTTTGTATATAATAAACTCAAAGTCTCAAAAATTAATCGATCGATTTTGACAAAAGTTTCAGAGATTGTTCTTAAAGGTGTCAAGAAAGTTTGGAGAGTAGCTTCAATCACATTCTAAAAATATACCTTAAGTTCTATAAGTATATCTAATTCGATACAGGTTAATTGCCAATCTCGATTGAATTAGTTCACAAAATGTTAGGTACACCACCAATGCCGATCTACCAGTGGAATGTATAGGTAGGTACATTAAATCAATGTAGGTACATCAATACAGTGCTATAAAATACTTATGATAGATTATTATACAATTATAATTATTTAAATTTTACTGTTTATTTATTTCAGTTGATTATTTAAAATATGATAATACTGAGATTCGGAAATAATTTTTCAATGCATTAACTTTCGCATTAGCAAAATAATCATAAACGTTACTAATTTTTTTTTAGTATAGAAAATATAAACTTGTACAAAATTAGTTACAACGGTATAATATGCTGATGGTAATTTTTTTACATATTTTTGTACATTCAAACCGCATTTTTAAATGTTTTTAAATCAATTTTTATTAACTTTTTTTGTACAACAATATATAAATAAGTTGAATAGAGTTACTAAAATTGCTTTGTTCAATAAGATAAACGTGAAGTTTATGGAAAGATACTCCAAACTTTCACTACTACTTGCTTGCACTTTCTTTATGTATAGTATTAACTATATTAACCTACTATTTATCTTCTAACACGGCTATATCTAAGTACCACTGAATTTTTGGCGACTATAAATAGGTTAGGTAATTTAAGCGTTCAAAATATGATGTTACAAATTGTACGTAAATAACTTTAATTTACACATAGTTAACATTATCTACTTATCAAAATTAAACATGTTTTGATTTTGTAAAAATAAAACAAAACCAAATCATAGTAAAATAAAAACTTGGAAAATGTTGAGCAAAATTAAAATAATCAAAATAAATACATCATCCTCTTTATGAAATCCATAAAATATACTTTGAAAAAATATAGGTATACCTAACTATCGGTTTTATATTTTAATTCAGAATCAAGAGCATCTAATTTGTGTGTGTAATTTATAATAAAATTATTAAAAATGTATGAGTACTCATTATATGTAAGTGAACCGTATTAACAAAAAAATTAATATTTTAAAAATTTAAAAATTTAAAATTTATGATATGGATTTTAATTAAAATTCTTTTTGAAAAAATTTAAATTTAAATTTAAAAAAAAAATAATAATAACACGTTAATAACATTATTTTAATATTATTTTCACATTTTACTTTCCCGTGTTCATTTTTTATTTGTTAGAGTGACTTTGTGGTAACAAAAATAAATTAAAACCAATATTAAGCAAAATAAACTAAACTCCAAAAATATCAATTAATTGAAATTAAATATACATTTTTAGCTTGTTTATTTTTTAAAAAACTATTGAAATGAGACAAATATTATTTTACAAACAGCTTAATATTTGTGTGATATTAACCATTAAATTTATATACATTGGCACTGTAACATAATGTGTTCAATTTTCACTTAAACATATTAACATATTATATGTACACAATAATTTTAAATTATTATTTATATTAAAATATTATTCAAATTATTACTTACTTTTATCGGATCTCTGTGTGTATCAAAATGAACAATAAATATTAAACAAATAAAATAATTGAAAATAATGGGTATAAACTTACAAATTTAAAAAAACACGATTTATGCTTGCTAAAATTAAAAATTTTAAAATAACTATTTGATAATAAATTTATTTATTTTTTAAATAGGTATAGCTTATTAGTTTCTAGAATTATGTACACAAAACTAATCAAATATTCTTATTTTAATTTATAGATAATAATGATATGTATAATGTTTTTTATTGAGTTATCATCCAATTTTCTTGATTTTATTTTTAAATGAAAGAGTACATCGCGGAGCAGGTTTTAAGCCTATTTCCGATTCTGTTAGATAATGAAAAATTGAGTAACTATTTTTTTTAAATAATCGGCAAATTCGCACATAAAAATATTATTTTTAGTATATGTTACCAATTATTAGTTATTATTAGAAATTACTATTTATTAAATAGTTGATGAAATAGAAAAGTATAAAACTTTTGTCCAGAGTGAAAAAGAAATCAAATCTGGGTCGTTTAACAAAAAAAAAAAAAAAATAATTTTTAAATAAAAGCTGCTGTTAAATGGTCAAAAAAAAAGCAACGCCGGGCGGGACACCTATGTACATTTGATATGTTGGAAATATTATTTATACACCAAATCAGAAAATCAAAAATACTATTTAACCTGCGCATTACGCTAAATTTTAGCATTAGACAATTAAATTTAATACAGATGCATTTTGTACAAGCAATGAAGTGCCCTAGAATAGCTATAAATATATATACCTATATAATATATATATATACATATATAATAAATTGTAATAAAGAACAATTAAATTAATGCATTCGTTTTTTTAAGGAACGTAAAGTGACCTTGTTCGTTAAAAAATAAAAAATACATGAACGTGAATGTGAACATATTTTTCTCGTTGGAATGAACATGAGTAAATTCATTTTTTTCGGTGAACATTTTAAACACGTTTTATTATAACAGGTATTATAAATTTATAAATACATAAAAACTTATCAGAACTTTTTTTCTTGGAAAAATACATATTTTAACGTTGTTTACCTATATTATCTATTTATTTAACTTTTATCTTTTATTGTATGAAAATAATTTACTGACTCATTTAATTTATTGTGTTTCGTGTATTGTGTGCGTGTATGATATATTATTATGTTCTATGTGACATAAATTATATTATACATATTACATAGTATACAGTTTCATAAACTTATTTTCATTTTTTTTAATTATCATAATTTAGTCATAAGAGTATCAAATGCTAATAATTCCAAGGATTTCAAATTTTAATTTAATGATAAAGTTTCTTCATATTTATTAATTGCTTAAAAAATACGAGTATATTAATAAATTTTATTTAAAAAAATATATTTTTGTTTTTTGCATAAACTGTGCAATTTCTAATCTTTATTAAAATCTAAAACTACGAAATAAGAATAAATGCACGTAAGAAGTTTTATTTTTGTGCTAATACTCGAATAAACCTAATTAAGCAAAATAACACTTTACTCGCTCAATTCTGAAAATTTGCGTTTAATATTTACCATATACATACATACATGTATAGTAAATAATACATATACATATCTTTATTTTATAATATTTAACGTTTACATAATGTATTTACTAGATACATATGTTTATAATAGTATATCTGAATGCTTTGATATTTGCCTCTACGTAAACAATCGTGGTTGATTTAACAGTTTATTAGTGGTACTATTTAAATATGTATACATCACATTATATTATAAATTATAAAGCACATTTTATGTATACATTAGAATATGAACATTTAAATACGGCTACATGTTTGAAATAAATATCATGGCATATACAATTATTAATCAGTGATTTAATGAAGTTCTACAAAAAATATTTACTGTAGAAAAACCTTTTGTACAATTAAAGTAGGTATACATAAGTATCTATAATTGTAATAATATAATATAATACACTTTATACAACTATGATTATAACATGACATAATATATTACATGCATTGCACAATAAATACAATATGTAAAGATAGTGATGTGGAAGGGTCAGGGAGGTAAGTTTTACAATAATATGATATGAATCTATAGCAATATTGTATACTATATATACTCCTAATATTTAATATTTATTATACCAAAGGCTCGTGTATTATTCTTTTAATTTATTTACTAGAAACGATAAAAGTTAAGACGATTAAAATAACGATCTAGGGTTTTGTCAAAACAATAACACATTATTGTAACGTAATAATTGAAATTGTGATTAGTATCACGAATATAATATTACATAATAATTTAATTACCTATAATATAGTATATCAAGGTCTTGAAATTATTTATCATAATAGAAATATTAATTTGCTTTGCTGTAAACCCGTGGCAATCTATTCGATGCGCTAATTACTAAATATAAGAGGCACTCTATGCCTTTCGAATTGCAAATTATGATTTAGCTTTGCGCATTTATGAAAACAACATTTATCTACGGAGACAACAACAAGGGTATAGTGGTGGCCAAATTATATTGTGGTTACAGGTTAAGCGATATACATACACTAAAATTATGTATACTATACCAACACTATATTATGAATAAATTTAAATCATATTGATCTTACTCCTATTTCCTTAAATATATCATAATTAGTCTTATTATTATTTATTAATACAACGTACGTGTAGATATTACAAATAACAAATTCTAAGAAAAAAAATCACTTAAATATTCCAATAGTATAAATATTTTCTTTCCGTAAAAAATCAATCTATTATAAAATTAATTACTTATTATCGATGATTAATTTTCAAACAACAATAATATATCATATAATATAATATACGTAAGTACGTAACATTATTATAAAAATATTTTACTTAAATATTCGATAAATAATAAAAATAGGTATTATATATTGTGTTGATTTTTAGTATTAATTAAAATATATTAGTATCCCTATGTTATCACTATAAGATAATTAACAAAACAAAATAAGATCATTGATGAGGGATAAACGCATATAATTTTCACACCATGACTAGTTTTGTAAATTTATAGCTCTTTTAAGAATCAATAAAATATGAACAAACCGGGAGAGGAAAACGGAATTAACTAATTTTGCATGACATTTACGTTTTTTTTTTTTTTTTATTGTCACTGGATGACCCACGTCGATGATTCATTTTTTTTGTTATCGACTTATTTGGTTCGATGACGATCTTCGTTTATTGTGATCAAATAACTAATATACCTATATCTAATCTCTTAAACATAAACGTACAGTTGTGTAGAGAGACTGATGAAAACTGGTGAATACTCCGTTATCAAAAATCAACATTAAATTGTCAACCTATTGTCATCGATCAAAGGTTAAGCATTCATTGTATAATGTACAATAGGTATATGTATAGGAATTACACGTCAACATATCATTAGAGCGCGTGTATTGATCGCAAAGTCTAAAGGTCTGCAGACGGACAAAATTGTCTGTAAATTAATTTTAATACTATCTGAATACTGCTGTATATAATGTCTATAAAAACGACAGGATATTAGTCATCCCAAACCGATAAGATTTTTATATATACTACAATAATTATTTACATGACGTATAACAATAAAGAACGAAAACAATGTATAAAACACAGATAGTAAGGAAAATAATTTTTCGATTTTACTTTGTAAACACTTCCGTGGGAAATTTACAAATATCGTATGTATAAAAAAAAATAGCTTTTAAATAAAAGACACATCAATTATATTATACATGGGTATTTACAGAATAAAGATCAGGCATATTATACTATACCTAGTATTGCGATTAATAAGTAGGTGATTAATAAAATAAATATTTAATCATCTAAGTAGGTACATTATTAACATCAGTATAATATATTGAGATTTAATCTACTAAACTAACAGATTGTCAAAATGAAAAAAAAATTACTGGCATTCATAAACAAACAGAATACAATTAAAAGAAAAAAAATCATCTCACTTTTAAATTACATAAAAACACGATTTTAATACTTAAAATTTAAATTATGAAATATCCCAATAATTTAAAAAGTAAAATTATTAAGCTTAAATAATAATATATAAAATTATGAATATATAGAATTACAATAAAATAGGTATATGTACAGTTTTAATATGAACGTATGTCGATGTATTTGTTAAAGGCAACTAGTGAACCAATGATGCTTTATTAAAATCGAATTAATATAATTTAATTAAATATTTAATAACTTGTGTTTTTTAGTCCTGCTGAACCTATAATTTCCCATGTATCTATAATGATATATATAAAAAAAACAAATATGCATAAATTATATTTATGTATTCGTCAAGTGGTAAAATAAATATAGATTATTTTTAAATAAATATTCAAGTAAGTATAAAATAAAAACAGTATATACATGCATAATAACACTCCTTTGATGCGTTAAAAAAATATATATACTGCCTCACTACTCTTTATTAAAATAGAAGTATTATTCATTTGAAAAAAATGTTGTAGCCATAAAAAACGAGTGTTTTTTATTTTAATATTTCTATAAAGATAGATAAGTACAAGAAAACATGCAAGTATATAAATATAGAAATGTTAATAAGTTATATTAAAAAGTTATATTTATAATTTTAATTATACAATGCGTACAATATATTTATTATGCGTTAAAGCCTCGTACATAATATCATGGTCTATATTGATGCTCTACTTGAATGTGATTAAAAAAAACTATAATTTTAAACATTCTTACAACAATTTTTTTATTGGGAAATTAATACCTATAGAGAGAGGAAGTATAATAATTTAATGTATTGAAATAAAATTGTTCTTAGTTTTAAATTTGCGTATCTATTGTGTAATACCTATATAATATGTTTTTAAAGAATGGTGTATAATATATTTATTAACAATTATTAATTAAGTTACATATTATACTCATGTATTATTATATACTATAGATAGTTATAAATGTTGAGCACTACGTACGTTTAAAATATAAAAATTAAAAAGGAACATAATCAATTTCTATTCATACCTATATCGAATTATAAATGGATTTGAGATGATAGTAATTAGCAATTGCCTACAGTCGCATTAGAAATATGAGTACGGTAAACGATAGTGGGTCAAGTGGGTGGTATAATTCAATTTACTGAATAATCCTACCGCGTATATACAAGGGTTTATTTACGTGGTAATGAACACCGAATTTATACTATTAAGTAATATAAACACCTAGATATATTAGATGTTGTATCTATATAAAATTAAATTAAGTATATGAAATCAATTAAAATATTAAAACGAACTATTTTTTCTTTTAGAAAAAACTATGATTATTACATTAACTATTCAAAAAATTCTAACTAATTTCCAAAACTTTTTTAACTCATGTTTTAAGAGATAATACAATAATTATAGCACTTGAAAATATATACAGATCATTTTATAACAGATACGTAATAATACAAATAGGTAGGTAAGTATTAATTCAACGAAATCAACTGAATTATACTTATATAAATAAAATTCCTATAATTTAGTTCGATTATGTGATTTAATGATTAACAACACTATATTGTATAATGTCAAGTCGTGTATAATATTAAATAAATGTAGATATATAACTCATAAGCGGCTTTACATTATATCATATTAGTACAATATTCTGTCACAATGGTATTATCGTAATTTTCCAATTATATTTTAATCTTATCTTGAATTACGTCATTAATGTTATATACATATTATATTATATTATAGTAGTTGCAGCAGTGAAAAAAAAAAATCGCACTTTAAAAAAATTTGTCAGTGTTATTTTTTTTGCTAAAAACTTATTTGGCACAAATAAAACGAACACAATACAGAAACTTATAGTTACGTTACACGCGGCGTGCTGCAGCACATTGCATACCGCGGGGCCGGTAGATACCATATTTTTTTGTTAGACCATTGACACATATGCGATACGCACCAAACAATACATTAATAAAAATATATATTAAATTAATCATTTATTAGGTCGTGGAAAATAAACGTAAAATCTTTTAAACATATTATAACGATATATCTACGTATGTAGGTATTACATAGACTACACGGCGTGCGTATACGAGAGCGGCTGTACCTATACCTATATAGCTGTCGTCCGTCCAGCGGGCTAAATTTTTTTTTCTCCAAATTTACTCAGTATGTATTATCACGTCGGGCAATATCATAATATCCTTAAATTATCTTTAAAAATAAAACACGCAGTAGTTGGCCGCGGATCGTGCTTGGAATAATTCTGTCCCCCCCCTGCCAGAGACGTCTCTGCGAGCACGCCCATGATGATTATGCGTATAGGACGTACACGAGTACGCCGTATAGTGTACTTATCACGTCATATACACACACACACACACGCTGCAGTTACTACACGTATCGATGTATTATATTTGTTAAGCCGCGGTTTAAGCTCGACGAAAGCGCTGTACGCTACAAAGTTATATATATATACATACACGCACAAACTGCAGTATACCGCGGACATGCCGCGATTTAATCGGCTCGGACTCGAGACGGATTGTGCACGGTCGTGCTCTTTTTAGACGAAATGAAAATTGAATCCCCCGCGGCGGGGCACTGGTCAGCAGCAGTGTCTAGATCCGCGACGGCGGCGGCTGACCGTGCCGCGACACGAGTTCAACGGATTAAGTCCGCGCGCGTACATGGTCCGACGTGCGTCCACTACGGTTTTATTGCGTCGCCCGCCGCTGCCGCCGCCGCCGCTGTTGTTGTTGTGTACATCGCGGCCCGGCGGTATGCGGCGGACGGCCGTTAAAATAAATCGCCAACGGCGATCGAATGCCGTTGATTTGTTCATATTATTATTATAAATGATAAATGTGCAATGCGTGTCGCGTTGCAGTTGTGCGTGTGCATAATAATATGTATATTACGCTGACGAAACGTCATCGTTACAGTCCGCGGAACGACATCATTATAACGTGTGATTAAATGAAAACACGGCGTGATCGCGTTACGCGCGATAATAATAATAATAATAATAATTATTATTATTATTACTATTGTAATACCATCGTACGCGCTGCACGGCGAGTACGAATTCGCGCGTCTGGCGGGCGCGAGTGATTAGCGCGTAAGAAGACAGAAAAAAAATAAATACGCCGCGCGAACAAAAAAACAAATCCGCTCGCAATCGGGGCCGACGATGGGTCGCGGGAGGGAAGCGATGGGGCGAGGGGCACGAAAAAATCAAAACGCGCTAAATTGGATTCGACAAAACGTTATTACAATACCGCCGCCGACCGATGATGTGTACCATGCGTTTGTTGCCGTTTATTTATAGTCTTTATTATAGTCTTTGACCGTCGATTTAGCGCACCCACCCGTTTGACATTGATCCCATTGTGAGTAGACACACATACAATTGATTATTAACTGTTGTTTTCCCCTATTATACACACACACACACACACACACACACACA
Organism: Melanaphis sacchari; assembly: GCF_002803265.2. Classification (NCBI taxonomy): domain Eukaryota; kingdom Metazoa; phylum Arthropoda; class Insecta; order Hemiptera; family Aphididae; genus Melanaphis; species Melanaphis sacchari. The sequence continues at coordinate 37,207 of NW_020271213.1, read as the reverse complement.
CACACACACACACATAGACATATAGTATAGTATAGAGTTGTAGTATTATAATTGTATGGTAGTAGTAGTAGAAGTATAGTCGTCGTCGTCGTCGTCGTCGTCGTCATCGAAGCCAGTGTATCGACTAATCCTTCGACACCACCACCACCGCCACCATCAGCACCCGCGGCGTTTACCACCCGCTCGTTAGCTATTCGCTCGCCACCCCCGAAAACTATGAACGGGGCTCCTCGTAGTATCGCGGCCAAATAGATTTGTCGTCCGCGGGGCAGTTAGTTATTGTTCTCCGAACAACCCGTCGTACGAATATAATCTCCGCCGCTTTATAACATCATATATACATACAGCACCGTGCTTTATATTATTATGATGCAGCGCCGTCACCGGTCTCCTCTCTCGCTCACTCTATTAGCCACCCGGGCCGTCCCCCCAAATAAACCGCCCCACGACGAGCGCTCAAAACATATTTGTTACGCGCGGCCCACCAAAACACCATAACACACACACACACACACACACACACATGTATATTATATTATTATGTACAAATCTGTTACGGTGGCGGCTGCAGCAGCCGTTTATCATTATATTATTATTATTCAATCGTCACCTATTATCGCGCGAAGCCTTCGAATTAACTGTATTATTAATATTATTATACTATATATATATATATATATATACTTTCACCCCTCGCGAGACACATTGGTTAGATCGTCCGTTATTGTTTAATAATATTATATTATTCACTCGTAGATATTATATAGGCGTGTAATTTCACTCATGTATAATATTATGTTATATTATAATATAAGGTAGGTTAGGGCATATCTACTGCAAGCATGGTTGTTGAGATCAAAAACAATAATAATAATAAAAAAAAACATAGTAGTTACCTACGTCATAATATATACTAATATATTATACTATTGACAAACTGTGCTGTATCCACATATACGTCTGTATACGATCTTTTCTATAGATTTAGAGTCAGTAATAATCACTTTTTGGACTCTCCTTTCACGCTGAAGACTATTCCAACGTCTTCGAAACTCATGAATATCGTTTATCGCATGTGCAGACCATAACTAAATGTCTATTTTGCTCGTTGTACTATTTTTTTTCTTGCAAATAACAGGTGCAGATCTAGTTATGTTAAAATAGTGAAATCACGCCCGGATTAAAATGTCTATATATATATATTATATAGTCACTCTAAGTAAATAAAAATTATTTGCACCCTTGTCCTTAAAAAAAAGGGTGATTGTACATTATAAAATATAATATTTATTTATAATTATAAACATCAATACATAGAATAAAACCCGTCATTAAACTATTTTTAAACTAGCTTTTTAATTTCTACGCGTATAAAACTGTACAATAGCATTTCTTCCAAATCTAAACATTTAATTTTTAGTAGGACCTAGGAAAGAATTCTGAAAATAATAGTGTTATAATATTACAACATGCTTACAAAGTTAATCCTACTTAGATCATTTCGTAAATTGTTTATTCAATTTTTGTTAATATATACTATATCGATATCATCTGACGTCTATCTTTCTCTTCAAAATGGATACAAACACGTTTCAATACACAGATATTAATCACAATGTCACATTTTTTTACATCTAAATAAATGTGATATAGTTAGAGTATTTTTATCATAAAACATAGAATTTTCTTAAAAGTATATCATAGCTAATGGACAGAAGTGATTTGTAATTTAAATAGTTTGATTGATTTGTACGGTTATAGTTTTTTATAATATTTAATAAGCTATCAAAAGTTGTTCAATGTATTGGTGGCTACTAATAATAAATATCGGCAAGGTACTAAACCAACTAAGTTTTAAATAAATTCTTGAATAATTATCATTTATATCATTATAATTAATTAATATTGAGTTTTTATTAAGTCAATAATAATTGTGAAGTAAGTAAGTTTTGCTGAGTAATAGGTACTCTGATCAGTAAACTTTCAAAAATAAAAACAGAAAAATTTAAAATAGTTAATTAAAATCAAAGTAGGTTGTTTGCATCTCTACTTATATATTATATTTATATAATAAATACATCATATCATTCAATTAATGCATATGAGTACGAGCAAAAATGTAAGTAAAATATGAAAAAATAAAATAAATACTCCAACTTATATCTAAGTCGTTCAGTAATTGTATGCTACAATGTGTTCAAAAGGGGTGCAGGGGAGCTTACATTTCAGTCCTCGCATTAATCCTGCTGGTCCTGCAAGCACTATCTTATTACGCTGCATCACCGTGCAGTGCAATGCATTGCGTGAACTGCATAACACGCAGTATCGTCGTCGATTTGTTGCGCGCACACGTCAAGTAGGCGAGTGCCCGAGACAACCGGCGGCGGGCACGCACTTATATTTATATATACCTATAAAATAATATGTATAATGTACCTATCTACATGCATTTATATATACCACGCACCGTCATAAAATTCATTCACACATCAATAAAACCACCTGATAAGCTGTGGCGTACGGGTGCGCGGCTAATATTATATACACACTAATTGTCGGAGTCATATTATGATTTTTGGTGTATAATAATAATAATGTACAAATATAATAGTAATATACACACGTTCGGCGGCGGTGTGTGGTCCGGACCGTGTCTCTTAACACGCGCCGCGTTGTAAAACCGCAGGTGCGCGCGGTTGATGACGTCGTCGGCGGATGACTGACTACAGATATCGACAAGTATAATAATCTTACAAGAAATAATATTATACAGTGAAAACTGTCTAATGCGAAATAGCATGGAACCAATCAAAAATTCCCCTTTAAGCAGTTTTCCCCTTTATTGAATAAAACGGAAAAATTCCGGATTATAAATTCTTATCAGTTAATAATTTTTATTTTTTGAGTTAGAGACTAATTATAAACGTAATTTATTACTTTACTTTATACAATTTATTTTAGATTAATTATAGACTTATTTTCTTACAAAATTATTTACAATTTATATACATTACATAAGTATGAAGGTTGGGAATCAAATTTAAACATTCAACTTTTTCAAAAGTCATGTAGAGTTTTTGTTTTGTCACTGTTGTTGCTATTTTTTCAATATTATATGTATTTGAAAGGACATCACTTAGTATGTACAAGCAAACTGTTCAATATAAGACCGTTGGTGCTTAAATATTTTGCAGCTATACATTATACATACGGGATAAGTTTGTTTCGCAGATACGATAACCAATAAATACAAATTACCTAACTAGTATATGTAGTGCAGTTTTATCTTGGTTATCGTTTTACAATGTACCTACCTACACATTCATATCTATGTAACATGATGCGTGTCGTATTTCCGGCTTATGCAAGGTTTTTAATTGCATTGGATCTACAAAACCGTTCATTTTCCGCATTAAGAAGATTCCGTTTTATTAAGGTTCAACGTCTATGTAAAACTATGGGAACATGCCGGGACCATACAAAAATTCCGTGTTGGATAGTTTTCCGTGTTATTCAGGGTCTGCATTACACAGTTTTCACTGTATAAACAAATAAAAGGTTTGGGACAACAACTATGTATGACGAAGAATAATAATTGAGCAGCATCAGTTTGGCGGACTGGACGCAGCACGACGGTATAGCGTAGTCGTCGTCACGTACGATTTTGCATGTGCTTTTATCGACCGCGGTCCACGTACTTAGTTAGAGCGCGCGCACGAGCCCAAACTAGTATAAATGTATATATATGCGTGTATACGTGCTTACTTGCAAAGTTGCAAGTGCGTATATATAATACCCATATATAAATATACATGTCGTATTAATTGGTGTAGAAGTGTAAACGTGTATGTGTGTGTGTGTGTATTATGTAAGCCTTTAAGTTCATTTTTTTTTACTTAAAAACGAATCGTAGGTATATTAAAGAATACTCATATCGTTAAATATACGAGTATGAGTTCATAAAAAAGGTGATATAATTTATTTAATATAAGTAATGTGATGATAATCTTATAATAATGATTCATGAAATAAATGTTCTTGTATGCAATAATTTTAGGAAAAAATATATTTTTAATTTTTATCTTATAAATGCTTACGTACTTATATTAAAACGTATTTGCATTCTTTTTCAATTTTAAAAGATTTAAATATTTCTATTGAAAGCATATCTGGGGAGAGAAAGGCAAAACGATACATTTTTATCTACCGCTAAAATTTCAGTAGGAGAGAAATTTTCTTATTGTTCTTCCCGCAATTACGCCACTGTAATGTATTTTATAATATATTAAATATTTCGAGTTTTACTATAGATGCGTGTGTATTTACCATATTATATTATATACGAGTTATACCTAAACATGTACGCGTTACTCGTGCCACCCATGTCGAGTACACATGCAAAGTCCGATGGAATTAACTGCAGTTGCCGCTCTGCTTTATACAGCTGACCACTTATACATACGATCTTACAATATGCAAGCGAAGATAACATATATAAGTATATTATGTATATAAGACCTGCACATTGTCGTCGACGCCGCGTTTTGTATTATCCCCTATATATTATATATACATTGTCATGTGCGTGTAACTTCTTGTTAGGGATTGTTTGTGCAGCGGTGTGCTTTAGTGTTTACACATGAGCCCTTTTTCAATCCTTTGCTACGAAGGTTCTACACTTAATAGCGGCTGCACGATGGTAGCGACCATGATGTCCAACGTCATCGCTGTCGTCTTGCGTCATAATGATCATAATAATAATATATTGTTATATAACATGATCATATTTTAAGTATATAGTGTGCGTGTATAGATATGATTTTGTAAATTGTGTCAGACCAACGGTAGTGTATTGAAACTACACAAAACATAGTTCAGGTTATTTATTTATCACCTATATATTTATTCTATAGTAATTGTTAATAATAAAAACATGTTAATAGTATACATTCGCATTTGTATATACATTATACATACACATTTATTACCGAATACTTTTATAGCAATATATATAGGTAACAATTATCCATAACGACTGTGGTTGAATCAATGTTTATGTCATAAAATGCAATATTTTTTTATGTATCCAAATATGAAACATTAATCTATACATGATATCATATTTTTACTTTATTTTGGACTCGAGGTATATTTACCGGCTACCTATATATACAGCTATAAAGTTTTATATAGCAACTTTAAATATTGTGAATACATTGTGTAGGTAGTAGGTGTTATTTTTATGGAATAATTTTCAATTTTCACAATAGTTTATTAAGATGTAAAGGTTCTTGTGGAGTTCTATTCAAAAATCGGTTTTTGAATATGACGATCATCATAATATTGCTTTAAAATGTAATAAATCGTGTTTTCATTACTATTGATACAAGCTTAGCAAGTTCATTATATGGGTACTTATTATTTCATATTATACATATACTTTTTCCAGTTTTTTAAATTCTGATTTTTTTGTTAGTTATTAAAAATAAAATAATGTAGGTATACGTTTTTAGTAAATATCAAAATAAAAATTATTGGTATAGAAATAAAATGACAAATTATTTAAAAAATGATCATTTGGTGTTATTAAAGAAAATACAATTTCTTGTTTGGTTTTTAATTAGGTATAGTTTTATTATTTTTATAATTTGTTAATGAAAATAATTATTGTGATAAGGTATAATATAATTATATGATTATAATAAGATGTCTATAGTTTAATTAAAATTTTAGATGGTATGAAACTGTATAAACCCTCATTTTTTAATAATAAGTTTGAATTACACTCTTGAATTCAGAATTAATTATAGAAAATGTAATTATTCTAAATGTTTCTGCCATAAATGTAATAATAGTTTTTCGTGAAATCGTATTTCTATGCTAAAAATGAATTTTATATTAATGTTAATGTATTTATTGTAAACAAAGCTCTATGAAGATAAATATTAAAAAAATAAATTAATAATAACACAATACATTAATCTGTTAAATATTTGATATTTTTATTTTTATCAACTCATGGTTTATTGTTAAAAAGTATCTATTCATAAACCTTTCGAAGTAAAGATTACCCAAAAATATAATTATTATCAAGTTGCGTTTAAATATATATTTTTAACTTGACATACTAAAAATATATTTTAATACGGTGAATTTAATTATTGTAATATTAGAGAAAGTATATCATTTTTAATTTTTTTTTTTTTTCATAGCTATTGGTGTTATGGTTATTATGTACAATTTTAACTAATGCACTTAATAAAAAGTTTGATTCATGGAAAGTATAATTTTTATATACATAAACACTAAATAGTAAAATAAATCGCATTCCAGTATAATAAAAATAAAATGATTTATAAAGGTATCACAAATGTATTAACATTAATGGGACAAATTAATGGAAAAATTAAATTGAATTACTTAAATCAATATTAAGAATACCCTATACTATTTCTTATTGTACTGTACTTATAATTGTAGTGGCGGCTTATAAACAATTATACAAGTACAACGTGTAATTAAATAAAAAAAATTTTTATTTATTAATCACAGTGATTATAATTTATATTTATTTATAAACAAAATTTTAATTTGTTAAATTAACTGTAATAAATTATTACTATGTATACTTTAACTAGATAGTTGACTAAGTTATTATTTAAAAAATTAACTACAATATAGTTAAAAGGTTACAAATAAAATAATGTTTTAACTAAGCTTTAACTTATTAAACTGGTTAATGCTCATTGTTGTATTTAACCATTTGGCATATTTGTACCTACAATTATTTTCAAAAATTTTCATAGTGCACACTACACAATATTATACTTTTATAATCTTGCAAACAAACTATTAAAGTTTCGTTACACGTGGAAACGATAGTTTTGTATTGCTTGTCAACAAAGAAAGTTTACTGTTTGAACAAATTGTAATAGATTACATAAATTATGTTTGTATTTTCTTAAAATACAAATTCGTCAATATTGGGCAATGTTTACTTCACTCATAATAAGTCATAATATTATAAATATACCTGTTATATTACGAATTAAATATATTAAGTACATAAATACCTTTAAGAATGCATCAAGTACCTACTCTGAAGTTGAATAATGAAGCTAATTTTTTATTTATTTATTTATTTAAGCAGTTTATATATAGTTATTTACATAGTGTTGTTATATTAATTAGTTTTGTATTCACTTATAATTGGTTGTACATTTAAAAAATGTTTAGTATAAATTTACCACGTTAACTGAAGTTTTTTTTTTAGATTATTTGGACAAAATACCTTTATATATCGTGAAATATAGCAGGAAATTATTCATTTTTAAACCTATAGTTAATTAATATACAATAGAGTATCATAAAATCATTCAGTAATTCAGATTTTAGGCAAAGAATATTTTATGGATAGTACAATATTAGTAAAAGAGTAGTAATTGATATTGGCAATTTTGTGGTTGTATTTTTATTTTTATTTAATAATTTGAATCTTGATTTTATTACTACAATAACTAAAGCAGTAAATTTATTCTCCATTAATCGTATAATATATAAATATATAATACACACAGGGTGATTTTTATATCAAACAATACTCTTATTTTAAAAGTTATTAAAGTTTTCGAAATAAAACGATATTTTTTTTAAATAAATACATTTTTTATCGTTAATTTTTTTTAAGATTTTACTTTTTTTAAATATAATATAGATTTTTAATTTTATATTTTGAAGCGGAATATTTTTTTGCAGTATTTCAACACATAAAAATCGAAATTCTTATGAATAGTTTATAAGTTATAAATATTTAAAGTTTAGGTGATTGTAGCAGAGTTGTAAAAGGATTACCCAGTAAAATATTGTTCTATTACTCCACTCACTCTAAAACTGAAATACTTATAAGTATCGAAATACTTTGAAAAATATTTTATTTCAGAAAATGAAATTAAAAATGTATGTTGTAATTTAAAAAATTAAAAAAACGTAAAATCATTATTACGATAATTTTTTTTTTTTTTTAATGTTGTTTTATTTCGATTGGGAATTATGTAAAAAAACAATATTTTCAAAAATGTGAATATATTTTAAAATAACGATTGTTGTTTGACAAAAGAATCACCTATTACAGCAATTTCCAAACTGTGCTCCGCAATTGTTTTTCAAGGACTCTTCTCGGCTCACCATAAACATTTTGTAATTTAATAACTATTTGATATTTAAAACAAATACATTATATTATATTTTTTAACAAGACTCTATCAATTCAGCGATACGTGCACAAACAATATTAAAATCCAGATAAAAAATTTAACATCATTATCTAATAATTAGAATTTAAAAATAAACCATCTTATGAATTTTGGGCTCAGTTAGGGGAAGATATTTTAATATTAAGTTCAAAAGCTAAATTGCTTTTACTGCCTTTTGGTATTACTTTGTGAAACCGCTTTTTCGAAATATACAGCTACTAAAACCAAACATGGAGAACGTTTATACGATGAAGACGATATTTGTCTTCAATGGACTTCCGTGACATCAGACATTTACAAACTTAGTCGTAAAAAACATGCACATTACTCACATTAGATATGTTCATACAACGATACGGAATCGGGTGGCAGTATTGTGCAAAACAGTTCTCAACCGTTCCCGATTTTTTAAAAGGAAAAAAAAACATGTTCATATAATGCGCTGTATTGCAATAATGATAATAATTATAATTAATAAATAATATTTTCTCCCATTTTTTTAATACTATATTGTTTCCTTTATAAATATCTTATTAATCATATTATCATATACATGTAGGACGTAGGTAGGTAAAACTTAACATTAATTATTTCTTGATACCCCATGAAAAATTATTACTGCTTAAAAAAAGGCTTCGTGGCTGAAAAAGTTTAGGAACCGGTGAATTATACATATAATAACTATTCTGCCCTGTCGAAAAAAAATGCCGTAAGTTTCCGTCATGTCATTTTGAAAAAGACTCATTTTTATGTTTAGCAATATTTGGTAGTTCAATTTTAGTAAAATACTTCTTTCTTATAGTAATTATAGGTATGTCTAATGAATATAATGAAACTATTCAATTTTATTTTCAACTTTTATTTCGTTAGGTTATTTTAATTTTGATATCTATAATAAGTAGGTATGCTATTAATTATTTACAAATTTATAATTGTTTACTTAGCAAAAGTGCTGTAATTCTGGTTATGACTTTTTTACTTATCATACCCAAATGTACTGATCACTAATGTTTGAAGAAATGCCTGTTATTTGTATTAATTTTTAGTTATAAATTTATAATTAATAACACAAATTTTAAAATATTAAAATAATATTACTGTAATATGACATCTTTCATTTATACTTTTTTTACCTTGATAGTTGATACGGATTGTTGATGATCTCAAAAAACCGTTTGAAAAGCTTAATTTTATTCTTCTTTTTCATTACATAGGTAATATATTCTATTTATAGTTCTTTCTTGTCCTACTCTTTAATCCGTTAAGCTGACCATTATACACATTCCAATATAATATGTAAAACCGTCACCTATTCACAATAAAAACTTTTTAATTGTATACCATCATTAGCAAACTTCAATCTTTTCTTATCTCTTCTATAAAAATATACTATATTGTATAACTAGATTATTGCATTAATATAATGTTGTATGCACTGTTGTTATTAATGTAATTACTAATATTACTTTCTGCAGTATAAATAAATAAAATACCTAGTCCTAAGCTTTAATAAAATAAATGTTAACAACATTCAATCAGCAAATAATTTGTGTACGTAAAATCGCATATACGATATACCATATCAATAAACCATAAACACTCCATGCCGTTATAACCTACTTGCTTTGATCATCACGTAATCACATGTAAACATATCATATTTTATCAATTATTATTTTCATTACACAGTCCACAAACACCTCCATATAAAGCACACACAATATTATAATATTTATAAATTCTACATTTTTTTTTTTTTATTATTATTATTATTTTTTATAAGTAATATACAATTTGTATCACTATACAATAAGAATATAGACTAAAAGTACAATTGGCAAGTAAAATTATTATGATGAAAAGAGTCACACTCATTGATGAAACTTCCTATGGTTATTTAATTATTTTTGTTTTATAATATATAGGCGTGTTTACCAGGTAGCGAAGGCCAAATTTAAATTTAAAAATAATTGGATTCGAACGGGTACTTAGATGGTTGTGGGGTATCTTTTATAGAAACATTTAGATTTATCACTTATCTATTGTTTTTAGTTTTAGGTCTGAATGTAGAGAAAAATTTGAAACGTAGGGAGGTGCACTTGTTAATTTATTATACATTTGACTATAAATTAGCTCCCCCAAAAAACACTTGTTAATTTAATTTCGTCATGATAATAATATAATATATTATGAATTATATTCAGGTACCTATATAAAATATGTATTACACATAATAATATCCGGTTTGTCGTTCCGCTCGACACGCGATTATCGCACAATCGACTGTGCTGCAGGAGACCCTATCATCTGTTGTGTGCCCCGAGAAAATGACAGCATTATATTATATAGTATATATATTTTATATTATTGTGTCCCGTATACAGAAATTATAGCCCTAGGACGTGGAGGAGAGTTAATATCGCCGCGACGAGATACTGTATGCAGCAGCAGTTCAACCACCGTGCTCGCAGTTCATTAGTGTAAACGTATATATATACATTGCGCACACGAATCCACACACACACACACACGCGCGCGCGCGCGCGCACCCGGTTTTGCTCGCCGGGCACACAATATAAAACAAGGTCACCCCGCGGGGATGAAAAGAGAGTCTCTATCCACTGGTCCTGCAGGTCGCGTCCTCGAGCGGCGGCGGCACCAGCGAAGCTTAAAACGCGCGCGCGGAGCAACGCCGCCGCCGCCGCCGCCACTTGCTCACTCGCTCTCTCGCGCACGCGATGTATAATATACGCGACTGCGGCCTGCCAGATGGCGGCGACCCGTCGCCGCCTCCGCATCCGCACAAACAGCAAGTATACCGCGCGCAGGGACTTAACACGCGCACACACACACACTTGCGCGCGCTCGCGAACCCACACGTACCCACATTGTGTATTCGTTATTACCCTCCCCCCCCTCCGGTCCCGAAAATCCCTTTAAACTGCTGTTTATTGAGTTTTCCCGCCTCCACCGGCCGTGCATATACGTTATACGCGCGCAGCCAGCGCCGCTTTACGCGGCCGCCGCCGCCGCCCGTCCGTGTACTCGGGCGTCGGCGGCCGCGCCTGTCAATCAACCGCTGCCGCCGCTTTAGTGGGCCCGCCGGCTTATTAACAACATGTCTCGTAGTCGTCAGCGACGGCGGCGGCGCGTACAACAATAAAACGTTTAATTACACACGCGCCCGCGGCGGTGTACACATGTCCACCTCTGTTGTATATATTATAATACATATTTATATAGTGTACATAATATGGCCGTATTATAAATTGTAGTGTGTGCGTGTGCGGGTGTGTAATATACATATTGTATTATCGTGTATTTATTGTTATTATACAATCGTACATCCTATTAATAATACAATTTACTATAATATAATATATTATTTTCAGCGGAGTTCTGTCACCGTACATTAATAGCGCGCGACTGAGTACAATATCATTCTATACTGTACCTATATATAACTAATATAATATATTATTATGTTATAGCTGTAACTGTGCGTAGCTGGAATAGAGTGTAGTCATGTTATTGGGTTTGCGAGGTTTTTCTGCAGTTTAAGTCTTCTAAATTATTGATACTTCGCGGGTTGAAACGCGACAACGCGCCTATTTAACTGCACGCACAGCATTCACTGAAGGTTGAAATGCACATATACGATATATTACGACGATGCCTTCGAAGTTTTGGACTTCATTGGCAATCGGAATGGAAAAAGTGGACAATACCTATTATATACTATATATAGGCTGAATTCTACAATATCTAATAATTTATATTGCGTCTATACGGTAAAATGAAGAATTAATAATGTAAACGATGGGTGATTTTAATTAAGTTATCGTAAAAGCGCAAATATAAAATAGAATATTTTAGTGTAATAAAAAATAATATATAGGTAGTCCCATAACGTGTACATATAAATATGTTATACATATTATCAATTTTATTTACTTATACATGCGTAATAAAATTGAAATAGTAAGAAAACAAATACTCAACTAAGGCTCATCAATAATAATAATAAAAATAAATAAATACTATAGTGTTGATGAGGGGGGATGGAACCCTTGAACACATTCGTATTTTGCTACGTCGCCGCACCGTAGGCATTTACATATTATATACCTATGTGACATTTAATATTGTACGTTTGTGTATGGAAATTATTTTTATTATATAATGCAGTCATTTTCAAAATGAATTTATTGATGAATGTTTACTTGGAGAGTGTTGTTTTTGGAAACAGTGATAATATTATATATTAATCTGGACATTTACTTATCCTTCAATATTATATTTGCATTTCAAACGTAATGGCTGTTGACCGTTTGATATTCAATTTTATTTTAAAACTGTCACTATTAATAATATATACATATAAATATAAAGTTATAAAATATCAATTTGATTATACGAAGCTATTATTATTTAGATATGTAAAAATTAATAATTTATTAATAAGCGAAATTGAATGTAAATATTTAACTACAACAATTTTATTTTTGAAATCTATGAACATTTTTTTTTATAACTCTTCATGTTTAAATTTAGTAAAATATTACCAATAATGTAAAAATCTTTTATATCATACACAAATACACAATTTAATTATTTGAAGTAGTTACCAAAAAAATTAGTATTCAGAATATTTAAAAAAAAATATTTGTCTACTATTATTTTAAGAATTAAAAACATATTATAGTTAATCGAATATAATCAGTGGTTTAAACAGTCCTATGTAAATTGTGTTTATTTGGAAGTATCAATTGTTATTATTTTCTTTAGTAATTCAAATAATATTGATTTATATTATTACATTAATAATTATAATTTCTATTAAAATCAACTTTAAATTATTTATATTTCTAAGTCAATTGTAGTATACATTTATTTGTAAAATCGTACTTTTTATTGTAATTAATAATAAATTGATCGAAGCATAAATAAAGTTTTTTTCAAGGGATAGATACTTTTAATTCTACTGAAAATGAGTATTTAAAAAGTATTTAAGATAAAATACTTCAATAATATTCTGAATACCAGCATTATATTAGCTTACATAGTTACATCTACTTTACTGGTATTGTGTAATATATAATATTATGTACCAACTACCAAGTATTAACAACTACCTATATAGTGTTGCAGGATATTCACTATTATGCGGTTTTGTTGGACTGTTGGACATCAGCCGCAATAGATTAATATATTTCTTTAGTATATACTTAGTGACAAGTCAAATCTTGATCGTGATGTGTCACATGATGTCATGTCATGTTTAACTTGTGTTGTATTTACAAATTTTTTATTTTTTGTGAATATTATCTCCATTTTTTTTTATCGCCGAGCTAAGTAATAAAGGAGAATACATTTTTTTGAAATTCACCGACACGTGCATAATAATAATAATAATAATAATAATAATAATAATAATAATAATAATAACAATAATAATAACGACGACGGTTAAACGACTGTAATCCTATACGCACAGGAGGCGCGTGCGTGGCCGCCAGCCGTCGTGATGGACCCACTACGATTTCGTTTGCGTTAAAACAACACCATCAAACGATGCATTTCTCTAGCAACCCTTAAATCTGCAGAATTCCTCCCCGCGCACACATGCACATCCCCAAGCTCACGTGATGAGGTGGCGTGGATACGACGACGAGATATATGATGGTAACGATGAATCCTGGATGTAATTGAAAAAAGCCCGCCGTACACCTAACCCCTTTTTTATCCTTTGGCGGTGGTGATCTGTTGCTGGCGGTGGTGGCAATCTCGTTAAACAAATATGCAACGGCTGATGAGCGCCGTTGTCGCAATCATTACATATATTACACACGGCTTATAATAAAAATAAAATGCGCACGCGCGCGTTTGCCGTCGTAGTCGTCGTAAGTTCGCGTGCGCGTAGAAATTAAATAACATTTTATAAACAATAATAGACACGCGAAAAACGAATTGCGTGAACGATGCACGCGTACATGATTTTTTTTTTCTATTATTGCGATTAGCCGGGTATGTTTTTTTTAGAGCTTCAAACGTGCGTGTACCTATAGGCTATAAAAGATATAATACCTATAGCCTACACCGTCCGTGCACACGTGTATATTATCATATACTATAGGGTTTCGCCGTTTAATACAGAACACAAATATATATATATATATGTATATGGACGGTGGGCGCTGTTTTTATAAGTATTTAAATTCAACGAGTATTACTATTAAATGTTTGAGATCGCATACGTGATACGATATTTGCACTATGTGATGTCGTTCGATATTATATTATAATCTATCGTACAATTATTATAGACATATGACTATAACTATATTGTCTATAATCACTAGTGATTCTAACAAATAAATATGTTTGTAACATTTAAATGCAATCAAACTTGACGACTGCAGTATAATGCAATCAGCAGTCATGATGTTGACTTGTTAGGCGTTTTTATACACTATAGTTTTGTCCCATATTAACTGCAGGTCATAATTTTGACTTGGTCACATTACACTTATCATTATAAGAGTATGTAACGTGGTTGGGGAAACGACCAGTTAAATTAAGGATATCCAGGGGAGTCGTAGATCCCTATGGGGATATACCGTTAGTTACCGTAACTTGGGGTAGAGATAGATAAAAAGATCGAAAATATATTTAAATAACCAAGGACTTAATGACAATCACTATTAATTTATTATTTATAAAATACTTATAACATAATACTCATATAGATACATGTATAACTTTAATATCATATAATAATAGATGGCTGTGTTGTATAGTTCTACGGAGTTCGTGTATTAATGTTTATATGGTGTACAACGAACTAACTTATAGCTACTTATACATGGCGTGTGTTGGCCATAGACCTTAAAATTATATGTGCAGATATTAATTTTAATGTATCGGTTAGTGCAGTTAATTGTACATAAAGTAGAGTTCATATTGTATAAATAGATGCCATATGTAACATATATTTATATTTATAATTGTTACAATAGTATATAGAAGACACATGATCACACTAAATTACAAGAAATTGTTTATCATTATCCTGGTTGAAGAAGCAATATACTTGAAGTACTCATGTTTTTGTACAGAAAATCCTATGTCACAGCGTTTCCGTGGATAAATCAATTTATATATAATAATGCACCTCAATAGAAAATACTTAGGTATTGAATCCAATTCAATAAAATATCGGGAAGAAATTTTATTAATTATGATAACTTAGTCTCTGTAAAGAAATCGCTCTAGGTTGATTAATCAAACAATGTTTTGGTCGAGCACGGATTTATTGGATATAAGATACCCCTCTCTATAGTCGTCTATATATATATACTCTAGATAGCTACAAAGAAAACATAACGACAGTGCCGGAAAATAATACGCTCTTAAAAAACTTTCGTGTATTGTGTATAGCGACATGTATTTTATGTATTGTAATGTATAGTCGCGGACACTGAAATCGTATCAGCGCGATTGTATTGTTCGACGATTAGGTATAGAACGATGGCGGTATAGAACGCAGGCGAACAAAGGATATAGCGACTACGAGTCGGTTACGACCGCGCTGAGTGGTAGAGGCATTTGAAAGTTTTGCGATACGCGTTTTACCCGCCACTGTGCAGCCATCACCACTCACTTTATCGTAGCGGCACCGAAAACGCACGATGGTTACGGCGGGGGTTTTATCTGTTGCCGGCGGAACTTCTCGGCGTGCTCTCAGATACAAAATGCAAATACGCATACAAACACACACACACACACACACACACTGACGAAACCGTACAGTGCGATAAACGAAAACAAGACGCCGAGCGCTCTCATATGTCCCCGAGATAAGCCTATTATTATACGACGTATTATTGTTATATACCTACGAGTGTAATACGCACCGCGTGCGCTTTCGATTTAAACAATACCGTCGCTGTAGCCTTATGTCATGCACATTAAACATAATATACAGAGTAAATTATTAAACGGAAGTTTCCCGAGTGCGTCTCGAAATGACCCTTTTTTAATGTTCCGAGTGCGTCCGAAATAAGGTATTACCCGAATGGGTCCCAAGAAAAAAAGTCATATTTTTGACATTGTCGTATACCTTTCGTATCACCTTTCGGTGATATACCTCTACCAACAATTGAGTCACCAAAAGACCATAAATTAACCGGTTTCAGATAGCTCTCAAAAGTCGATATTGCTATCTTATTTCTTTAGACTTTCAATCCTCAACGACCATAAATTAACCAGTTTCAGATCGAATTCAAAGAGTACGACAGAATTGTGTGGCTACTCAATCAAAACATATACTAATTTGGTCGGAAACACTTTATATTAAATAATTAAAACAATAATTCAAAAACACTATGTCCGTCCGACGACAGTCTTCCTCCGTCGCAAAACTTCGACGATCAATGAACTGGTGGCCTGCGGGACTGACAGTATTCCCTGACTGCCCGACTTCCACGACTGTCCCCGACTCCCCTTGTCTCGAGGTCTTTTGTAATTGAAAATTTTATGTTGCCTCAGCACATCTGCCTCATAGGTTGGTGAGAAAATATCATTTTACATTTTATAATAATATCTTACTTGCTAAAAATTATTTCTACCTATATCATAGAAAAAAAATATAATTGACGACTGTTTACATATACGACAATATGCCCTAGTGTGTTCTTCATTGTGTTCTTCATTTAGAGCTACCCGAGGTACACCACAAGGAAGTGAACTGGCTTATACCTACTTATTCAAGAATATTTTTTGTTTCTTAATTATGATAATATCTTTTATTTTAGCTTATACCCTTGAATTTGGATGAGTGTAGTAATTATTTTATTATTTTAAATGGTTTTTTTTTTGTAATTAAGAAAAATGTTATTAATTTTTTTTTTAGATATCTAAATAGCCTATAATGCCATTATCTTGACAAAATCTAGTCTTGATATTTTATTATTTTGAAATTGATTTATATTGTCTTCGATGTATGAAATTGTCTTGCATGTGGGCTGTGGACTAAGGATACACTCGGGTTATTCAATATAATTTTTTCGATATGACTGCGGACACACTCGGGCTATAAAAAAAGTAAAAATTAAAAACTGGACGTACTCGGGATATCCCCTATGAAACATATGACACGTTAAGTCATATGTCTGTGTGTGTGAGTATAGGTATATTGTTGTACCGCGGTGCGCGTTGTCTTGTCACCGTCACGCCCGTTTAACGCTGCAGCCATTGTGACTACAATGTATAATGAGATATTATATTATTATTATGTTGTTATTTTGTCATTGTACTCTATTATATTATCACAAACAAGGTACCAGTGTGCAATACCCGTGTGGTGGGAGGGATTGTCGTTGTCACGGCGGCACATATTTGTAATATAATATGCTTATAATATACTGCGTACCGTGTTCTTTCTATCTACCGGGAAAATATTTTTAATAAATTTAAAACACCATCGTCCGCCGAATACACCGTTTAAACGTACATACCATTTAATGTGCAGCGAGATATACTATATATAATATACTATTATATAGTCATCGTGTAGGCTGCCGCCGCGATCTAGAGGAGTGGCTGCCGCAGACCTCACACGGTCCCGCCGCCGTTTTGTCAACAACCATATATAGGTGGCGGCTGTATAATATTATGTATTAGGTAGGTACCTACGTTTTAGTGATGTTCATCATCGTCGTTGTCGTCATCGTCATCTTAGTATCTCTATACACACTAAAATATAATAGTTTTGAGAGAAAAAACCACCGGCAAACAGGAAATATCATGATCACACGGCGAGCAAACAAAGTGCGTCGTCGTGTTCGTCATCGCGTACCTATATAAACTTGTGTGGCGACGGTATACAATAATATGATATTGGGCGTGCGCAGTGGGTTGCGGTGGGGTGGTGGGTACGGCACTCGCGATGGCCGATGGGTGATGGGATGGGTTTTTATTTTTATTTTATTTTTTTTTTTTTTTTGAAGCAGGTGACGGTGTGGCGGCGGACATAAAGACAAAAAGAAGAGAGATTGTCAGCGACGGTGGCGGTGGAGGCCCAGGTAGAAACTGCACCGTGCACACACTCACGTCATGTATATATATATATATATATACACACGACTGTATACGTGTTGTTGTTCAAACAGTTCGTGGAAACAAAACAAGAAAAAAACGCTCGCGTGGAGGAAAACAGGGTTGGGTTAAATGGGTAGATAAATAATAATAAACCGCTCCGCCGACGTCGTATAGTCGTTTCCCGAGACCGACAACGAGGACAACCGTGCGACCCGGCTACATACGCATCACCGCCGTTCGCGTACATATTCTAATATTATGTATTATATATATATATATATATGCATGCGGTATTATATGTGCGAGTGTTAATATATATATTTATATATTTAAATATCTACAATATAATATACGTGTGACGTACTTGTTAGGTACACTTATTATATAATGTGAGTGCGAGTGCCGTGTACATGATGGTTTTTTAGGATATGCTTATATATGTGTGTGTATGAGTGCGTATATTAAATGTATACATATATAGTATATTGTATATATATAGTTATATACGAGCGTACGAATATTATGTGTATAGTGGGAGCGTATGGGTCGTTGAAAAAAGACACATGCGGTTAAAAAATAATAATAAATAATAATAATAAACCGCTGCCGCCGACACCGTCGGCGACCACTCGAAATTTCCAGCATTTGATGGTGACAGGGGTAGTGGTGGTCACCCTTAGAGAACGACATTATATTATGTGTATATATGTGTATATATACATACACCTACGTGTGTATATTAATAAAAGACCGATATTTAGGGGACACTTTAGTATATATACACATATATATATATATAACATTATATACGACGACAACAAATACGCGAGGCGGTATTTATTGTTTTTAC
>NW_020271213.1:0-17994 GCF_002803265.2 Melanaphis sacchari | reverse complement strand
AAAGAGCCAACAGTTCTTCAGTACGTTTTTAACCGTTGTACACGTATACGCTCCGTCTCTAAAAATTTTAGTGAGTTTAAAATTTTTACAAGTGTTTAAACATTTTATTATTTTTCTTTTCGTTTTCATTTTAAATATGTTTAAATGCGAGCAGTGCCCGTCGGTTTTCACACTTAAAGGTAATTTGACAGCTCACCAAAAAAAACATGACGGAGTTCGTTTTCCATGTACTGTTTGTGCGTCAACATTCACTCTCAAAACCAACTTGAACAAACACATGAAAAATATGCATGGTATTGTACCAGCTCATCGTCAACCCTATGCGCAGCTCAACCAACCGGTTGCATCGATCGATGTTCAACCAGTACGACAGAGTGTCATAAAGTTCGCGCCACGCATTGCTCCACAGGGAGGCATACAGATTGGCCCTCAAATTTTCGTCCCCGATATCCCGGCTGGTGGCTCGAACATGGTATCCGAGGACGAGATTTGCATGGCAGCTATGGACGAATTTGAAAAAGTTCAAGACGATAATACAGGTTAGTTTTATTTTTAATATTATAGATGGGGTATAATTTTCAAAGATTCGTATAAATCAGAAATTTTATTTATATGCTGGAGGGTTGCACCGGTTGTCAGACCGTTTGGTAGACTTAATTTTAAACGATACATAACATTTTTATACTATTATAAAAAAAAAAAAAAAAAAATTAGTTTCTCTTTAGATTTATTAGGGGTTTTTTTAATTTTATTTTTAAGACACTTATACAACTACGGGCGTAAACGGTAAACGAGTTTCCACCGCCAACACTACTTCGGGTGCTAGAGCGAAAAAGACGCGGATGAGTCTCGTGCAGTCACCAGGCTTCGTCGAAATTTCGTCGTCGGGTGGTAGGAAAATTGTATGGTACTATGCTCGAAATATCAATAAAAATGAAAAATATACGGACTTTCTCAACTCACACGAAGCAGCTCTGTGCAAATTATTGGAAACGCGTGTCCAGGAGGGCCCTATCAAATTTAATTTGAAACTTGAAGGGACTTATAGCCGACCTAACGTTGAAAACTCGTCAGAGAATAGGGCGTTCAAGACCTCAGCAGTAGAAGTTTTTTTGGAAACCGATGTCAAACAGGTCGTGGAGGCGTCATATATAAAGTTGTTGGGTGAAGAAGAGGTATACCGGGGTAGAGGTAGCGGTTTCAGACTGGACACTATCGATGGGTTATTGTTGGCTATATATAAATATACACCTATGAGTGCCTCGTCGTATATCGAGTTACCTAAATCTATTGAGGGGAGACGTGCTACCATCAACCCCAAAAACAATGACCAACAGTGTTTTAAGTGGGCCATTCTCGCGAGACATGTGACAGGACTTGCCCCGGGGCGTGTCGGGGGAAATTATAGACAGCAAGAGGGGAGGTATAATTTTGATGGTATCACCTTCCCGACACCTATGGCGGATATAAAGATTTTTGAGAAGAATAACCGGGGTGTCTCTGTAAACGTGTATGGTCTCAGTCTTAAAACCAAAAATCAAAAATTTCCAAAATACGAGGTGTTTCCGTTACGCGTTGTTGACGATGAGAAACCAAAACATTTTGATCTGTTGTTCATCAGTAACCCTAGCGGGGCACATTATGTATATATATCGAATTTCTCGAGGCTCGTATCCCCGCAGAAGAATAGACATAACGGTCAACAATTTTTTTGTAAACGGTGTTTTATCAGTTTTGATAAACAAAGCTTAAAATATAAACTGAACGGAGAGGCGGCCCTAGAAAAACATAAGTTAATTTGCGGTTCACATAAACCCATCTTACCTGAGATGTCTAAAGCGGGGAATGTACAAAGTTTGAGGCCTGGAGGAGCACACAGAGACACCCCATTGTAATATACGCGGACTTCGAGGCCTTGCTAGTCAAGGTTGACGAGAAGAAAGGTGTAAACACGGCAATTGTACAGAGACATGAGGCTATGAGTTATGGGTTCGTAGTTAAGGCGAGTGATGATGTCCCACTCGAGCTATTAATCGAGCACGGTATAACTACAGACCCGGTAATATACAGAGGCAGCGAGGATCGACCGGACGTGGCTTCTCATTTTGTCGAGGAAATAGTTGAAATTAGTAGAAAGATAGAGACCTTTTTAAAGACGAATACCCCCATAATTATGAGTGATGAGCAAGAAAAAACACATCAAGAGTGTACAACATGTAATTTATGTAAGTGCAATATAGTGGGGGTTGATAAAGTTAGAGATCATGATCATTTATCGGGCAAATTTAGGCAAACTCTATGTTCTAAGTGTAATTTAGCATTACAGCAACCTAAATTTGTACCGGTATTTTTCCATAATCTGTCAAACTACGACTCACACTATATAATTTCTCAACTGGGTTTCGACACAAACTCGATTACCGTTATACCGAACAGTGAGGAGAAATATATATCTTTCTCTAAATATATAAGTAGTAAGTTCGCTGTTCGGTTTATCGATACGTTCCGGTTTATGGCGACAAGCTTGGAGAAATTAGCCGCGAACATGATTACACCATTATTCGAAAATTTCCGTGAGACAGCAAAACATTTTGCCATGGAAAAATTGCCACTTGTAACTCGTAAGGGGGTATACCCTTACGAGTATACAGATAGTTGGGGTAAATTGAATATCGATAGAATACCGCGGAAGAGGGACTTTTATAGCACGTTGACGGAGTCAGGGATAACGGAGTACGATTATGAACATGCGAAGGAGGTATATTATCAACTTTCTAGATGTGTTTAGATGTATTAAAATTTTTTTTTTTTTTTTTTGTATATTCCAGGTATGGACTCAGTTTGAATGTAAGACACTGGGGGATTACAGTGATCTTTATTTGAAAGTCGACGTGTTGTTATTGACTGATGTATTTGAAAACTTTAGAGATTTGTGTATGAAGACATATAATCTAGACGCGGCTCATTATTTTACTGCCCCAGGTTTAAGTTTTGATGCCTGTCTAAAGTATACTGAGAAGAAGTTGGAGCTGTTGACCGATTACGATATGTTATTAATGTTTGAGAAAGGTTAGTACATCATTAATATTTTATATTGTATATATCATTCATATTTTTACATTATAGGTATTCGTGGTGGATTGGTTCAGGCGAGTATGAGGTATGCTAAGGCAAATAACAAAAAGGTACCGAGGTACGACAAGTCAAAGTCGAAATCGTGGTTAGTGTATCAGGATTGTAAGTATATTTTATTTATATATATATATATATATATATATTTTAAACCTTATAACTAAACCCTAGGTAACAATTTGTATGGATGGGCCATGTCGCAGTACATGCCCTATGGTGGTTTTAAATGGGTTAAGCCAGAGTTGGAAGGTTTGAATGATTTAACTCCAACCTCGGATATAGGTAGAGTCTATGAGGTTGACATTTCATACCCGTGTAAACTTCACGACAGGCATAATGACTTACCATTCTTACCCGAAAACAGTATACCTAAAGGATCCAAGGTACGAAAACTCATGGCGACTTTCGAGGATAAAAAAAAAGCGGGCAGTGGGTACCGCTCTGCTGTACATTAGCGGATGGGGTGAACCTCGAACTAGGGTAGATTAAATTTGAATGCAATGATAGGTATATCATTGTATACGAAAAACGATTCTGAACGGAGATGATTTGTCAGTCTAGGATATATTATATTTAAATATTGTCATACATTCTATTTTGAGACAAATATTTTATTTTTTAATTAGGACGCATTTGCAAAAGCCATGGTTAATCAATTAATTATTAATTTTTATGAATTATACCTACAAAATAGTTTGTAAATATTCATGGTTTTGACGAATTGTTGTCAATATTTGAACTTCAAATGCTAATAAAAAAATTGTGCCTATGTATTCTTAAAATTTTTTAATCACTTTAAGAATTACTTATAAGGAACATTGTATTAAATGTTTAAGTATTTTGATTGGGCCAAAAAAAAATGTTATCGACACTTCAAAAAAAAATTTTCAGAAAAATTGAAAATTTCAGTTGTCTATAAATAACTCAAAAAAAGTCAAAATATTTTTAAAATTAAATCATAAAAAGAAAATGCAAATCTAAATAACTGGTAAAATTTTCAAGTATCAACGACTTATACTTTTTGAATATTAACAAATATTTAAAATCGTTTGAGGATAAATCGTTATCGTTACGCTATTTCGTAAAAATTTAAAATTCAAACGCACTTAAAATTTTTCCTATAATTATGCTTCATGTTTTTACAATAGCTACTTGAAAGAAAACTTAGGGAAAACATAGTGTAATATTTTTAATCCTTAGTTATAAACACAAAAAATTTTATGATTTTTCAACTTCAAAATTACTTGCAAATTTTCGCGTTTTCGATAGATTTCGTAAATATTTGAACTATAAACGTTTATAAAAAAAAATTGTGATTAACGATCTTTAATTTTTTTTAGTTACAATAAGAACAACTCATAAGGAACCTTGTATTAAATTTTTAAAATTTTTTGGTCGCCCAACATTTTTTTTATCAAAACTTCAAAAAAAAATTCTCATAAAAATTGATATTTTCAGTGGTCTATAAATAACTCAAAAAGAGTCAAAATTTATTGAAAATTAAACTGTATATAGATAACACTAAAATAAACATTTGGTGATAATTTCAAGTATTTACAGTGATTAGTTTTTGAATTAAAACCATATAAAAAAATCGATTTGATCGAAAACTGGTTTTGAATAAAAATCCCCGTTTTTCCGTCATTTTTTTTTTTTGTTTTTCTCGATGTTTTTGAAAACTGTTAAAAAATGTTTACTTTTTACCTCTATAATGCACCAAGGTTATTCACTTTGCCATCGGAAACCACCCCCGAAGTTTGAAATTGAAGCATTATTTCGACTACCTATGCTGTACACAGACAAAAAAAAAAAAAACACACATCATTATAAAATCAATACATTCATCACTCCGTTCAGAATCTAAAATCCTAATAGTACCTACTATAAGTTTTATTTCAATCTCGTTGGCTGTGAATTAAAAATATTATTTTATTATACATAGAACAAAATTTAAAATTTAAATACAAAGCTAGGCATAAGATGGTATTATAAATTAAATATCACAGTTCACCATCAAAGACTTTGATCAGCACTATACCGTCAAACACAAATATAAATTAATTATATTATAATTTAATATATATTTATTGACATGAAATTAAAACATTTTACCTTAAATAAATTGCTGGTTTAAAGCATTAAATAATAAATTGTACATATTTCTTAGCAACCACTTACATACATGTTTATTGAACTTGATGATTTTTTATACTAATTGTTTATATTATTCACCAAAAGTTCTTACTAAAGCTGTTTTTTTATAAGGTAATACAATTCTCTTACTCTTTTTTTTTTGTTTTTGCTTTATGATATGTCAAACGTTAGTTAATTCAAATGATTAGTAAATAATAGATTTTTCTATTAAATCTTTCATAATTTTTCATAATTTTATTTTTATCAAAATATTATATTATGTTACATTTTTTATTGAATTGTTTTCTTTTAAATCGAAATTAATGTTATAAATATTTCTTTTTAAATGCTACCAACACTTTTGATTAAAAAAAAAAAAAATTAATCATTCTCATAGTCTTTAAAATAACAATTTTTCCAAAAAAATACTCTAAATTTAAATACATAAATAACCGGCGCGAACTATATATAAATGCACTGATTAAGATCTATTAAGTTTTGAATAGTGTTACATCAGTATTTCAACTGTTACATATTAGTGATGATATATTTTTTTATTTGCTTTTAATTTTTATCATATTCATGCAATGAAAGTTATAATTTTCAAATTTATTTTATTAGAATCATTAAAAATGGATAACGTATCTCGAGGTAGAAGTAGAATGAACTATGCACGTCAACAAAACATTCAAGGAACAAAAATGCAAAAAATATTTTCAAAACCACCAAAATGTAAAAATAATAATTATAAAACAGATCTTAGTCATAACCAAAAGGCAAGAACAAAAATGTTTAACATTGCATGTTGTATACATTCATTAATCTACAATATTTTAATTTTAAGGTACAACAAATTACAGATTTGTGTGCAGGTAATATTATGTTTCAAGTTTGAATTAAGGTTATATAGTCTAAATAACATAGCTAACTTTTGTCTTATAAATTTATTTTCAAATTGTTAATTTTGATTAACATTAACTAAGTTATTATAGTTATATACGCCTATTAGGTGATATCATATAACAAATTTTATTAATTTAATTAGTTACATCAAAAACAAATTCATAAGTAATAAATAATACATTTTCTTAATAGATAATTTAGTAATAAACAATGAAGCCAAACACACAAATAAACCAAGCATGCAATTTGATACTATAAAACAAGGTAAAGTATAAGCTATTCTATAAAATATATTGATTTTTTTTTTCAGAAATCTACGAAATATAACCAATTATTCTTATTGTGACTCATATTTTTATTTAATTGTTTGTTTTTTGAATTTTTGCCAGAAATCTTTATAAATTATAACAATTTTAAATTAATAACAACAATTTATTTAGCATATATTTGCTTATTTGATGATTGTTGCATACCTATTTTTGATTATTTTGACAAATTTAATATTAATTGCATATTTAGGTGAAATTTATTCATAATATTTTTTTACTTTATATGTTAGAAAAAAATTGATGAGGCTGTACAATAATAAAACTAAAAAAAATTGAATAATAGGTAATTTTAGGTGACTACAAATCTATCTATTGTTTGTCGGTTAACTTATAAAAATGTTATGGTTTTTGCTCTGCGTTGAGTATCTAATTAATTTGATATATTTAATTTAAATAGTATATATAGGCCCCTAATAAATTAATGATTATTAAATAAATGGTTTACAAGAATACAATTTGTATTACATGTTTGTCATATTTATTCATAAAAGTTACTTTATTTTTACACAATAACTCAGTATTCAAATTAATATCAAGTAATTTAAATTATACTATGTAATGATATATAATAATAATAAACTATTTATAAAACTATTTTTATGTAATAAATGTAATGAATAAAATAACTACAATTACTTGCACTATTATAAACAGATCAGGTAAAATTAGTGGTGCCTTTATGCATGGTATTTGATAAAATAAAAAAAAACCATTAAAATAATAAAAATAGAAATAAAATTAATTATTTGAGTATTGTGATTATTACCGAAATATACACTAAAATTATTATAATTTTTATTAGGAACTCTAGACTAATTAATTAAATTGCTACCAAAATGTATAAATGTATTCCTATTCCTTCATTGGCTGTGTACAAATTAGGTAGTAGTATTTATTTACTTTTAATTTAAGATTATAATAGGAAAAATTTAAAACAATATATTTTGTAAATTGATAGAACTTATATTGTGAATAATATGTATTATATATTTCAGGAACTTCTGGACAACCAGTAAAACTATTAGCTAATTATTTTCCCATTAAAACTTATACGAATTGGTGTTTGTACCAATATCGAGTTGATTTCAATCCTGAAGAAGATAGAATCGGTATTAAAAGAGGGTTATTAGCTCAGCATCGAGAACGTTTAGGCGGATATTTATTTGATGGAACGATGTTATTTTCTGGAAAGCGATTTGATCCATCGGTAAGTTTTTCTATGAAGTGAATAATTTATCAAATGTATTTTAATAAAATGTTATCGTTTTGTTATGATTTACATTTATTTTTTCAATCAAAAACTGTTATGAGGAGGATTGCATAGTAATTGGTTGATTTAATAATAATCGCTAAATTATTATTTCATTAAATATTCAATGAATAGCTTTGCAACCTGGCATTAAGATGTTAAAAATGAATTTTAATATTTTGGTTTAGACTTTCGAACTTACATGTAAGCGTCTATCAGACGATAAAATTGTCATAATTACAATAAAATTCACAAATGTAATAGAAACTGGTGATTATGCTAATATTCAAGTTTTCAACTTGCTCTTGCGCAATTGTTTAAGACATCTCAAACTAACGATGATTGGAAGAAATTTTTATGATCCAAATGCAAAAGTAAATTTTTAATTATCTCATTACTTTATTTATTACTTGGCCTACCCTTATAAATTATAATACACTTCTTTTAGATTGATATTATTCAACATAAACTTCAACTTTGGCCGGGCTATGTTACAACCATTGGCCGGTTTGAAGAAAACATTTTATTATGCGTTGAAATATCTACAAAAGTCATGCGTCAAGAAACTGTATACGATTTTTTTAAAGAGTGTGCTGCTAATAAGGACGGTGATTGGATGGTGAATTATTTTAATTTCAGTAAAATTTACCATTGGTAAACAGTTAAATGATTAATATATTTTATTAATTAGATACGCTTTAAAAGTAATATTATTGGTACTACAGTGATGACCAAATACAACAACAAAACATACAAAATTGATGACATAGATGAAAATTCTGAACCTAATTCTACATTTAGTAAAAAGGATGGATCAAAAATTACTTTTGTGCAATATTACAAAGAAGTATTTAACTTATAACAGTAATACTCATTATGATAGATTTTTGATATCAATGTGTTAATAATTGTATTAGAAATGGAACATGACAATTCGTGGTGGAAGGCAACCAATGTTGGTTTCCAAAAATAAAAAGTCAATAAGAAAGTTTGGAGTTGAAGATACATTGGTTTATCTAATTCCAGAATTGTGCATTATGACTGGTATCACTGATGTTATGAGGTTGTCAGATTAAAAAAAAAATGTATTAATGTAATCTGAGTTAACTATCTTCTTTTAAATTATAGAAGAAATTTTAAGCTTATGCAAGATATAGCTATGTATACACGTACAAATCCTAAAGAACGCATAACAAGATTAACACATTTTGCAAATCGTCTTCTTTCTACACCTGAGGTAATTTGTTTTATTTTTTTTATATAGCTTGTTTATACTTGAATCAATATTTTTTTTTTTATTTAGTCTGTAACTGAACTGAAAAAGTGGAATCTTACATTAAGTAACAGGCTAATTGAAATTACTGGTCGTACATTACCACCAGAACCAATTCGAAGTCGAACTAAAGAATACAATGGTGGTGTAGAAGCTGATTGGACAAGGAATTTACGCACATTACCAATGTTCACCTCTGCAACTATAAAACATTGGGTTATTTTAGCACCTAAGGACAGTATTCTAAAAGTTGAAGCTTTTGCTCAAAGTCTTTCAATGGCTAGTAAAGGAATGGGATTTATACTGCCCAGGAGTGTTATGTAAATTTTTGTTATATTATTAATTTATTAAAAGCTAATTAATATAATTTTTAGATTTCCCATGGCTGATGGAAAATCAGATACATTTTTAAATATCTTGGAAAAAGTAATTAATGAGTCAAATCCATCATTAATTCTATGTGTTATCCCATCCCCACGTAGTGATATTTATAGTATGATTAAACGAAAATTATGTATTGATAGAGCAGGTAAATTTCTAATATATTAAATATTATTGATTTTACCAAATTAATTATATTTATCTTAAATATTCTTTTTCAGTGCCATCACAAGTAGTACTGTTAAAAAATGTACAAAAGAACAATATGTCTATAAATACAAAAATTGCAATTCAACTCAATTGTAAACTTGGAGGTGCCCCTTGGCTAGTTACTATTCCCAAAAAAGTAACTGTTTTTGTATTAAGTATACACATTCGATTGAAATTAATTTCACCTTTTGTTTTAGGGGATGATGATCGTTGGTTTTGATGTGACTCATGACATTCAACGAAAAAATATATCATTTGGAGCTTTAGTATCAACCATGAATGATGCTCATACAAGTTACTTCAGTTGTGTGGAAGCTCATGCAAGTGGTGAGGAACTTTCTGTTCATTTTGCAACTGGCATAAGTAGTAAGTTATTGTAGATTATATGAGTTAACTTATGTATACTGTGCTAAAAAATGACTTAATATTAAATTAAGTCAAGTTAATTCGATAACCATGGAAAAAAAAAACACTTTAATTTATAAATATTATTTCTAGTTGTTTTTTATGAATAGTATCAAATGTGTAATACAACTTATAACACTTCACCTATAAACTTTTTAGTGTGAGAATTACTTGCTAATCAACTACTCTGTAATAGTATAGGATGGAGTTAAATTATAATTATTATAAGTCTTTCTATTCAAAAATAATTTTAAGTGAATGTTAAAAACGACAAATAATTATATTTATTGAATTACAATACACAATTTTAACATAATATGGGTTTATCTTATAATTTGGTATCCTTTTAAAAATGTTGCCTCTTTATTATTATTTTATAATTGTAGGATAAAAATAATAAATGTGCATTTATTTATTTAATTTATTTTTATTGTGTCTCAGAGGCATTAGCCAAGTATCGGAGTAAAAATAAAGCATTACCTACTTCCATTATTGTATACAGAGATGGTGTCGGAGAAGGCCAAATATCATATGTACAAAAAACAGAAATCAAACTTCTGAAAGTAGAATTGATTAAATTATTTTTAATTTAATACTATGATTTATTTTTTAAATTTTTTATTAGACAACTTGTGAACAATTTTACGGTGAAAGTTCTGTCCCATTTACATTTGTCATTGTAACTAAACGTATCAATACAAGATTTTTTGCTGTCAATAATAAAGGCTCTGAAAATCCTCCACCTGGTACAATTATTGATACTGTTGTCACAGACCCAACCAAGTAAGCTATTATAACTTTATGTATTCATTATGAGATTAAATCAGAATATCTTTATTCCTATTTTATGAATAGTTAATAGTTAAAAATGTATTACTTTTTTACTTAAGTTATTTAATAAAAGAATATGGTATGGTGATTAAGTATTATAAATTTTAGGTATGATTTCTTCTTGGTTTCACAAAATGTAAGACAGAGTACTGTAACTCCTACACATTATCAGGTAATTGAAGACACACTTAAACTTTCTCCTGATAGATTACAAAGACTTACATTCAAGTTGACTCATATGTACTACAATTGGTCGGTTAGTCTACGTTTTTATAAACTATTTTCTTATTATCTCTATCCATACATTTTTTTTTTAATTTTAGGGTACTATACGAGTTCCTGCTCCATGTCAGTTGGCTCATAAGTTGGCATTACTTACTGGCCAAAGTCTCAAACGTTCTCCCAACATTGGATTGGACGAATTGTTATACTTTCTTTAATTTTGTTTAGTTTTTTTATTGTCATTCACACATTATTTTCCATATATAATTATCTTGGTTTTTTATAAAGAAATATTTAAATTGTATTTTATTAATCTTTCAAAGATTTTGTTATTTTACTCAATACTCATAATAATTATGATTTAACATCTTAATATATATAAATTTCATGTCACAATGTTTGTCCTCAATGGACTCCTAAACCACTTAACCGATTCTGATGAAATTTTTACACCGCGTGTAATTTGGTCCAACTTAAAAGACAGGATATAGGGTATGGACCTAACTCCTGTGAGTTAGAGATTTAGAGACAAAAACCGAGTTACACCGGTGGCACCCTCTAGCAGATAAAAATAAAATATAAATAATAATACAAAAATCGATAATAGCAGGGCTTGAAATCGATTAATATCGATAAAAATCGAAAAAAAAAATATTATTTATTGCATACAAAAGTTACGTTACCATGGCCACAATAATTTCAATTTATTTTATTTTATTTATTTATTTATTTATTTATTTATGTGCTATGATAACATGCCACCGAAAAAATCTAACTTCAACAACGCGAGCAGTAAAGGGTCACGACGCAAACGTGTTGAAAGAGCTCAGCAATTACCAGAACAAATCGAAACAAGAAATGCAGCTCAAAGAATTAGGACTGCAGAAAGTCGTGCACGAGAAACTCAAGAACAGCGTGACGAACGTCTGCAACAGAATATTACGAGAACAAGAGCGGCACGAGAACGAAACATAGCTACAGTACGAGAAAGAGATCGACAAATATTGCAACTATTTTGACGACATGTTATCCCTCGCAAGCACAAACTTTGTGGGAAAAATATAAAAATTGTATGACAGAAGACATCTTGCACCGAATTAGACACATAAATCAATGCCAAATTAGAGATTATACACCAGAGATGTACAATGAAGCATTGGTCTTGATCGAGGATTTATGTGTTCTTAATTCAAAATTACCACTTAATCATTATGGTATGCCATCACCTAATCGTCCAGCCACCGACTTAGTCAATACCGATTTACAACGAGAAAATCAATATGACCATGGAAGTTTAGCAACAATTATCATGAACAGTGAACCATTACTGACAGCAGAACAAAAAATTATTTATGAACGGATTATGCTGGCTGTTGCTGCTGAACAAGACGGTTTTTTTTTCTTGGATGCACCCGGTGGAACCGGTAAGACATTTTTAATATCGTTGATTCTTGCCAAAATACGGTCGCAACAAAAAATCGCATTAGCTGTAGCATCGTCAGGCATTGCGGCTACTTTACTGGATGGTGGGCGAACAGCACATTCAACATTCAAGCTGCCATTGGACGTTCATAATAAACCAGATGCAATGTGTAACATCAAAAAGAATAGTGGAATAGCTGCAGTGTTGCGGAAGAGTTCTATAATAATTTGGGATGAGTACACAAAGGCACACAAATATTCACTTGAAGCACTAAACAGAACTATGCAAGATTTAAACAGCAATAATAAACTTTACGGTGGTGCTATCTTACTTTTGTCTGGTGACTTCCGGCAGACCTTACCGGTTATACCTCGCTCTACTTTCGCGGATGAGATTAATGCATGTTTGAAACAATCATTCTTATGGCGAAGTGTCGAAACACTTCGAATGACTATAAATATGCGAGTACAATTGCAAAATGATCCATCAGCACAATTATTTTCCGAACAACTATTAGATATTGGGAACGGTAAAATAGAACTGCAACCAAATACGCAATACATTAAACTACCAGACAATTTTTGCACTGTTGTTCAGGATAAAAATGAAATGATTCAGAGTATTTTCCCGGATATACAGAATAATTATTTGAATCATGAATGGCTTAGTCAACGGGCGATTTTGGCACCCAAAAACGTTGACGTTGACGAAATTAACTTCCAGAAACAACAGTTGTTACCAGGCGATCTGATGTCATTTAAATCAATCGATACTGTTGTTGACGAAAATGAAAGTGTAAATTTTCCGATTGAATTTTTAAATTCATTAGATATCCCTGGAATGCCACCACATAATCTTCGATTAAAGATTGGTTCCCCTATTATTCTCCTCCGTAATTTGAAGCTAACTCAGTTATGTAACGGTACGCGTTTAGTCATCAAAAAGATTACCGGAAACATTCTTGAAACAACCATTTTGTCTGGGAAGTTTAAAGGAAAAGTGGTCCTGCTGCCACGTATTCCGATGATACCATCAGATTCTACCATACCCTTCAAAAGGCTACAGTTTCCAATTCGTTTAGCTTTCGCCATGTCTATAAATAAATCTCAAGGTCAAACAATGTCCATTTGTGGTTTAGATTTGGAAAATCCATGTTTTTCTCATGGGCAACTATATGTTGCGTGTTCACGTGTTGGGAAACCGTCGAATCTATTTGTGTTAGCTAAAGATAGGTTAACCAAAAGCATTGTGCACCAATTGGTGTTAAATTAAATTGAAAAATTAAAAGTATTTATAATTTAAAAAATTAGATATTAACGTTTAAAAGTTTAAGACTGTCTGCTTAATATCAAGTGTAAGAACATTTAGCCACAGCAACGCGTGGCCGGGCAGCTAGTTTCTTATAAAAATTCATCAGTTATTAATTTAAAGTTATAAATTATTGATTTAATAATAATAAATATTTTTTGATTGGTTATATTGTTTTAGTGTTATATTTTAATTGTTTGTTTTTAGAATTTAAAATGTTATTGATATCACTCGTACTTAAAATATTATAAAATTTATTTCTTCAAGATTTTACCTTACACCTTTTTACATATACCTGAATATAACAAAATAATTGATTTACTGCCAGTTATTTTTCTACAATATATATTTTAGATCAAAATTTCAAAGAAGAAATGTATGTGTATTTGTTAATCAACTATTGAACAAAAGTTGAATTTAATATGAAAATTAACAAATCCACCTCTGTTCGATTTTTAAACGATGAAAATTATGTAAGAGTTTAATACCACCTAAATTATTTTAATATAATACTTAATCAACAGAATGGCTGTTCTCGAAAAATATTTTCCAACTTTATTCACATTGCATATGTTTATTAATCTTTATTTATTTATGTAGATCTTAAACAGAACATTTTTTTTCTTTGTAAGCCTTGATAATTAAAATTGAAAATTTAATTATTTTTAACAATTACAAAATAATTTGAGCATAGTTTTATAATTTTAGATTTAAAAGAAATAAACAAAAGTTGTTTAAAAATAATTGATTGTATTTATATAACTATCCAATTACATTAAAATTTGAAAAAACTTGTCAGAAATTAATTTTTATACTATATTTTTTTTAATTCTAATAAGAATAACTCTGGTTGATCGTAATATTGTCAAGCTTTTAGGAAGGTTATAACAATAATTGTTATCAATATAAATATTATGATAACCATCCAAAAAAGTAAAAAAAATTGCGAATTGAAAAAAGCGAAACTAAATTATAGCGAAAATAATGCATCGAACTTTAGGAGAAACTCTCGGTTTTATAGTGTAAATAGTCAACAGGGAATAGGGAAAAACTATAAATAATAATATTATAATCTTTATTAGTTTGTCAATATTATTGTGACTCGAAGTAATATCCGTTATCGTTTTTATCGTGAATATAGTGTACACTGTGTATATGAACCGTGTAGTATGAACTATGAAATATAAACATCAAATAGTTTTGTACGACGTTCGACGGCGTGATAATCAAGTGTCATGCTTATTATTCTATTTAAATAACATTTTTAAATTTTATTTTTGAATTATGGAATTAATTAAATCATCAAACATTATGGACATGTATCAATGTGTTGAAAAATCAGCAACATTTAGAGGACATTAAAGAAGAACGGTTCATTGCTGGTGCTGCAAAAAAATATTTAACAAAAATATAAAAATTGTTCAGAAAAAATACGTAACCTAATCTTATCTTACAACACTAACGAGGCAATATTAATTATTTCAGAGGTATCTATCGCATATAACTTAACCCTACAAATGTACTTAATACTATTATTTTGAAAACACTTTTCATTATATTTTTAAGCTAATAATAATGTTTTTTAACTATTTTGGATTTCGTAATAATGTAAACTTTGCTTTTATTTTTTTTCACTATTTTGATTTCACTTTTTCTTGTTGATATTATGGCCTTTAATCCTATATTATAAATACTATACACATTCTACTCTTGTTTAAAGGAATAGTATACATTATAGTATACAATTAGCGTTTTAAATTTGAGTATAATCATTTTTAAAACACTGATAGTTTGACACCTGATTATATAATGTCGACAAAATAATTAGTGAAAAATTTTTAATTATTTTCCTCGCGGGGGCGGCAATGTTGGTTGGCGGCGGCCAATTGATATGGAAGAGCGGGGTAGCGGGGGATATATCATATACGTCACGGATCGGGCGGCGGCTCGATGATGAGGTGATGAGGGAAGAGCGGGGTAGCGGGGGATATATCGTATACGTCACGGATCGGGCGGCGGCTCGATGATGAGGTGATGAGGGAAGAGCGGGGTAGCGGGGGATATATCGTATACGTCACGGATCGGACGGCGGCTCAGATGATGAGGTGATGAGGGAAGAGCGGGGTAGCGGGGGATGATCATAAGGATCATAAGGATCATAATGATCCCGCATCAGTACTCTCTATTTTATACTACTAATAGAATCAAAATACAATAATTCCAAATACATGGTGAATTTTTCAAGACTATAAGATATTTTTAAGATATAAGCTTTTAAAAATCAAATGGGAATGCATAATTCTTATTCAATAATAATTACGCGGAAAATTTTTTAAGCAATTACTAGCACAGGCAATAAGTTAAACGTTTCGCCTCTGCAATCCCATCACAAGTTACAATGTTATAATTATTATATCGATTGCAGTAGTTCGTAATGAGTAATACGCGTACGCATTAGATTAACCGAAAAGTGATGACAAGTGATTTTACAATTTTGTCGTTTGTTTAGATTTAGTTTTTCATGAATTAAGGTCTATTTCCGTGCTCGTGTTGGAGACATGTCATTTTTTAACCCGTCCGAGTAGCCCGGATTTTTATATTCATTCTACTCAGAGATCCGTCCAGATTTCAGACAGTCGGCGATTCTACGAGCTGTAATTGTCTTATCACTTATTAATTGTGATTAAGAATTGAAACCATGGGTACTTATATCGTTGTTTTCGTTGTATGTATAATTAATTTAAAGTCTTTCTAGGTATTAAAAATATTAATTATTAAATTAAATTTAAAGAATAATATACTTTTACGTTCTTGGTTAGACACGTATAATATAATTTAATATGTATAAGCCCTATGCAATTTGGATTCATCGTTCACACGTGTCCGATATGAAGAAAACACGTCCGGGAACTTGATAATAGAATTGTCACGGACTATATTTTTTTGACTTGTAATTGTGGGGCGACAATGCAAAACGTACTATTTGCATTTTTGTCAAAATGGTTATACATTGAATTATATATGTTTGAAATGAACGGCGGATGAAATTGGATCATCAGATTAGGTAAAACGTATGCCTTCCTATCTCAATAACCGTTTTTAAAATAGTAAATTGAGCAAAACTACTATTTGCACAATATACATTTTGATCAAACGAACTATTTACTGTTTGATGCAGAAACACCTTATTTGCTATAGATTCCTAAATAGTAAAAATTTGTCAAAACGTGCCTACATTCATATTTTCCAAACGTACTATTTATCCGTCATAATGCAAAATGTAATTATTTTCAATGTACACAGTATAGGACTAAAATGTATTGATGCTAAAACGTAGCTATTTACAAAACGACTGGTGTTTAAATTTGTTTTTATGCTATTTTATTAAATTATATAGTTTAATAGGATGATATACGTATTTTGTTTAATCATATTATCTACATAAATGCTATAATCATAAAAATCGTTTATAACTTTTGAAACATTATTATTATGGCGCTAAAAACTTAGTGATAGGTCTTAATCATGAAACTTATTTCATTAATTCATTTATGATAATACATATTCTATTTTAAAGTACCTTTTGCAGCTTGACTTATTTACTTGTAATGCTTTTATAATTATTATAATTTATTATAATTACCAATGAAAAGATAATAAATTGATGATGACAAGGCGGAAAACAAGGTAGGTCATACATCTAGTAAAACAATATATATTATTGTGGACTATTTAAAATACATGATAGAACTTTTAATATTTTGTATTAAAATATATTATACCTAACTTGTATTCCTTTCACCTATGATGCACCATCGGTTCTATATGTCATATATTTTCTTACAAATTTTAAATTGAATGGCAATATGAATAAATTAGTAAGCTGTAAGTAGTTATTACACTTAGTTGATCAAAGTATTTTAATTTCTTAATCATATAATTATATTAAATTTATATTTACGGTAAATGTAATTTGCGCAAATAGAATGTTTTGTAAAATATTGGTCAAACGTACTATTTTTGTTATCAAAGCAAAGTAGTACGTTTTGATCCACCAAATTTAAAAGTTATATTTAACAAAAATACATTTTTAAAATACTTTACCTGCAGAAATTTATATTTCATAGTTTTTGTATTCTGCTTAAATACTTTCAAATATATTCAAATATTACGAAGTACCGAACGGATTTATAAG
>NW_020271212.1:0-33782 GCF_002803265.2 Melanaphis sacchari | reverse complement strand
AATATGCTCACAAAGAGTTAGCTCAGATGTTCAATAAATAAATAACTTATCAAATAACGACACTTAACATATGGTAATGTTACTTACTGTATGCCAGTACAATATAATCTTCTTATAATATAAAACCAAACGAGCTTCCCGAAATCACCAGAACACTTGGGCACTTTAGTGTCCCGACCAATCGAAAATTCCGTTTTTCTTCCAGTCGTCGTGTCCCATATCTCCATCGTTATCGTTCTCCAACGGCCGTGTTATCAGTTCAGTTATCGCTCATTGCTCATCACTCGTATTATTGTTTTTCTATACCGTTTTCGCTTTCGCCCAGTTTTCCGGCCTAGAACCTCTTTCCGTCGCGTTCTCGACGCTATGTGAGCGGGTCTTTTCATTCCGGTCACGCGTCTCCAGATTTCGTTCGCGTCCGGAAACGCGTTCTCCGGTCGGTCGTCGTATCATCTGTTTTTACGATACGATAAATCGTTTATCCGTGTCGATTACGCGTTTTTGTTTTCAGTGTCTCCGCGACCTTATCGTCTCGATAGCGTACAATGCGATTATATATGTGTTATATATATATATAATATAATATCATATAAAAACGTGCGTACCGTTGTTTGACGTACGTCAAGATCGTGTTTATTATATACAAAAATCCTTGAAATCGTTACTTCAGTCGTTAGCAATGCCTTTAATCGCATATTACCTTTGGGGATATCGTGATATATTAATATGTGATGATAAACTCGGTACGTCGTTGAACGTATACAGTAAAAATGTAAACGAATACGTCGAAATGTGTTCTAAACGACAATAAATATGCGATTTGCGGTTTCGTGACACGCGGGTCGTAAAAATTGTACGGGTCAAACGACGTATAGTAATTGTGACCATCTACCAAAACGGTTTGGGTAACAAAGTTACCAGCTCGGCGCCAAGCCGTTTACGAATGCGACGAAATACTGATAACAAATCGTTTGACCATGCAATACACATTCATGTCTGCTTCATAAACATGTCGTTCTCCGACGTGTTCGACACGACACAATCGCGCCATTCGACATGCCGGGATCACGCACATATCACCCAAGTATGCGATGTGGCGTGACTGCATTTTACAACATATAACTAAGCACGATCTGACATGCGTCAGCAACGGTGCGCACCTTTCTTTTATGATATTGACCATTATATGTATATGCACATATAATCGTGTTCGTGCGCTGTCGGGATAAGATAGCGGCTTTAAAAACGTCGATAAACAGCCGAAAAACGTATTGACGACGACTTCATTCCGAGCGCCTGCCGAGCTGTCGGAAGACACCGGGCACCAGCGGCCGTTGGCCGATATGGGCGACAACTGGAAAAACGGGCTTTCGTCGAACTGCCCGCGGATTCGGCGGGCTATTATGAAGACCTGGCGCGGCACGGCTGGTAACGACCCTGTATGTTAATATAGATGACTGATAAGTTATTGTTATTGACATCTGGTGTGACACCACTGTTTGAATTGAGCTATTTAACTTGCCTCACAATGACACCTAATTTGGCTTAATTACTAAAAATATTGGTAATAATAAGTGCTTACAATAGTACGTACTAGTTAAGATTATCACTCCTGCTTTCTCAATAAATAATTATAGTACTTTCTTTCATCGCTAAACATAAAAATATAGCCTAATTGAATAACTATTAGAAAGCAGTTGATTGCAATATTATTAATACATAATTGATATTCTTAGTTGCTATTCGCAATATGTACTATACTTTGCTCCATTATATCGAACTCTTTCATGCAGGCAGTGCTTGCGAGGTGAACGATTATGACGTGCGACATTATATTATAGAATTAAGTTTACGAAGATACAATATTTTACTTTCTGAATGTATAATAGAGTATATGGTGACAATATAATATGTAAATGAAAGTTCTGTCAAGTGGCCATATGCAGATAAGATGCGACGACGGCGACCATTTCTATGGTATCTGGTAAAACTTCATAACCATAGACTTTCAGAATACTAAGGTCGACTTTCAATTAATGAGACTTTTATAATAAATCTAATACCTATCGATCTTTCAGGAAAATACGATATGATACTGAAAAGCGTTTTACTATGATCAAATAATTTGTCTTTATAAAGGCATCGTAAAACCAAAGTTAAGCATACGTAAACGCAATAAAATTTGTTACAAAATATAAATTACTTTTATAGTTGTTCAATGTTTAGATCTACTCTAAAATAAAATTATATAATATAATCATAAATAGTATATGTTATAAAATACATGTTTATATTTATATGTTTCTGTATAAGTGAACTTTATGAACAACTAGACGAAGAATGGTGAACAGTATGGGATGGAGCCGTTATAATAGAATTATTTTACAAGAAAGTTCATATTTTTTGAGAATGTATGACAATTATATGAATGTTATTATTAACTTTAGATAAAACTTCTCTGAGAAAGTAATAGCAGATAATGTCGCGACAGACGGTGACCATTCACTACTGGATATGGCAACGAGCTTTCGTCCAGACTTTCCAACATAAGTATCGTCCATCGAAAATCATAGATTTTTACTGTCAAATCTTATACATATTTCTAAACATGAATATCATAGCTATATATAGTGGATTTTAATATAATGATATAATCGTGACTATACAAATATTTAAACACAACAAGTTAATACGTAAGCAATAAAATGTTTTGAAATATTAATTAAGGAATTAAGACAACTCTCAAACTATACAACCTGTATGCTGCATGTTCTTATATGGTAAAAATGGCCTGACCTGACGATCCAGTGTATTCTGATGAGCAAGCTTTTTACGTGGTTATTGGCGGTGATGATGCATTTATGCTGGTGGTGTCTGTTACGACAGTGTATATGTCGACCTATAACCCAGCAGATCAAAGTTTACTGTGTGGTGAAATAATAGACGTGACGACTCGACGGTAACAGCATCTCATTCTGGTGTCTGTTTATTGATTTGTTTCCTAGTCTTGTTAGTCGTCAGTTAAGTAAATGATTTTATGTAGCAAAATCTTACCATATCGTATTTCGGAAATATCAGCTACTTTTCTCATGTGTGCATTTTACTGTAACTATATAATGAACTGCTACAGCTCGCCGCCAACATTTAGGGCTGCGTAATAAAAATGACCATACCAAAATGTACACCCTAACCAAGTTCAACTGCGCATTATTTCTAACAAGCTTCTGATATAAATATGTCATCAAGCTGTTTTGTTAAGCCATATTTCTTTATAGTATTGCTGTTTTATGGCATTGTGGCATTCGTTCTGTTTGCTTTTAGAACATTAACAACTCGCATTCTCGCGGCCTGAGCAATTTTGGCGTGAAACTGGGTATGAACAATAGGCACGTTATGGTCATGGTAAGGTTTACAAACGCAATCGCTGTTGCGCATGAAGTTTATTATCAACATGGTGTATTATGTCATGATGAAATAATAGACGGGCAATATTGGCGCAACATTTCTATTTCACGGGTAATAACGACTTGAACGTGATTATGACAATATCAAACTTTACGGCTGTTCATATCGGTAAAGTGTGATTTTACTATGACAACAATGTGACTTTACTGAGGCGTCAACTATGCTGTCTGTGTAATGTTTTACAAATGAAGGTTCATTTCTGACGACATCACTGGCTATATGCAATATAAATATGTCGTGTAAAACTTTAACTACATTGTAACGCCTCTATTGTAATAAGAAAGTACGTTTATGTGTTGCTCACAATTTTATAAGTTTGATTAAGCGGTGTTCTGATGAACGGTGTTGATGATAATATTAGTATGAACGATAAGGTACGTTATTTATTTATGAATTAGGTTACAATTACTGTCTCTTACATTGAAATATTATAATAAATATAGTAACGAAAGTTATGTATTGTATAACAATGTAATAGTGACATTTATCTCATTGCAGATGTATATCTTATAACGACGTGTCCAAACATACTTTTAGAGCGGTAGATGTCGGTTAAATTCGTAGTTTGAAATCGCCTTCTATCGAGGCTAAAACGTAATTCGCCCATATCGGTGGCAAACCCGTTTACCTGAAACCATAACGTGACTTCGCATAACCACAAGTTGAGACTGCGTAACGTAAAAATGTTGTAAAAATATAATTTACATTTTTACCTAATCTTCATAATGGCTGCAATAATAAAATGTGATAGGTAATGTTCTGATAAACTTACGTATTTACCATATATGTATTGTGGCTGGTGACACCTGTGATTAATTCGCTTTTATTCTAGGGCTATAGAACGACCAATATCTGATTCTGATCAATTTTTGTAACATTTAACAAAAGCATCAAATATCTAACGTGTGTTTGGCTACAAGCATAACTTTGATAGACTGAAAATATAATATTTTTAAGTGTCGGTCAACATTGACTAATAAAACAACACAGCTCGATGAACGATTCCGGTAATATTTCGACTGACTACTAAAATATAACCCAGTCCGAAAAATCATGTATGTATTGCAAGTTAAACATTTTTCGATATATTACACTGTTTGAGATTAGGTATCAACACAGCACTTGTACAGTATTGCTATTTTATAATTTAACTAATTACTACTAAAAATATATTATTATTAATAAGTGTACAATAGACTACGTACTATTTAAATTATCTTCAATATATTTCAATAGATAATCATAGTATTTCATTTGATTGCCTAAAATAAAAAAAAATATATACCTACTTTATATTATTATTATTTATTTTAATACGATAAATTATAATTTTATATTATGATATTTGCATTTATGGGCGTATATTTCAATATATATATATATATATACGAACTCTTTTCATGTTGGCAGTTGTTGACGAGGAAAGTAATAAGATTATGAACAATGGATCTCATAATTAATAATTATAAATTAAGTTTTACACGAGTACAATCTTATTTACATTTGTGAATGTATAATAAGTATATGAGATGTATATTATATAACTATTGTAAATGAAAGTTCTGTATGAGTGGAAATAATAGACAGATAATGATCGCGACAGACGGCGACGCATCTTATTTCTGGATATGAATGGTAACGGTGGTTGTCATAACCATATACTTTCGGAATAGTAAAGTCCTCATTTAAATTCGTGGTATTTTATGAAGAAAATCCTTTTACATATCGACTTTTCGGGAAAATAAATATTTGATACCTATCGTGTATAAATTGCGATTTTTACTGTAATTATTATAATTTGACTTTATACAGAATACGTAAAACCCATAAGTTTAAGCATACGTAAGCAATAAAAAATGTGTTACAAAAATATAAATTACTATTATAGTATTCCATTTTTGGATCTATAACAAAATACAATTATAAAATATGTCAATAAATATTCTGTTAAAAACTACATGTTTGTATTTATATGTATTGTAACATAAGTGCATTTATGAACAGTTTTTACAATAGTCGTTGACGGGGAATATATCAAGATTATGGAC
The DNA here is from genome assembly GCF_002803265.2 of Melanaphis sacchari. Classification (NCBI taxonomy): domain Eukaryota; kingdom Metazoa; phylum Arthropoda; class Insecta; order Hemiptera; family Aphididae; genus Melanaphis; species Melanaphis sacchari. Next base: position 28,269 of record NW_020271212.1, on the reverse strand, counting down.
GATGGAACACGTTATAATTAAGAATTAAGTTTTACACGAGTACAATCATATCTAAATTTGTGAATGTATTATAGGTATATAAGATGTAAATTATATAACTATTGTAGATGAAAGTTCTGTATGAGTTGAAATAATAGACAGATAATGATCGCGACAGACGGCGACGCATCTCATTTTTGGATATGTATTGTAACGACGATTGTCATAAGTCATAACCATACTTTTTTAGAATAGTAAGGTCGTCATTCATATTCGTGGATTTTTATGTATAAAATCCTTATACATATGTAATTTCCGGGAAAATAAATATTTCATACCTATCGAGTATTAATTGCGAATTTTAATATAATGATTATAATGTGACTTTATACGGAGTTTGTAAAACCCACGTGTTTAAGGATATGTAAGCAATAAAAAATGTTTTAAAAAAATATAAATTACTTATGATAGGAGCCAATTCCTTGATATCTTCTTCAACTATATACAATTATACAACATGTCAATAAGTGTTCTGTTAAAAACTACATGTTTGTATTTATATGTATTGTAAAAATAAGCGCATTTAATGTTGGCATTCGGCCTGTTTTATATTTATATAGAACGATTAATTAATGTTTGATTCTGATCAATTTATGAACAGTTTTTACAGTAGTTATTGACGGGGAAAGTAACAAGATTATGAATGATGGAACACGTTTTAATTATTATTTAATTTTTACACCAGTACAATCATATTTACATTTGTGAATGTATAATAAGTATATGAGATGTATATTATATAACTATTGTAAATGAAAGTTCTGTATGAGTGGAAATAATAGACAGATAATGATCGCGACAGACGGCGACGCATCTCATTTCTAGATATGTATTATAACGGCGGTTGTCATAATCCTACACTTTCAGAATCGTAAGGTCCTCATTCAAATTCGTGCATTTTTATGTATACAATTCTTATACATATCAAATTTTCGGGAAAAAAAAAATTTCATACCTATCGAGCATTAATTGCGATTTTTACTGTAATTAGTATAATGTGACTTTATACAGAATACGTAAACCCACAAGTTTAAGCATACATTAGCAATAAAAAATGTTTTACAAAAATATAATTTACCTAATGGAGAGTTGAATTTCTTGATATTATCTATAACAAAATACAATTATAAAATATGTAAATTAATGATCTATTAAAAACTACATGTTTATATTTATATGTATTGTAACATAAGTGCATTCAATGTTGGCATTCGCTCTGTTTTAGATTTTTATAGAACGATTAATTAATGTTTGGTTCTGATCAATTTATGAGCAGGTTTTACAGTAGTTGTTGACGAGGAAAGTAACAAAATTATGAACGATGGAACACGTTATAATTATTAATTAAATTTTATACGAGTATAATCATTTTTACATTTGTGAATGTATAATAAATATATGAGATATTATTATATAACTATTGTAAATGAAAGTTATGTAAGAGTGGAAATAATAGACAAATAATGATCGTGACAGACGGTGACGCATTTCATTTCTGGATATGGATTATAACGGCGGTTGTCATAACCATACTTGTTTAGAACAGTAATGTGGTCATTCAAATTCGTGAATTTTTATGTATAAAATCCTTATACATATCTTATTTCCAGGAAAATAAATATTCCATACCTATCAAGTATTAATTGCGATTTTTACTGTAACTATTATAATGTGACTTTATACAGAATACGTAAAACCAACTAGTTTAAGGATACGTAAGCAATAAAAAATGTTTTACAAAAATATAATTTACCTCCAAAAGGGTTCATTATATTGAGACCCCTCATAACTATGTAAAATGTTAAAATATGTCATTAAATGTACTGTCAAAGGCTACTTATTTGTATTAATATGCATTGTAATAGGAAGTACATTTTATGTGGGCATTTGCTCTTTTTAGATTTTTATAGAATGATTAAATGTTTGATTCTGATCAAAATATGAACAGTCTTTACAGTAGTTATTGACGGGGAAAGTAACAAGATTATGAACGATGGAACACGTTATATTTATGAATTAAGTTTTACGAGAGTACAATTATATTTACATTTCTGAATGTATAATAAATATATGATATGTTATTATATAACTATTGTAAATTAAAGTTATGTAAGAGTGGAAATAATAGACAAATAATGATCTTGACAGACGGTGACGCATTTCATTTCTGGATATGTATTATAACGGCGGTTGTCATAACCATACTTGTTTAGAACAGTAATGTGGTCATTTAAAATCGAGGATTTTTATGTATAAAATCTTTATACATATCGAATTTCTCGGAAAATAAATATTTCATTCCTATCGAGTATAAATTGCGATTTTTACTGTAATTATTATAATTTGACTTTATACAGAATACGTAAAACCCATAAGTTTAAGCTTACGTAAGCACTAAAAAATGTATCACAAAATATAATTTACTTAACGGAGATTCGCACACTTTGATATCTTCTATAACAAAATACAATTATAAAATGTGTCATTAAATGTTCTTATAAAAACTACATGTTTGTATATATATATGTATTGTAACAGGAGTGCATTTAATGTAGGCATTCGCTTTATTTTAGAATTTTATAGAACGATTAAATGTCTGATTCTGATCAATTTTTGAACAATTTTTGTAACGTTTAACCAAAGCATGTAATCGAAAATTGACGAATAACGTTGAACGCCTACTGTAGTGACGAAAACTATAACAGCATAATTTTTATAGTTGATTGAGGTTTAAAAATATAATAATTTTTTTAATTTATCCAGTCAATGCTGACAATGACTAAGTAATAAATAAAATGCCTACAATTGATAGACGATTCCGGTAATATTCCATTTATTTACTAAAATATAACTTGAATCGAAAAAATCATGTAAATATATTATATTCACAAGATAAACTACTATGGTATTTCGAATTACTTATTTTGTTAGCTGTTCGACAAGTGCATCTATTATTTTGAAGTTTTGTTTCACAATGACACTTTTTGATATCTCTAACTCATAGGAATACTATTATGCCGGCAACCCTCGGAGAATAATTTCCTTTTATTTTGCTAAATTTTTTGTTGCCGTTAAGTCAATAAAGATTTCGTCTTATGAAGCTATTTCTGTTATTTGTGCTTTAAAAACCATTTTTTGAACTAATAGTTGTATAAATAAAAAATATTATTTTTTTTTTATAATCTTTCAGTTTTAAATGTAACCATTTATACATCATTTGTACAAGCCATCTTGAATACAGGCGATAATGTTAATAAAATACAAAGTGATCCTCTTGCCTTATCAACATCAGGGATTGGAATTCGAACAGTAGTTCTTACATTAATACGATTTGGTTTCCTGTTTGATTTTTCTATCATTTTTTTAGCCTGTTTTTCTAAACAAGACAATTTAAAAAGAATAGGAGAAATATAATCCGTAACCGGGAGAAGTGGCGAGAAGTTGTAATAGCGGCAAAAACTCTCGTAAAGAAGATCAAGCCAGAAGAAGAAGAATAAGAAGATAATATAAGTACAACCTTAGAAAATTAATATTTTCAATGTTATTTTTTAATCAGAATATTTTTATAAACATTATATACATTTTTTTTGTTAATGTAACATACTTTGTAATAATTTTATCTCTCAGACCCAATCGGAACATCACAAATTTTCGATCAAAAGCACCGATTTTGTATCGTCTGATTTAATATTAAAGTTAAACCCATTAAAAACTTAAAGTTAAAAAACTTATCTGTGTTAAATTGTTGGATTTTTAAATTTTTTTTAAATTTTTCTGTGATTTATGAGTATTTTTAAATTATAATTAATTTATATTCCTCATCTTAATAGAATTCTAAACACATCTACACGAATTGTGTTTATATAAAACAATAATAAATTAAGTATTACGGGTTTAATTTATAATTATACTCTTCCTACGTAGTAAATGTTCGACATTATGACAACTAATTACGATTAGTTAACCTAGCCGTTCAAAAAATGATCAGCTTACAATTGCACCTGTTACAATTTAAATTTCTAAGCAAATCTAGGTTGATAGATTTACAATAAAGGATTTATTTAAGATACCAATCATAGCATATCACGTAAAAATAGACAGATACGCGTTAGCAATGAAGTACATTGCTCTTAAAATCTAATTTCGTTTATGTTTGATTTTTACTTTTCATCTTAAGCTCTGCTGTTTTAATATCTAAAGAAGAAAGTATGTAATTATTAATAATTAATTACATATTTTTAGTTTTTACTTTATATTTAAATAATTGATTGCTTCTTAATATAAACAATCGTACCAATCTAAAGTATAACATGATTTAAAAAAAAATGTTGTATTAATAAATAATGATGTAATATGTAGGTTCCCATTTTGCGTGAATAGATAAAACAATGAACTTAATTTATTAGTTTAAAAAAATGATGAATTTATTAATATTTTTTTTTTTTTTGACAATATTAAGTATAAAAAATTTTAATATCAATCTCATCTACATCGTACTAAACACGTAACTCGACGTACTCTACTATTGAGCAGTTAGGGTTCTACATCACGCATTGTCCGAAACTAGAATAGAAATATATATGTCTATGTAATTGCATATCAGAAAAACATTGAACTGGATAGCGCATATATTAGATAAACTCCATCTGTGGATTGAAGGAATTGTATAGACAGCCATTTCAAACTAATTAAATTTGAGGTAGGTCAATTAGGAGATAATGTTAATTTCAAATGAGGAATTGAGAGTACTGGGGAGTCATTTAATATTGAATAAAATTTTCTATGTAAATCGGATATATTAAAAGCAGCATAAACATTAAATATGTTTTAGATTTTAAATTACACTATGGTGTTAGTAACAATGATAACAGTAAAAGAGGCGATAAGAGTAGGTGTAGCCTATCGTGAGATGTGAAATAAGACAGATTCCACTTATATTGTTTTAATTTCCATTAAAATTATTGTAACCAATGTAAATGGAGAACTTTTATTTTAGTCGATAATGACCTATTAACCTTATTTTTTACATCGTTTATAATGCAATGATATTTCTTCCGAAAAATAACATAGACACCTGACTGAGCGATTGCGTCTTAACGTCAATGCTCGAGTTTGGAATACGTGAAGAGTGAATTTTCTAAGCGGATAGTTCATTCATGGTTATCGGGAAATGTGTCTAGTCAGCTTAGAGATAATACTGTGTAATAAATGATAAATGTATATGTACTAATATACATACTACGATGACGATGACTACAAAATGATTTTACCTACGCGTAATATGAATGATGTATAACAAGGTCGCGTTTCAATACACTAAAGAATGTCATGTGAACACGAGTTACTACGTAAATTATAGAATTATAATAAGAACTTTTATTTTTATTAAATTAATATTATAAATTATGTTATATCAGATTTAATTAAAATAATATTATTAATTGATAGTCTGTATCTTTTTTTATTATTTTGAATTACAAACAATAAAATGCATTTCATCTATTTATATTTTTTATAATCTTAGTTCTATTGATAATATCTTAGTAAAAGTTCATCAGCATAATAAAATCAGTTAAAAAAAATTACTGTATTAGTTTTCTTACACATTCTATATGCATTTACGACATTACTATATCCATATTCTACAAATAAAAAAATAATAAATGTGTTATTACTACCTACAAAAAAAAGTTTTTTTATTTTTTACATTCTATACGTAGTATTTTATTTTTTTTTTTTTTTTTGGAATGTTATATGATCATTAGCATATTTAAATATTATGTTATTTTTAACTTGGGGAACTAGCGTGTCGTAACCTATATAAATATCTACCAATAAAATTAGTTAAATTTTGACCTGTTACGAATCTTAATGTCACATAATGATTTTTAAGTTTAGGTATATGTATTTTCGTTAAATAATTATATACTCACCAATAAATCTGAGATTAAGATTCTCTGTTTATAAATTTATAATTTGAAAAAAAATAATGTAAATACAAAAATGTAGTTATGCTGTTTTCATGTATGATACTCTTAACAATAATTGTTAAACATTTATTATTCAGTTCTTAATATATTATAATTAAGTTTGAACATGATAATGCATAACTATATTAATTTCACTATAATTGAATATAATATAGAATTGTAGTAATTTATTATGTTTAGATTTAAAATTGTATAGAGTTTAAATGAGTTATCTTAATTTGTTTATTAGTTAATTATAAATTATATTAATATGATCACATGAATTACAAAGTATGGCTTTTATGACAGGTTATACAAAAGTATTATTTTATTGTACTTAAAAAATAGTTGAAATAGTCAACTATTATATTCATAATTGAATGATTGATTGATAAGATATTTTGTAGTTCTTGGTCTGTTATGTTTTATAATTAACTATCGTAGAAACGATATTAGTTATTAGGTTAAAAAATTATTTATTTTAATTCAGTTAACTTACCTACACAATCTAAGATTACAAATAAATTATAAATCAAATGTGTTTAATTCAATTATATTTACAGTAGAACTATAAAATAAAATTATAATTTTTTTTTTTTAAATCTATTACATAGTTTTTATAATAAAATTTTTAATATGGAACTATTATCTTAATAGTAGTACGCTTAGAAGAATACTTATACCTAATATACTACATTTTGTAAAACACGGTGGTCGTCTAAATACATTTTCTGTGAAAGTACGCTTAGAAGAAAACTTATACATAATATATCACTTTTTTGTAAAATACGCTGGTCGTCTAAATACAAAAGTATTTGAAATTCAAGAGTATTTTCAGAACATTTTATTTCAATTATGACAAGTTTAAAATCATTATTAAATAATGAAGGACATTCGAATTCTAATACAAGGCAACGAGCTCATTTCTTATATTCTGCAGCCTAAATTCATCATACTTAATTTTTATGATTACCATGGCGAAGTACAGTGCTATTTTAGAACTTGTAACAAATATGTTACAAAGTGTTATAAAGTTAGGGAGCATATTAATTCATTACTAATCATCGAAATGACGCTAATAATATTTTTCAAACATTATTTAACGATGTAAAATCAATCGCCATTGAAATAGATTTTGCCATTACAATTTTTGGCAAAATACGGACTGCCAAGATATTGATTTTATCGATTTGTTAAATTATAACTGTACATTTTTCCCAAGTATAGCTGTTGCTTTAGTAATAAATAATAATTATATCTCTTTCGGTTTCATGTTATACGTTCTGCTGTATTAAGATGTGTTAAAACATGGCTACGGTCAACGATGTGTGAAAATAGACTGAGTGAGATATGTATGTTGAGTGTTCATCAAAAAAAAGTAAATTCAAATAAAGAAAATTTAATTAAAAATGCACTGACACATTTTGTTAGAGAATGTCAACGGAGATTGCAGTTTGTATTTTATGAAAAAGAATAATATATAAATAAAAATAATAATACCGAATTATAATATTGACAAAACAAAATAATGTAATATAAAAAAAACGTATAAAAAAATTTTCATTTATTTTTTAAATTAATTTTTGCCTCCCTCCTTAGAAAATTGTCTATAGACGCCCATGTCCTTAGTGCTTTATCAGCTCTAAAAAACTTATCCACAAACAATAAAATACATAACCGAAAACATTCAAGCAATATTAATCAAAAAATTAAAATAAATATTAAACTTATGAGGGTAACTTCTCACATTGGTATTGCAAGAAATAAACAAGTAGTCAAATATGCCGATCTAGCGACGAAAAAAATTCCTAATCCTACAATAAACAACATAGATTTTGATGACATAAAATTTCCATTATTAAAAAAGCCCCCTCATCATGGCAGGATAACTGGAATTCAATACCAAATACCTAATAACTTAAAAGCATTAAAAAACTATCAAAATATATATCACACCCTTTTATACTTCAATAGAAGTCAAGACATAGTAATCACCCGTGCTAGAATTGGACCCTCCATGCTCACACACTCATTTTTAATCAGCTAAGATCCTCAACCAATATGCGAAACATTCTACCAAATACTTAAAATCGAGCTCATATTGCAGGAATGCACACAATACACCTCAATATGCCATCTAACATAGAAAGTCGACGAAAACAAAACTTTAAAAATTATTACATTCTTAAACTTGACAAATAATATTAAAACATTGTAAATAAGTTTAAACTATATAAGTTAACTGAACGTAAAAATAAAACGGGTTAAAAACCATTACTGTTGAAGCCTTATTTCAAATAATAATAAGAAATAAGAAACAGTCAATCATATCATGAACTTACTTTCAATAGCTGTGAAATTTTAAAAGTAAATCATATATAATATATATATATATATACATATTGGTATAATTATTAACAGATTTATTAATACAATGCCATTTGGATTTTAGAATACGGTGAATCAGTTCAAGTGAAATAATTGCGGTGTCGTCTTAATAATGGTGGCCATAATGGTATTTAAAGTTTTAGGAAGTTTTATGTCAGCTGTATAAATGTTAAATGAATCGGGAGAAATGTGTCTACCTCGGGGAATTCTAGCTTTAATTTGTTAGTACGAAGATACCAAATTCGTTCAATTTTATTAAACCTTGTAATAAAGAATGATACATAGGATATAGTTTTGGAGCTTCGTTTTATTTAAGGGAGACAGGAGTGTGATCAGAAGAGCTAAGATCATTTAAGTTAGTAACAGTTAATTTTATATATAGAAGTTATGTTGAAATACATAAATCTAAAATTCTTAGGTTTTTATTTTAGTGTTGTGGCCAGTAGATGGGGCCATTTAAGAATATGTGTGTATAATTGTAATTGATTACAAATTTTTCGAAGTATTTTTTCTCTTGGATTGTCATATGATATGCTCCCCATAGAGAGTGTTAGGCATTGAAATCGCCTATCAAAATTTTTTACCAAAATATTTGAAATATTCTTTTAGTTTTGAATTAATAGTAGGGTAGATAGGAAGGGAAACAGAAGATATTTTAATTGGTGTATGATTTAATGTCCATTGGATATTACTATTCGTTACTTGTATAAATGTATAGCAAACGTCTGATTAGCCGGATGTAAATAGTGTTTGATTTTAGGTAATATTATTAAATACGATCCTACATGCGCAGTGTTATCAGGATAAATTATTTACCATCGTTAGATAATAGTTTGTCAGAGACTGTTATAAGGAGTCTTATTAGTAGATTTTGTAGTGATTTAATTGAGCATTATTACTTAAAGTCAAATAAAGTAAACATTTAAAATTAGATAAAGGATGAAATTAATTTTAAATCTTATTATTGTGATTATTCTAACGTCAGGGTTATGCTTAAAAATTTTATCATTTTATTCTTTAAAGTTGACCAAATAGCCTAATATTACATATTTATTTTTTTAATTTTAAACAAAATAAAATAGTCAATACTATTATGAACTTACTCACGCCAACTGTGAAAGTATAAAAGTAAATCATAATTACAAATATATATAAACAAAGTTATTAATTAAATTTATTAGAAATGGTTTTATGATTGAAATTTTTCTTACATTTATATTTTATAAGATTAAAAAAAAAGAAGATATTTGTTACTTCTGTTTATTAATTACATACCTAGTTATATTTAAAATAGAAAAATTGTTGAAAATCAACATTTATGAAATATTCATCAAATGCTTCAAATATAAAAACACTTCTCATCGAAAATAAAAACATTTATCACTTTTTTTATTTAATTATGAATCTACTAAGGTACAAACTACAGAGAATCAAGAAAAATATATTTTTTCAATGTGTTATGGGCTACGAGATATACTAATAATATAAATATATCATAATATAATGTTTATGAGCTACGAGATATGCTAATATGTAATATAATGTGTAATATTGCTATAGGTGTTAGCAATATTAATCTAAATATATATATGATCTAATAATTATAATGTATACGAATATTAGATTCATATTTTGTAAAAACATTGTAATAAATCAAAATAGTAGTTGTTAGGCGAGGTCGTTTTGCATTTCCAAGAATTGCCAGTAAGACGATAACATCCTGGAGATTGTTGTTTCAAATGTGAAAACAATTCCAAGAAATAATCTAAATTGGAAGGTTGACGATTACAACAACAAGAGATTTTCTTGTATATAAGGGAGTCTGAAGACCAACAAGGGCAGATGTACCAGAGCTACGAAGAACTGAGCAACTTCACGACATTCAGCCACTTTTTATATCAATTACATGTATTTTATTTATACAGATTAAACATTATTGTATTTAAAAGTTGTAAATTTCATTTTAATAACACCTTGGATCTGGATCTGATATTGGCACGCAACAAATGATAGAATTAACAATAAAAAGACCGAATGGAAAATAACAAGAATGTATAATTTTAATAATACTTTATAACTGTTCAATACCTTATAAGAAAGCTTTATTTTAAAATGTATACACAAATACTATTATAAAAGGATTGTTTAATTTTAATGGTTTAATGAATTTAAACTTATGATAAAACAATTAGATATTAAGTAATTAATGTTTTTATGTGAGTATAAATATTACTGTAATTATAAACAAATTTATGGCCTTACTCTTATTATAAACCCATCTTGCTATAAAATATAAATACAATAAAGTGATTAAAATTTTTTTATGTTATAAATTATGTTTAATGATATAATTCGCGATGTAAAGACAAGTTATACTCATACATAACTTGTTTAATTAATAGATAATTTTAAACATCTATTCCGATTAAAAATAAATGCAATATAATAATACATACTGTATGCGTTCAATTTAGCAACTTAAAAAATTATATTAAATGAATGTTAGTATTATTTTAAAATAGTTCTTATAACGTTGATTTTAGAACATAAATTAAACAAAGTAAAGAAATGAATCAATTTAAATCTTTAGCTAAATACTTGATATATTATTTCAAAAATATAAATTAGTTTTATTATTATATCACTTAATGATAAATTAATCGTAGTGCCGGAAAGTTTATGTATTATAATTTAAAATGTTTAAAATGAAAAAATAAATAATCCACTGCTAAGAAAACGACCAGTAATGTTTTTACATTTTTATTTTTATTTCTCATACTTTTAAAGATATGTCCTTGACAATGTCGACACATTTTTTACATAACAAATTACAACTTCAATCAGGCAGTACATACCTACAATTTATATTTTCAAAGTGTTTTTCTCTATTTTTTTTTTTTTTTTTTGAACAATAGTTAGTTACTTGACAAACCACTTTAAAATCTAATAATTTAAGTACCTAATATAAGATATTCTAAATTAATTTTACTTAATGACTGGAACTGATAAAAGACAAATAATTATTGTTATATTAGCTGAGGACATAATACTTTTTTTTTTAATGCATTTCAATGAAATAGCATAAAAAAAGCATGTTAAAATGTTTATGTCACAATCTATGCACACGTCAATGATAATAAACTTGAACAATTAATATTAATTTAGTTATGCTATTTGATGTTGTATAGATATCCTTGTTAGTTTTGTCTTTTGCATTAGCATATTATGAAAAATACCTACAAAGGCTAAAAGCTATAATATCCAGTATAAATGTGATATTATTATTATATTTTACTTTTAAATTTCTCACAAATTCGATATTCGTCGAAAACATAGAACCCTTCATTTTTCGCTATAAAGTTTAAGTTCGTATATTTTGACAACATTTGATATTTAAATAAAAACAGCTATCATAATTTAACAATAAAAGATTTGTTTTTTTTTTTTTGTTTTTTTAAAAGTATAAACCGTAGAACTTTCCACCACTGCGCATATTGTTTATGTTTAAAATATTCATATCTCTTTTTGGTATAAATTTGTAGGATGGAAAATCTATACTAGAAAAATTTAAATTTATTTTATGTATACGTTTATTGTATTACTCACAACGATCTCCACAAAAATCTTTTAGACTCATTGGAGTAACTGTAATAAATGAATAAATCTCTTTATTATTTGGTTCTGTTTCTTTTTTCACTTGATACATAATAAATATAAAAATATAATAACAAGTATAAGTTCAACACGTTTAAAACAAACTTTATAATTAATTTGAAACACACTTATAAAACTGAAACATTGTAAGAATAATACTTACTTTCAGGTTTAAAATTTATAATTTCATTGTAATACTCAGTTACATAACCTGTCAGAAATTATAAATATTATAATCTATACATTAGTTTTATTATTTAAAAAAATATGTGTCAAAATCTATGAATAATAATATTATACAAATGCTGTCATCAATGACGAAATAATAATATTTGGGATTCCCGTTATTTGGAAAAAATAATCTGGCAATCATTTATTAACTGCTACACTCAAACCTGCTTATTACAATGATAAAATGTGAATATATAATTATAATATGTGATTTTTTAAATATATCTATTTATATCGTCTATATAATATTATAATAAATTGATTTTAAAAATGTTTGCATGACTGCAGTTTGGGAATACAGTCGACAGTTGTAATAAACATTATTTTTTAACCAAAAACACCCTGATTAGTTGAATAATTTAAAACTTTTGCTAAGATATATAAAAGATAATTAATATCTGTAGCCAATATAAAAATGTATTAAATAACATACTTTTAATATCTTTTTCTGTTAGTATTGATTTTCCATGCTCCTTTTGTAGCTGTAAATAAAATATATAAAACACAATAAAATTTGATTTGTGATTTTTGTAAAAATATATTAAAATTTGAAGAAACTATAAAATTAAAAAAAAAGAAAATTTTTCCATAATCATTATGACAGTTTCAAAAAACAAAAAAACGCTGAACTACAAGTAGTAGACTGTGAGTTTAAATCACTTTGTTACTCATTATTTAAATACCAACCAATAGATGACAACATCTTTTGTTTATCTTTCATTCTGTGAAACTTATTAATTGATATTGATTAATACCTTGTTTTTCTTGTGTCTTAATAGAAATGATTATATACCGTGACTATTTCAATTCAATAAGGTAACATCTAAAGCGTTTATTATTATATCTTCTAATTGTAGTGTATTATTGACATACAGAATAAGAAAATTAATTATGATATCGTTGTCAGGTATTAATTTTATAGTTAGTTAGTCAAAATTATGTTTTTTTAATAAAATTGAGATCAATTTCAAACGTTAAGAACAGAAGTAAATAAACAATCCATAGAACTCTAATTGAATAATACTAAATATCATTCGTATTTTAAAGAAATATTTGGAAGAATAAAATATTTAAATTGCGTTGAAAGTAATACTTGATATATTATATATTTTCATTCTTATTTTCAAAGCCTTAAAAAAGAATCAATACTATGCAAGCGTTAGTTTTTTCATATATTAATCAATTTCTAAGGTTTTCAACTAAATAATTTATAGTATTACATTTTGAAAGTGTTGATTTAATATGAATTAAGTGTAAATTATTTCTAATTATAATTAATTTAGTTTTATTAACATTAAGTATTTTTGAAGATATAAAAAGAACTATAATGTCTGAATGCTTTATTTTTTATTAAAAAAAAAAAAAAAAAAAAAAAATTAAAAATAGTTTTAACTTAAATAAGACTGTTTAATTGATGAATATTAAGTTTAAAATAATTTTACAAAACTTACATTTGTTATTATTGTTTTGCCTAATACACGATTTAAATGTGATTGAAATAAGTAATCTTCATCTTTTCTAGTACCTAATATTTCATGTTTATTATCCATAAACATGAGTTACCACACAAATAATGAAAAAAAAAAAAAAGTTATATTGTATAGGGTGTTACAGAATATTATATGTCTAATATTGTTTTTAAGCATTGGTATCAAATATATTTTAAAGATATAAATTATAACCTCACTAAATTACTTACTATAATACATTGCGGCATTGTAATTAATTATTGGTAATTTATCTACAGAAATACATTTAATACATCAGGTATTTATTACTCTCTCATATTATATGAAGATTTATGTAACGCACAATTTTTATATTAAAATGTATTGAATACTAATTTGTAATAATTAGGGATGTGAATTTGTAGGAAAGTATATTTTTTTTAACTGATTATGAATTTGTATTATGTAAAAAAAGTTCCATTTATGAAGCTTTTATTTTGAATTATTCGACGTTTTTAAATGTTTAGGTCATATTTTTATTTTAGTTAATGTTTTCGTATTTTTAATTAAATTCTGCAAATTGATATTTTTGAGAATATATTTTTATATTACACAGGTTGTACGAACCTCAAATTTATATTTTACATAAGCTGTATGCGGGTGAAAGATAATGATTCAATAAAATAAGGCAATATTGCTAGTTATTTGTGGCATATAAGTATATCAGTCACGAATTTCCAAATTGGTTGATTAATAATTTTAGTAGGTTATTGTCATTTAGTACCTTTTGGCTTTTCGACGTTAGCAAGGATACTACAATTTTTGTTATTTGAAGTACATTTTTTATTGCAGTTTTGAAATTTTAAAAGAATTTTTTAAGGTTTTTCATTGTTTTAAATTCACAGACCTGGTGATAATTATAAAATAGTTTCACCTATTGTATATGATTAGGAATATAATATAAATTACAAAAATTGATCTGATAACACTTAATTATAATACTATAAATAAGCTTACTTACACATAAAATCGACATATACTAAAAATTCTATTATTTTGTTTCCAAAATCAAACAAATAATATAAGTAAACATAAAATTAAAGTAAAAATGTCTTCTTGAAAATTTTAGAATAAGTAGGTAATAACTTCAATGTACAGATTAAATTCTTAATGTAATTCATCAGTTATCAGCAGGCTTCGAGACTTAAAATGCATACATATGAAAAGTAAAATATAATTTTTTATAAATTTGACATCCTTATAAGTATCAAAAAAAAAGTATCATATCCGATTTCTTCTATCTATTCTCGAACAAATATGTAAATGCATAAAGTCCTGATCCCTTGTTATCATTGTATCAGTAAGTCACAGTAATATATGTATATATAATTTGAATTAAATGATAAAGCATTCCATGTAAAAACGATTCAAAGCAAAGATAATTTTCCACTATATATTTTATAATATACAAATTGATATTCAAATAAACTATTTTAGTAATTATAATAGAAATGGTAAATAAATTGATTTATACCAAAATAATTGTATTTAAAAATTTCATCGTATGTAAGAAATATAATAATATGCATTAGATGTTTCAAGTAGTCATGAATAATATTTTTAAAATTGAAAAAAATAACTAAAATTCTATATTTTTGTTTAAATATACAATTTTATCTAATTTGAATTTGAAATGTTATTTACCATACTTGTATTTTATTTGTTTTTAAAGTTATTTAGAAAAATACTGTTAGTTTTTTACTTTTGATATTCCCAAAGTACCAAATGAGGCTAATTTATTTATTTACTACCACAGACGTTATTATGACACTAAAAGGTGATGAAAAAAAATTGTTATAAAATTAATGCATTCATCACTTCACTTAGAATTTATGAAAAATGAAACTTAATTTGTATACTCTGTTCCAATTAATATAAGGGAAACTGCTATGGCGCGTCCAAATGTACCACAAAGCAACGCCTGGACCTCCTCCCCACAATGATTGAGTCTAATTGCTTAGTTTTTGGTCGCCTTTAGTCAACTATAATCGTCGCCGTCGACGATGTCGTAGTAAACAGAGTATTGCAATTGCCAGAATAATCGGCGGCAGCGCCAAATGTAGCAGGAGTATCGAACAGTTTTCGTTTTTCCCCGCCAAATGCGTAATTGTTTTTTATGATTACTAATAATGAGTATCTCCATAAAATAAATAAATGTTTTAAAAACAATTTAAGATATTATACATTCCTAATATTATGTTAGACATAAACCGACATAAACTTTTCAAAATTTTGATGAATTCTATAGAAAATTTAAATTTAAATGATTAAGAAATAGTAATGTAAATATAAATTTTCAATCTTATATTTGAAGGAGGTTAACAACGTATTGCTTCCCTTGGAATCTTAAAACAATGTTATACAAATACACTATAAAATGTATAATAATACATATACTGACATATATAAATATCTTACCATTGCATACTAAAAAATTAAATAACATAATATAATTTTAACTTAACAAATATGAATGCTTAAATTTTAATATAAGACAAAGCTTGAAATATTATAAAAGTATGTTAAGTAGGTACATTATATAATAAATTCATTTTATCATAGTTATATCATATCTAAAATACAACTGTTATTTACTGATTTAAAATCTATTACATTTGCATTCTAAAAACAAAAATAAAATATGCATTAAGTTTATGATTTGATATTTAAAATATTTTTAGTAATACATACGAGTATATTATAAATTATAATATAAAACACAATTGTTGATGATCCTGGGATTTATCATTTATATATTTTGCGTATTTTAAATTGGATGAATTGGTAAAGAATATGTACTTTTTACGTATAATTAGTTTTTGTTTAAATTCCATGCGACATAATATTCTGTGTTTTATTTAATGTACACACATACAAGTGCGTTGATATGTATATGAGTATGAACACCATATCGTGTGTAAACAAGAATTGTACTGTGTAATTTTACAGTATCTTTGTATGGAAACCAAATTATATTTAAATGTGGGTGTAGAGTGCACACACAGTCGTCTTTGGTTATGCAAAGACCCTAAGGAACACAACGTTTTAAAGTTCTTAAACCATTAAAAAATAAACTATTGTAGACTTATTGCATAAATAATGTATCATCCGAATTAAATTGTAATTAATTGATTTTTAAGTACACATTTAAAATGTTCAAGTATTAAAATACTATCCTAGTATACATTATTAAAATCAATCAACATAATTTATATTCCTAAATAAATAAACTAGAGTAAATAATATGGATCTTTATATAATATATAGTAACTATAATTAATTAATTAATTAATTAAAAAATATCGGAATATGCCGTTTGAATACAAATATAGGAATATATTAGTAATGGTTGTGTGAATAGTAATAGTAATAATAATAATACAATAATTACATTCATTATGACAGTAAAAAACATATTTAATAATTAAAACAACAGAAATTTTATTTTAACAAAAAAACGAGGAATCTTCATTTAGCAGTATAATTATTACATTAAACTTTTCAAT
The DNA here is from genome assembly GCF_002803265.2 of Melanaphis sacchari. Lineage (NCBI taxonomy): Eukaryota > Metazoa > Arthropoda > Insecta > Hemiptera > Aphididae > Melanaphis > Melanaphis sacchari. Next base: position 10,974 of record NW_020271212.1, on the reverse strand, counting down.
TCGTTAGTCAACATCTCGTTTTCTCATTCGTTGTGTCAATTTTAAAAACGATCAGTGAATATTTTAGTATGATATAAATTGTCATACTATGAGATATTTGGGTATTCACTTCAATACGTCACACAGTAAGGTGTCAGTCAGATTTCGTCTTAAAATAATGAATCTATAACCTAATTTTTACTTAAAATTTTTAATCAACAGTTTTCAATTATTTAGAAATAGGTACAATATTTATAAATTAATTGATGTTCGTTACCTATTTGAATTTGATCTTCAGAAAATTCACAATGGCTTATATTAATTGTAAAAGTTAATATTATTAAAACTTTAAATGAAATCATAGCTATTTTTTTTTGTTTTGATAATTACAAAAATATAACAACTTAGATAATCACAACTTTGTTTTTCAAAGAACAAATTTAAAATGATGGCATTCAACTTAGGTACTGTATACACTAAAAGAGTGCCTATTTGTTTTGGATTATATGTAATAAAACAAATGATTAAATATTGTATGAATTTATTTCAATGACATTTGTTTTAACAATCGAAATGAAAAAATGTAATGTGAGGTGGTACAAACATGTTAAATTAATTAATAATGTTATATGGTATACATAGGTATGTAAAAGTAACATCAAAATATTGAAATATATTTTAACTAAATTAAATTTTGAAACTCTTAGAATTTATTAAAGCATGCGATTATTAAAATTTATTTTTTATTGTAAATTATATCAAATTCTTATTTACTTTATTTTTTTCCACACACTTGAAAAGTCTTAGTAAGCCACAGCTTTTTCTCGTCATACTTACAAAGTAACAAAACTATAAGCTGTTATTAAGTTTACATTTCGAATATTTTGAAACAGCTTTTACTATTTACATTTTATAGTTTATACCAAGAGAATAACAATGATATGATATATCATTGTGCATATCTTACACACCAATTAACAACTGTTTTACTATAAAATTTAAATATTAATATATATTAAATATGTACAATTTATGACATGTAAATTTAAAGTTTTTTTTTCTTTATCAATAATTATTAACATCTAAGATAAGGTATCATTTTTAAGATTTGGACCTTTATTTTGAATATTAAAAAAATCAAAAAAAGTCGGAAGTGATACACAATCACTGACATTTTGGGTTAAACAATAATTTTTCAAGAAAGTTAAAAAATGCATGAAATTAACAAATGAATTAAAAGTTATCAATTATATTCAATCAGTATATTATTATAATTCTGCAGTTGATAAAAACTATTGAATGGATTCAAATCCATTCCAAACATAAAACTAATTAATACAAATTGAATTAGTTCACACCTTATGGGTTTTATTTCTACATAAAATCAAGTAAAATTAGTGAAAATTCAACTGGTTAAATATCTAAGAACTAAAAAGTAATGTATTATATATATATTTAAAATTTTTGTTGTAAAATATATAGCACATAAACATATCATTTTTACTTTAATTTTTTAAATATTTAATTACTTTATATACCTTAATTTGAAGCTTTTCTAGATCCATTTTCTTTGACATTTCAAGGTATGTTAAAGGATCTGCTTTAAATGATCCATCCTTCAATAAAGAACCCCAAACGATTTCTTTTTTTGTAAAATCTGCTTTTATTAAAACAATGTTTAACAAAGTACAATTGTCTTATAATGTCCATAAAGTATCATCACCACGAACTTTTCTAAATAAATTACCCTAAAAAACAGACAGGAAAGAATGACAATATTACAATGACACAAGAAATAAGTGTTGCAAACTAACAGAATATAAAGTTTTTCCTAAAATTTGACAAATAATACTTGAGTTAGTGACATTGATTTTGATATCTTTGGGTTTGGTATACTGGCAGAGTTACTTCAATATGTAATTCATCCACAGTTTGCCACCATCTACACCATTTTGTAATACATGGTAAAACAGGAGCGGAGTGGCCCACCAGGATAACGGGAAAAATCCCGGTGATCTGGAAGCTAAATGGCCCATTAACCTAAAGGGATACAACTCATTTAAGCACATTTACGTTTTTCAAAACTCGTTTGTGCACAAAAACATAAATAATATGCGAGCAATATAGAAACCTTTTTCAAAGAAATTTACTCACGTTTAGGTGTACATAATGTGCGTACGTACCTCCAAATTTTCGAATTGGTCATTAGCAGGGCTGTACACCTAATGCACTAAAAATTATTAAATGCGTGCATGTATTTTGGCACTAAAAACAGGCAAAATATATACTAAAAATAAAAATAAAAACATGCAAATGTATTAAATTCACAACACTGGTCATGATGGTGGAAAATTATCATACTCTACAACATTTTTCTTCACCCTTTATAAAGCTTAAGACTTACTGTGTAATCATATTCTGGTATCATAGACTGGTGGGTTTAAAAATGCTGTTTAAGTTAATATTTATTATATTATATTGGATGGCGTTTGCATTAAATATGTTAAAATGTCAATTTTTTGGATTTATAATCAGGAGTATATTTTTTTCACATGATTTTATTTTTTTAATATTTCATTTCTATAGCTTATTATTAACCATCTTAATTAATATTGACTTGAATTTTCATAAATATTAGAAGTTATAGATTATAAATAAAGCAATAAAGATTAAAGCTTGTCCAACACGACTCATGCATTTGGCGAGCACAGTAATCGCGATTATTATAACATATTTTTACTGTTAGGTGATAACTGATAAGTAGGGCAGAGGACTTGTAGCATTTGCATATTTGTTTTACACAGTCACAAAAATAGCAGAGTACGAAACAAATACGTTTCATGCTTTCACAAAGCTAGTTTTGAAATTTTATTTTGCATATAAATGCATATTTTGAGTCTTTTTTGTTTTTAGGGCATATTTTACACTTTTATACGCTATTTTATACCTTTTAAGACATATTTAACTTAATTCAATTTTTTCCACATCGACATTTTTATTTTAAATAATACAGTCAAAATATTTGGAGAAAAATTTATTTATTTTAAATTTTTGTCGAATAATATGGTTTTTGACTGTCCGTGGCACACATTTTTCCTAGAAGCGCTTGCAGAGAATCGCCGATATACCAATAATATTAATTTGCTGTAATTAATTTTATTAATAGATAGATAACAATCTAACGTCGTACACTAACATACAACATCACCGCCTTAGTGAGCCGTGTGCGCACAATGCGGGCTTTTATTCGATAAGGATTTATTTATAAAACGTTTCTAGAAACGACAATAAACGATAATAATCAATATTTTAGTATATTTTAGTCTCAGTCACTAGTCAGTTCTACGGAATGTACATTCGTGTTATCGTGCCGACTTATTATCCATACTATAAATTTATTTGAAAGTTTTTATTTGTAATAAAATGCCGAAAGATAAACAGCCTTTAAGTAGTCGGTTAAAATGTTTTGTGTCTGAGTTTGGTGCCTGTACGTTTTCGACCGACGGTAAAGTCCTGTACTGTAAGTATTGTGACGTTAAAATAGGAAGTGAAAAACGGTTTAATGTTACGCAACACCTTAATACAGACAAACACAAAAAATCGATTATGCGTAAAGAAAAAAACCAAAATGTACATGAATTGGGAAAATTACAACAATTGGTGAGTAATTCTGAAAAATCATCTTTCAATAAAGACTTATGTTCTGCAATGCTATCAGCCAACATACCTCTTAATAAGCTAGGTAACATTCAATTTAAACAATTTTTGGAAAAATATACGGGGAAACAAATTCCGGCCATTACTACTCTACGCAAAGGCTATGTCGATGAAATTTATTCTGAAACTATAAATAAAATTAGAAATGCTATCACTGGTAAAAAGATCTGGGTATCAATAGATGAGACCACCGACTCATTAGGCCGATACATTGCAAACGTAGTAATCGGTACTCTTGAAACCGATGGTCCAGGCCAGACATTTTTATTGAATTCCGAAGTACTGACCAAAGCTAATCATTCGACTATTGCGAAATTATTTGATAATTCAATGCATCTATTGTGGCCAGAATAAGTGCGTTACGACGACGTCCTATTGTTTTTAAGTGATGCGGCGCCTTATATGGTGAAATCCGGGAAGTCAATTCAATTATTTTATCCTAAAGTTATTCACGTTACTTGTATTGTGCACGGGCTTCATCTTATTGCTGAAAAAATTCGTTCAAATTACTGCAAAGTCGATAAAATCATCGCAAATGTCAAAAAAGTATTTTTGAAGGCGCCTTATCGTGTTGCAATATTTAAAGACAAAGCGCCCAATATTCCACTACCACCAGCACCTATTTTAACAAGATGGGGGACGTGGATAAGAGCCGCTGTGTATTACTGTGAACACCTTGAAATTATTAAATCTATTGTCGACGCTTTGGATAAAGAAGACGCTATTTCTATTGCAAAATCACAAAAGCATTTTTCTGAAGCAAGCCTTGCGGCTAATTTAGTATATATCAAGTCACATTTTGGATTTTTAACTGATACAATTACCAGTCTTGAAGCAAAAAATATTTTACTTAGTCATGCTATTGGTGCAGTGCAAAATGTTAGTTTGAAATTGAGTCAAGTCCCTGGTCCAATTGGAAAAATTGTTAAAGAAAAGATGAATGATGTTCTGAAAAAAAATATTGGATATCAAAGTTTAATTCGAATTTCAAACATTTTAAATGGCAAAGAAACTTCAATGGACGAACTACCCGAAAATTTAAGCACAAACGATTTGATCTACTTTAAATACGCTCCAGTTAACTCTGTCGATGTTGAAAGATCATTCTCAATGTTCAAAGTTCTTTTGGCAGACAACCGACAATTTTTTCAGTTTGAAAATTTAAAAAAAACATTTGATCGTTCAATGCAATTTTCAAGGTAAAAGTATTATTAACATTAATTAAATATGTATCAGCTAAAATTATTTTTACTAAACCATGGATTTTATTTTTTTTATAGTGCCAGAAGAAGAAGTATAAAATTAAGAAAAATGTATTTTGCTTATTTGGCTATGATATAAAGTATATTTAAACTATGTAATTATTTTGACTTGTTTTAAATGCTATTTATTTATTTACTTTTAAATAAAAATGCTAAAAAAATGTTTAAGTGCATATTATTGGATTTTTAAGTACATAAGTGCTTGCATATTTACAGCTTTTTTAGAGCTATAAGTCCTCTGCCCTACTGATAAGTGATGACACCCAAAACTGTACCTATTTACCTAAACATTTTAAAATTATTAAATTTTGGTTACCTATTTTAGGTTTTAGATTTAAAGTTTTTTTTTAATAGTTTTATCAATAAAACACATAACTATGCAATCAAATTTTATATTTGTGATTAACCTATTAACATTTAAACAAAAAATGCATTATATATATGAATAAAATAAATTTTCTATTCAAGAGATGAAAATGTTGAATGGCCTCGAAGAAATTTTTTTTCTGTCTTAATTATTTTTCCCACTCCGCCTCTGTGGTATAATACCACTTTTTTCATCAAAATGGCTAACGGCCATGTTTATGACAATTATCATAGGTGTTAGAACACGTGGTGATATTCCAGTACTAATTAGTCATTTAATTAACTGTTGATGACTGCTACTTTATTTTTTAGTAAATTAAATGAATAGTTAAAATAAAACGTTAATAATTTTTACCACACATTCAAAGTTATTTAAAACCAGCTTATAATAATTCGGTATAAATTATAACACACACGGTTGACCACTGAACAGTTATTGATATAATAAAAGTAAAGTTTAAACACTCGGATACTTCACATATATATTTTTCACGAAACTAATACTAAATTATCTACAGCACTATCTACAACGGTGTTTAGGTCTTATCCATAGATATCAAATTATATTATCCATGTACCTACTTATCAATCATTATCATGAAGAACCATTTTAAGATAAATTTTATAATATGAAATAGAATGTCCACGAAGACTAGAATAAGGAGATTTTGGAGATCAATCTCATACGGCCGCTCACTCGAAAAAATGTACCGTAATGTGTGGCGCATTTAAATGGCCACGGCAGCGGTCGTTAAAGTTGCTAGTAGATTAACTCGAGTAGTATAGTCCTTGTTATTCATGTTTTTGACTTCTTTTGGAGAATATATGTAATATTTTAAACTATGACCCATGAGGCGATTATAAATATTATAACTCGTAAAATTACGCTTCCTTACATGTGTATATTTAATGAACATTTTTTTTTTTTTTTTTTATCATTGTGTAAATAACAACTTAGTCAATCCGTTATTATTATCAATATTGATGATTTTATTACAATTAAGTTTTTACATGACCCCCACTGCCCAATAAAAAAAAAAAAAAATACAAAAATTAGATAAATAATTTATAATTGACAAGCTCTTGGAAATTAAAAGTAAATACTAATAATACGATTTAACTGCGTTCTGTTAAGTTTGAATATTAATTATTTCATCATATAAGATAATTAACTAATAATGATATAGGGAACTATGTTCATTGAATAAATTTAACATATTTTTTATTATCTTGATATTATTTTTCAATAAGTTTGATATTTTCATCAATAGGCTTGATTCATCTAGTTGCCTTTAAAAGTGTCGATAGTTTAAACATTTTCTGGTAATTCATTCAAGAATTTGGGGTTGTGTGTATCACACCAAGTTTTAGTATCGAATCTAGCCATAACTAAAAACAAAAGTAAATACCTTAATTATGAATTAATTTTTATTTGATTTGTAAAATGATAAATAAGTACATTTAAAATGTATAAATTTGTTTAAAATTCGACGCTTGTATTAATGAATAATGCACCAACCAATTGCAGCTATTTACACATACACGCAAACTCCTCGTCATTATGGCACAAAAGAATAATTGGTTTAGTCTTAGATCATAAAGTTTTACTACATGAAAAAAATTTAGCTGATGATAGATAAAGGGGTAATAGGTTTGCTTATTCGCTGTAGACACGGTTTCAGGCAAATTATTTTTATTTTATTTTATCCAGCGCGACGGTAGTGGCACGAAGCTAAGTAAAAATAAAAAATAGTGTAGTAGCCACTAACGTATAACAATAGGAAACTGAGTTATTCCATTGAAATACCGTACTAATTTTTGTTAATCAATCGGCCAGCTACTTCAGGGCAAAGGAAAGGCAAGGTGAATAGATAAAACAATGAACTTAATTTATTAGTTTAAAAAAAAATGATGAACTTATAAAAATTTTTTTTTGTGATTATTAAGTATAAAAAATTTTAATATCAATCTCATCTACATCGTACTAAACACGTAACTCGACGTATTCTACTATTAAACAGATAAGATTCCACATCACTCATTTTTCGAAGCTAGAGTAGAAATATATATGTCTATGTAATTGCATATAAGATAATCATTGAACTGGATAGCGCATATATTAGATAAACTCCATCTATGGATTGAAGGAAATGTAAAGACAGCCATTTCAAACTAATTAAATTTTAGGTAGGTCAGTTAGGAGATAATATTAATTTTAAATGAGCAATTGAAAGTACTGGGGAGTCATTTAATATTGAATCAAATTTTTTATGTAAATTGGATATTTTAAAGGCAGCATAAACATTAAACATGTTTTAAATTTTAAATTACACTGTGGTATTAGTAACAAAGATAACAGTAAAGAGAGGCGATAAGATTAGGTGTAGCCTATCGTGAGATGTGAAATAAGACAGATTCCGCTTACATTGTTTTAATTTCCATTTTTTTATGTGACGTTACAATTATTGTAACCAATGTAAATAAGGAACTTTTATTTTAGTCGACAATGACCTATTAACCTTATTTTTTACATCGTTTATAATGCAATGATATTTCTTCCGAAAAATAACATAGACACCTGACTGAGCGATTGCGTCTTAACGTCAATGCTCGAGTTTGGAATACGTGAAGAGTGAATTTTCTATGCGGATAGTTCATTCATGGTTATCGGGAAATGTGTCTAGTCAGCTAAGAGATAATACTGTGTAATAAATGATAAATGTATATGTACTAATATACATACTACGATGACGACGACTACAAAATTATTTTACCTACGCGTAATATGAATGATGTATAACAAGGTCGCGTTTCAATACACTAAAGAATGTCATGTGAACACGAGTTACGTAAATTATAGAATTATAATAAGAACTTTTATTTAAAGTGACGATTAACCGTCACTCGATTAACCTTCACTCTCTGTTATCCGTCATCGGTCATCGCCGAAAAAAAAAAATAATTAGGCGATTAGACGATTGTGATAAACTCGTCGTGGTGCCCAACACAGTAACTATAAAGTGTATAAAAATAGTTTGTAATATGTACATATCCAATATGAACGATAAACATGATAAACGAACTATAAATTTATGTGTGTATGTATTGTAATTTAATCAGTGACCGACGTACAGCCTACGTGTAAGTGTGTACCGTGTGTATTAGTGTTTTCGTAGTTTATGTGTCGTGTACACACACGTAAAAATATAATAAATGTGTGTATATGTATGTACACGTTTTTTTTTTTGCAAAATTTCCGTTAACCGTCTATTCGATTAACCGTCATAGCCCCGGTCCCGACAGTGACGGTTAATCGAAGTTCTACTGTATTATAAAAGATAATGATAATATTAACTATTAATTCAGAATTTATAACTTCACAAGATTGTATTTGTAGAAAAATTTATATTATTTAAAATACAATTTAGCAAGCCTTTTAATAAAATTATTCTTTTTATTTCAACACATTATCAAATACGATGACTTTTTATAATACAAAATATGTATAAGATTAGTAAATAATAAGTCACGTTAACCACATTTTATGCCAATAAAATAATATATACCATTTTTTGTTGTTAATACATAGTATTTTATGTAATATGTTTATACAATACATATATTAGTTAAGTCATACCTTAAGTGTAATGTTTTAAATCCGACTTCTTTAAACATTACGTTTCAGTATATTTTAATGTGAATACCTTAAAATTTTTTTTTTAATTTTTATAAAACTTTATTCGCGTTATCAATGCAATTACAGATAAATATTTAGTAATATAGCATCTTATTTCAAATCATACTTATTTTCTTTACGTATTAAAATATAATTTTATATAACGCTACTCAATGACTTCCATCGCCTGAAGATATATCCAAGTTTAATATTCCACATTCAATTTTAAGCGGTTTTTTAGGTAAGTCGTCACGTGAAAAGATTCCACGGAAATGACTAATATCAAACTCTCCAACATATTTTATAATATCTTGATATGAAAGTGGTCTATTAGGCAGCGTATTCATCAGTTTTTTTTTCTTAACCTATTATTCTTCAGATATAATCCACTACCTTTTTTTCTTTTTGAATTTTGTATTGCATTATACTCACTAGCACTTCCAGACAGTAAACTACCAAGTGCTGATAATCCTGCAAAAATAGGTACTAAGGGAATCGCACCTCCTGTCTGACCCGGTATCAAAATCTGTCTTTTACCACTATAATTTTTCTTAACCTTGCTTCTTTTTTTTCGCTGCTAATGAACTATTTTTTTTTCTAGCTTGTTTTTGTCTACTTTTATAACCCATCCCCATTTTTTGTTTAGCCTTCATCGCATTTGTTACCAAGTAGGCAACAATTTTCTCTTTTCGAGGAGTGTCTTTAGCTTTAAATCTTTCCCAAGAACGATTTTCTAACACTTCATCAGCTTTATGCCTTTCATATAAATTTTTACTTTTCGCGTACACTAAGTCGTGATCGCGACAAGCGTTATCTAATGGGTTTATTCCTTTATCACCACGATCTATTCGCTTTTCTAATTTCGTACCAGGACCACAAAACTGATAACCAGGAATGTGAGCTTCAAACGGAAGACTATTTATAAGAGAGTTTATAAATCCTTTACCAGTCTTGTCCGATTTCCACTTAAGAGTTGAACGCGTCATCAATAACTGATAATAAATTATAAATTCTAGAGTATTTATAAGAAAATGAATTTGATTGAACAGAAAGATAAACTAGATATTTTAAATGTTGATACTCAAGTAATAAAAAAATTGTCAAGACACGGTCCGTTATTACCCGACACTATACGTGCTATTATAGTTGGTCCTAGTGGTTCGGGTAAAACAAATATAATGTATAACCTAATCACACATGAAAACGGATTAAGATTTGAGAATATTTATTTATACTCTAAAACTTCAAATCAGGAAAAATATATTTTATTAAAAAAAATAATAGATGATATAAAGGGTGCTAATTTTTTTATATTCACAGACGCTGACAAAGTTATAAAACCAAATCTAACTAAAAAAAATTCTATCATTATATTCGATGATGTATCCATGTGGCCCGCAATCGATTATAAGAGATTATTTCAGTATGGGTAGACATTCAGGTGCTAGCTCTGTATTTTATTTAGCACAAACATATTCTAAAATTCCAAAACAATTGGTGAGAGATAACTCAAACTTTTTAATAATACTAAAACAGGATGACACAAATTTACGTCATATATTTAATGATCATTCATCGGCAGATATGGATTTCTCAGAATTTCGGAAAATTTCTCATTTATGCTGGAATCATAATGATTACGGATTTATGGTTATCGATAAAACACGTGAAATCAATAAAGGTGGATATAGATGTGGTTTTCATACTTTCATTAAAAAATTAAATAATTATATTAATATAGTTGTAATTTAGTTAACATCTACATAATATTGTTTTAAGTCGGAGGAAACAGTTATATTAAATTATTATTTCTAATGGATAAAGAAAAAGTTTTGTTAGAAAATTTAGTGTCATCGAAAAAAAAAAATCAGACGTAAAATAATGGATATGAGACGTGGTGTTATAGATTCTGATAACTATTTTCGTAATACATTTAAACCTTTACTCGAACCATTGAATACATTGTCAGAAAAA
>NW_020271211.1:0-8946 GCF_002803265.2 Melanaphis sacchari | reverse complement strand
CATTCTTCGTCAGCTCCGAACTACGAAGCAGTATATCAGCCTGCTAAGCGTTTCTTCGTCGCCGAGTCGCGACCGCAACATACGATCGCGTTTTGATGCGTCCATTTGTTTTCCGACCACGCTTCGTATGTGTTAACGCCGGACAACGCGCGACATGTCCGCGAAGCATGCCGTACCGATGCGTTAACGTACACGTCGTGCGCGCTGCGATCGGTTCTGCGTTCCGTCTTGCCGCCGCTGATCTTGCCGATCATCACACTTCGAACAACTCGCGTGTATTTCCAAGCGTTCCGTCATCGGTGACGATAGATTACGAGGGGTCGCGTAAGGCGCATTACGTACGCGCCGTGACCGCACTGCCGTACGTCATTATTGTCGCCGACGCGGTAGATCGTTTTGCCGTTTTTATTTCAGGACCGCGCGCGCAACCGTCGTTATTGATGCCAAGATTCCCTGCAGTCAGACGTTACCATAATGTCCATACCGTCGTATCATTAGGTACGTAGTTACTGTTTTGTCGTGCAGCTGTCTTGTACACGTTCAACAATTGTAAATTTCTGTTCTTTTCCGATATGCACTCCATCGTCATTACTTGAGCCATGGTCACGCACAGCATTTATACTCTGATATAGCATCGCTGTTATGTATACGTGTTTAATTAATTTATTCGTTCGTTCTTTAATGCGTGTACGAACGCGTAACCATTTTTTTTTTTTTTTTTTTTTGAAAGGGTTTGATTTAATATTACATTTAAACACGATTTAGAGAGAGAGAGAGAGCTGTTCAAATATCCGTCATGGATACGGTCACATAAATAAATCATAAAAACATTAAACTTTTAAATATTTCTTTGAGCAAAATGATATAACTATAAAGCATTAAAAATTTATAAAAATACAACTTTTTAATGTTTATATCAATCTAATGCAACGAATCATTCTTATCAAATCTTTAGATAATAATCTTATTTATAACTGTGTACAGGAATCATAACGACGTCTATCGATAACGTTTCTATTAGCAGTTGTTAATTACGTGTCTTGTAAAAACCTGAAGCTTTTTTGACATTTTAAAAATGTTTGGATTATATGTATAATTATATTGCCAAAAGAGCGGGACATATTAAGACCCAAATCAACTCCCTTTGATTTCAATCAAGCTTTATGTATGTGTAAATTTTATAACATTACACCATTCAGCGCTATTTTTTCTTAGTTATTGAATAACTATTTTTATCATATCATTACATAATTGCATAGGTGGCAAACTTACGGCTTTCGAACCACTTATAACACACGTCATAGTTAAATTTGGTTCATGTCATAATTATGAAATTAAAATTAACTTAATATGATTATGAATTTTAATTTTTAAGTATCAGCTTAAATAAATTATTAAATAAAATAAAATGTCTCTATAAACATATTAGCTCTTGGTACCATTGTATTTATCTATGTGGCCCGTGAACCTTTTCATGTTGGCTTCCCCTATTATATTTTAAAGCACTTTTAAATAGCCCCGCATTTATCAGATATCTTTGATAATCTGGGTAAGGCGATTATGCATTTGTTATTGTATTGATTTTTTTTTCTTTGATATCTCTTCTTTTATTTTTACAAATTTCATAATATTAAATATTTATATTTAGGTTATTGCTCCGCAGATGGATCCAAATATTATTTGTATATTAAAATAAATTAATCAACTTTAGATAACTACTATAAGTTGAAATATCAAACAATTATTTATAAAAAAAAAAAACACAAATTAAATATGTATTGCTCACTCGTTCATTCGAGCGTTGAATATGGACTTCTTACGTTTGAATAACGTTCAATCATTGAATTAAACGTTCCGGTTGATAACTTAAGAATCGAACTTCATTTGCACATTCTTGCGTACATCTAAACGAATATTCAATGATGTATCTTTTTTACGTAAATTATTAAATAGTTAAAAAAGTAGTTCCGAAATATTTTAAAAATAAACTGGCATGTTTCTGTTTTTATTACTCGTTCTACTACTTTTAATGTACTTTTCCATTTTTAATCGTATTGCTTAAATGAACCTCTAAGTTGTTTGTTAAGGAAAACCAACGAACTCGCTTTTAACTTTTATTTTGATAACAAATTTAATCTTCACTGTTTGTGTCTAGGTTTTGAATAAATAACTACGATGTAAAATTTAATTTTATTATTCTATAATAACTGCCTTTTCCTGTAGTTAATTTGTATCATTTTATGTATTCTCTTTGCCAGAACTGGTGTTAATTAATTATATAAATAAATTATTAAAAATTTGTTATTGCTGTCAACCATAATATAGAGTTATTTATAAAATATCAATACTCATCTTACGGTTTTCAGTATTGTTTAAAGAGCTCATCTAAGAATTCATTTGATTCTCGTAATATTAATCTTTTTTTAATAAATTTATTATTTCATTTTGGAAAATATAATGGCCGATTTTGAAATGACTGAGGTATCTATCCAAACAGTTTCTGACGATTTTACAAATGATCAATCATTAAAAATGTCGCTAAGCCGAGAACTTCGAAGCTTAAGAACTAAGCCGTATTAAAACTCTATGCCAATAATGAAAATCATAACTTGTAGTAGTGATAGTGGTTCAACTCAGCCAGACGCCACTTCGGTGCTACTAATAGCAAACATACGTCATGTAAATTGCAAAGATTTTTGATAAACCTAAGAAAGTATCGTCCCAACCGGAGTGTCAAATCTTAGTCCACCATTTAGGCGATATTATTCTATGCCAAACATTGCATTGAACTTGCCACCTATGGCAATCGAAGTAGAGTGCTCTGGCACCCAAATTTCGGTAGATGATTCCATTTCTTTAACAAATGCGGAGACTGAGATTTTGGTGCACCGTGCACGCTACTAAAAATAAACGCCGTTTGGTTTGGAAGAGTAGGTATGTACAAAGAAGATTCTCCGCCGTCTATTGTGTTGCGCTTAACATGACCGGCAGTATAAAATATAATTATATTATAATACTATGTTAGCTTCGGCAAATTTTTTTTTATTTAAATAAACGTTTTTCTGTTATTTAGTTGGTTATTATTGAATGTTTAACGACTTACTTATTGTATTTAAATTCCAATAGTGTTATTCTATCTATTAGCTTGCATGTATTGTCGTACGTACGATTGACGTGCATCATACGTGTTACACACTCGTGTGTATACGGTCGGGTGAGTAGTCGACAAGCCGCGCTCCGTGATGATACCGGGTCGGTACTCGGTGCACTGCTTGGAATACCGTTTGCACACGCGTCACCCGGAGTACAGGCGGCGGTCGTTGCAGGTCAATTGTTTATTGTTATAGCGTTCGCCCAGCGTCATCGTTCGCGGACAACAGTAACGGATTTGTAAACGGTTACGTCGGTCTGCGCCGCTCACGCGTTCAATTACCGTCCGCGCCTGTCGCTGCCCTGACGCGGTCACAGTGTATCGTGCGATGTCACGTGTCGGTCACGTCTGTCATGTCAACCGTCAAAATCGCGACCGTCGACTGTTATCTCGCGGCGCGCGCAAGTCGTATGTTTTGTTTCGCGTTCGCCTCGACCGTCGTGTCGTCGAATCGTCCAGCCCGTTCGGCCGCGCTGTTCCCTGTCGCGTTCGTCTTGCGCCGCAAGGGCCCAGATTTGACGGTGAGCTGCACTGATGTGCCGACGAATTTTCATCCGTTCGTATACGTTTATTTTTTGTCGACTCGAGCAATGCGTTGCGGTGCGTTTCTTTACTCTTACGTTTATCGGCCACTAGGAATGTCTACCGACATATCGCTACACTTTAAGTCTTGCAGCTGAACGTGGACGGGTCCATCACCATCGCGTTTTAGGCGGTGTTGTCTTTGACACACTTAGATACTTCCCACCAGTAAGGTAAATGTCAAGTTTAAGTCTGTTTTTTTTAAAAAAAATTGTTCTTGAAACATCTTTTTTGATTTAACTGTAGTTTTTGGGCATTACCTGTTTTTTTTTTTTTTTTTACACGGTTACATTTTGACGGGTTGACGTGTTCCCATCGTGTCGATAAACGATTCCGACAGGTTCGTCTTCTTCCGAGTCATTGACGTTTCAGTGTCTTCAAATTACGGCGAAGACGGATCAGTGTAGTAATTTATCATCACGGCACCTCTTGTGCGATATGTCCGTGTTCAATCAACCAGACTCTTATCAGTGCAATCTAAACTTGTTCGAGCACAAAAATTCGTCTACATCAGTACGTTTCCGTCATACGCACTTGTCTCCTCGTGACCTATAACTGCAACATCTAGTGGTGTCATACACCGGTGTTGATTGGTTTTTCGATTACTATGCAGTGTACATATTTGGTAAATACTGTGGATATTAAAATATTTAATTGCAATTGTAACTTTTACTAGCTATACTTATTGATATGTTCTCATCGTCTATAATTAGTTTTTATGTTATTTTAACCATATTGGGACATAAGCATATATTTCTCACATATTCTTCAACGATGATAATTCAATAAATCGACATGTTATATGATTGGTCGTCTGCGGTTGATCTAGCTGATGTAAATATAAAAGGAATTATGTAGGTACCTATGTATTTTATTATTCATTTATATTTTTTGTTCATCTGTATTTGATCAATTCAAACGTTGTTACTATTTCTGTGTGTTTTTTGTTTATAAATATATAGCATAGCTTTTCGTGAAAAAGTTCGTTTGGAACTGTCGACTTTACTTGTGGTATTTCGTCGACAACGGTCGATTTTCATAAGGAAAGTGTGACGTGATGGTAATCTAACTTCCGAGAGCTTTTTTTCTCGTCATTCTACCTACCACCAAAGCCGCATACAACCGTACCGCTGTAGCACCATGAAAGTTAAACTACGTCTCATTTCCCCGCCGGTTTGTTGCTCGTTTATATACTATTTTACCGAACAATGAATTTCAATCGTTAATGGTATCGTACCTTTTCTATAACTTGGTCCGTGCCGTTTATAACCACCCGTTTTTTTTTCAAGCACGTACGTGCTGTTTCACGTCGTCGCAATCATTGCAAATTGTGTGTGCCATCGTGTCATGAACCCAATGATGATTTTAAAATTGTATTAATTCGCATTAACCAATCAACATTTATTATTTTTAAAAGTGGTTTGAGTATAATTAACACTAGATCCAATATTATATCTAATTTATAATTTTATAAAACCATTTTTAAGGATTTTAATCATAAGTAAATTTTAATATATAAAAATCTGCTTGTTTGAATTTTAAATTAGGTTAAGTTGATTAATAAATTATTCACTGAATAATTTACATTAAAAAATTGAGAGTTCTCATTTTAAAAACGAAAATTTGTATCGCTACAGGATAATATTTAAGTAATAGAAAAAAAACTCAAGAATTTGAAAATATAGTCTTTTTGTATATTTAAACTTTAAAAAAAAAAAAAATGAATAAATTCATTATTTAATAAATAAATGGAGGTGAGTATGCTGGGCTAATTATCCTGTAAATAGATTTGCCGTTGATCAATATTAGGTATATATAAAAATATTACAAAAATGGGTTGTAAGACTTATAACTTATAATAACTTTCAAGGGACTAGTAAAAAATAATCTTAATAATCGATAGTCATTATAATTGAAATGTTAAATAAAATTTAAAAACTCTATTTTATATTAATATCAACATTATTTTGTATAACAATTAATATGTAAATGTTTTATTACTTAATCGTGACTTTAATATATAAAGACAAAATTTAAAAAATGATGAATTATTACCTAAAATTTAAATTTACAATAAATTTAAGAAAAAAAATGTTTATCTTAGTACACATGATAAATCATATAGGTAGTAAACACTAAACAGTATATTAGTTTTTATCGCGCATCCACCCTTCGTCGAATTGTATACTGAGACGTCAACATTTCGCTGTTCCTCATTGATTGAATATTATATTAATCATAATATTTGGTATTTCGACTGCGTATCATGAGTTCCTTCCATGCCTATTTAATTTATATTAGTTTGTATAAAAACCATACTTATTAATTTATTATTCATACGTATTTTTTCAAGTTAACCAAAAATAACAATCATAAAATCCGTATATTTATTATACAGGCGTCATAATAATCAATACAAATTAGTTCATACAATATAGGAGTTTTGCTAGGATCTTCAATATATTATCATTACCGGTTTATTATTCTAACCTGTGGGCTGTGTTATTACAGTTTCTATTGTATGTATATAATATATACATATAAATATATATATATATTGTAGCTACTTTGTAAAATTATTATTTTCATGAAAAGGTGTCCATTTTTTGAAATAGAAACTTCTTTTTCATATTTTGCAAATTACGAAAATATTTTACAAAGCTGTCACATTTTTATGAAAAGATCAAACCATTTTGTTATTGTACTATTTTTTTCATAATATGGAGGTTTACATTGTAGAAGCAAATATTTACCATACAAAATTAATCTTATTATTAATTTATTATATGTTGAATGGCACACAAGCTATTTATAATTTATATACCATATAAATTTAAGTTGTATTTATAGTTATAAAATACATAAAGGTCTATATTGTCCGAACTTCAAAACCATAAGCTTTTGTGTTTACTATAACGGCAGGCTAAATATTCATAAAAAAAAAAAGAATTTTAAAAGTTAATTTTTATTACCGAATATTTTTAATTTGCTAACGAAGTTTGTTGGTAAAATTTATTGATGACCATTTCCGTGTATGTGCTTAATATTCGTAGTAGACAACCACCGCTATATACACAGATGATCAAAAAAATATCATAATACGTTGTAAAGACGTATTACATTATAATAATATTTTTATATTTATTATGTTAAGGGGAGGGATTTTATGTATTGAATTAATAAATAATTTCAATTTCAATTATTTTTTATCACCTATATTGTACAATAATGTACAGTTACTTTTTTATATTACATTTATTAAATTTTTATCTTATTGTTTTTCATCAAACACAAAATCCTACACTCACTTTTATTGTATTTACAATTATTATTAAAACCATCATGAAATGACCAGATACGTGTAATTTAATAAAATGAATACAATTGAACAAGAAATAATTTATTATTATCAGGTTTAAAAAATTAAAATTAAATCCTAATTAAATAAATTAAAAACGTCATAATTATAAAAATAAATAAATACTTACAAAACAATATTAATTTTTAGCAGTCATTTTTATTTACGAAAAAAAAACGATTTAAATCTTAAACTGAATAAGATAACGTCTCAAACATAATAGGTAATATAACAATTAACATAATATAGTTTTTATGTATTGTATTATTCTTTATAGTACCATACAAACTTATATGTATTAGACTTCATTTTTTGCTTAAATTATAATAATTTCAAAATACTATAAATATAATAATAATATAATGTACTAATAAATTATAAGAGTATAAAACAATCACAATAAAATAGAAGTACTCAAATACGTACAATAATATAAAAACTAAATTAAACAAAATTAAATTAATATGATTGTAATTATTAATTTACAAAGATACCTATTATAGTTTAAAAATACGTTATTCACTGTTTTCTAAATCAGAAGTCGTCTCTTCTGCCGCCGTTAATGAAACAAGTGATGTCATATTTAACTTCTCCAACATCTCGTCGGAAACGAAGTCTACCTGCCAAAATTTATCCTCCTCTTTTAAGGTATTGATAATAAAATCAGACCACATTTCACGTGTCACTCGTTGTATGCCATCATTTAATAATTTCTGAATGTCATCTAAACTAAAAGTCGTGTTATTTTCTTTAATATGTGTTTTTACAATCGACAACGCCAACTTTATGGGGTTGAGTTCATAATGATACGGAGGTAAACGCAGTACGATTTTATTAAACTTTTTGGCCTCTTCATCTACAACGTAATTTTCATATTGATGTTTTATCTGTTGGACTTTTTGTAATAACTCAAATTTGAGCATATAGGGTTCCGTAATTACAACACCTTTGGATTTCAGCCATTCAAGTATTGCATCTTTTTCGCAATAAATGGTAGGTGCCTGTTCTTTTTTCACAGAATGGTATGGTGCATTATCCATAACTATCACCGCGTCATCTTTTAATAAAGGTAATATATTACAGAACCATTCGAAAAATTTATCGCCATTCATTTCGTCCAGGCAGTCAACTGTGTTTTTCTTGGTTTCAAAACACAGAAGACCACCTGTGACAAACCCCTCAGACGACCCTATGTGAGCAATAATAAGTTGCTTACCTTTTTTCCTAGGATTACTTGACCTCGTAGGTATATCTCTTGGGAATTCATCTTTTTGAAATTTAACAGATGTATCGGCGCACAATTTAGACGAACAATCATTGGAATTGATCCAAGTCTCGTCTAAATAATATATTGTTCTTCCTTCTTGACGATAACGCCGTATGTCTGAAATATATTTGCGCCGCCATAAGACTAGTTCATCTTTTTCAATAAGAACACTTCTTTTTGTGTACTCAAATTGCATCTCACTTAATAACCTCTGAAATGAAGTACGTGAAATATTTGGAAGATCAGGGTCATTTTTAACTACTCTTATTATTTTTTGTATGGTTGGAAATTTTCTTCTGAACCAAAATTCATGTATTTTCTTACGAATTTCATTTTTGTTACAATCATCCACTTTTTCGATGATTGATAATCGTCTTTTCTTATTTATTGGTGAAGATACTGTGCCAGAAGACTTATACTCACTCAATGTTTTTCTAACTGTTCCAATTCCGATACCACTTTCTTCTGACAATTTATCTACTAAATCTAAATACTTAATATCAGGTTCTTTTTTCTTGAGATCAATGTATAAATAAATAATTTTTTTTTTTTGGTCTAAATGAACAATCTAGAAAATATAATAATATA
>NW_020271210.1:53197-65550 GCF_002803265.2 Melanaphis sacchari | reverse complement strand
GCAATTAATAACAATATACCTTTCCATATTTTCTGGAGTCATATTGGCAGGGCCGGATTATGGTCATAATTTAAGGGGGGCTATTACTTTTATTGAGGCCTTTTCACCTAAAACAATTTATTAATTTGTAATAAATATAAATTAAAATAAGTATAGCATTGTTTATAAGTATAACATTTTATTCTTATATCATATTATACATTTTTCGGCATATACAATAAAAAAAATATACACATATACAGTGGTCGCCGCTTATTATAATCACGGTTAATGTTATCAAACGTTTATTGTTATCGAAAAGTATAAGTACGGGCCGAATGTATACTTATATGTGTAAATTATGTCGGCTATTGTAATCAATACGCCGCATAATATTATCAGTTTGAGGTCATAAAATCATCATTATGTAGTTATTAGATAAAGAAAATAATGTCTAAGTTTTCGTCGAATAGCTCATAATAAAGATAAAAATGTCTATACACATTAATATCATTTTTGTTCTTACACCATTCAGACAGTACCGTCGCTGCCCGTCGACCAGTATCGCGTTTGTATGCACCCGTGTCGTGTGTGCGTAAAAATGAGTGAAAAAAGAAAAAGAAATGACCTAACAATTTATGATAAATTGTCAATATTACAAAGTTACGACAATTTACCAAAAATGGGACAGCGAGAAGCAGCTATAAAGCTACAAATTTCCCAACCGTTATTGTGTAAATTATTAAAAAAACGAGTTGAAATAGAAAATTCAGCAACACTTAATAAAAATCCAAACATAAAGAGGATACGCAGTGGGAAAGAAGAACAGGTTGAATCAGCATTATTATTATGGTTTATTAATGTTAGAAAAAATGATGCACGCATTAATGGTCCGATATTGCGTCAAAAAGCTGAAGAACTTGCAAAAAAAATTGGTATAGAAAATTTTATTGCCTCAGAAGGATGGTTTCATCGCTGGAAGAAACGAGAAAATATTGTTTACAAACGAACGTACGGAGAACAAAAAGACGCGGATTTCTCGGCAGCAGAAAATTGGTTAAAAACTGAATGGCCAAAAATTATTTCAGAATATACGCCCGACAATGTTTATAATGCTGATGAAACCGGGTTATTTTATCGCGCCTTGCCTGAGCATTCTTACTTATTCAAAAATGAAAACGCAAAAGGCTGTAAGATATCAAAAGAGCGCATCACTGTCCTATGTTGTGCGAGTATGTCAGGTAAAAAACAAAAACTTTTGGTTATAGGGAAAAGTAAAAATCCTCGTTGTTTTAAATCTGTAAAATGTTTACCAGTTGATTATTACGCCAACACAAATGCTTGGATGACATCAGTTATTTTTAACGAATGGTTAATAAAGTGGGATAAACAATTAAATAATAAAACCGTTTTACTTATTGACAACTGTCCTGCACACGTGGTTAGTGTATCTTTAAAACACATTAGAATCATATTTTTGCCAGCAAATACAACATCATTAATACAACCATGTGACCAAGGAATAATAAAAACCTTGAAATCATATTATCGCAAACAAATGCGGACAAGAATAATAGACAATATAGAAAATACAAATGATCAAGAAAAATTGTCCGCTAATGAATTAGCAAAACAAACCAACCTCTTAGATGCATTACATCTTATAACAATGGCTTGGGACCAAGTGACAGATAAAACAATACGAAATTGTTTTAAACATGGAGGTTTTGCAGAAAGTGTCGAGGGGGAGGAAGAAGAAGAATATGAAGAAGTAGACTTAGATTTTGAAAATTGGTTGAAAATCGATGAAAATATACCTACTACATCAAATTTTACTGAAGAAGATATTGTACATGCTTTATCACAAACAAATGAACCTGGAGAAATTGAAAATGAAGAAACAGATACTGAAAAACCTCCAAGTTCTTCGGAAATGAGAGAGGCTCTACGAGTATTACGAAGGGGAGTGCAACAACATTCATCAAATTTTGAATTACAATACAAATACGAACATTTTATCAATGATCTTTTAACGGTAAAAAAAAAACAGACATCGATAAAAAAATATTGTTCAATTTAATGGTAGTACCTACATAATATATTATATTTATTTACATTTTATTTTTTTTTTAAATTTTAAATTACCAATTCATACCTACATATGTACTTTAATTAGAAATAAATAATAATAAATAAAATAATTATACTTTTAATAACTATGTTTAAGAATAATGATCATAAAATTTGATGCAACACTAAATTGTTATTTTTTTCGTTTAGTATTATCAATCGGATTATGTTATCAGTTATGTCCCGTACCAAAGTGATTACATTAAGCGGCGACTACTGTATTTTTAATATTATATAATATTATGTTTGAAAAACTTTTTCCTGGATTTTTCCTGGGCAAATTGTCTTATAATATTTTCAAATGAAATATTCATAGTCAATTCACACTCTATTGAAAGAATTGATAGAGATGTCAGTCTTGATTCACCCATCATACAACGATATTTATTTTTAATTATTGTTAGTGCAGAAAAAGATCGTTCACTTTCACAGTTAGTAACTGGTATACTTAAAAAAATTCGGAACGCTACATAAATATGTGGAAAAACGCCCGAGAGATTATCTTCAACAATCATTTGTAACATGTTAATTGGGTTTTTTATTAATTTATTATCTTCCTTGACTTTAACCATACCAATGAATTGTTTCAATTCGTCGTATAGACTTTCTTCTAAATCACGAGAGTAAACTTTGACTAAATTATTTACGGATTTTTTCAATAAATTATCATCAATCACGTCCAAGCGAGTCAAAAATCCAAAAAGGTTTGTTATATTGTCATAAGCTGAGCTACGTTTTTTTAATTCGGTTTGCAATTTATCAATGATAACAAAAAAAGTGTTGACTCTAAACGTATCTCTACCTTTTAAACTCTCATGACCTGTAGTACCATCCGAATATTTTTTAATAATTTTACGTTTGTTTTTTCCTCCATTAGACCATTCTTTATTAACTGAGATACTCAATATTTTTGCTTCATCTTCAATCGCGTCAAAATCATTTCTGAGTTCATCAACAAATGTTATCAACGATTGTAGCATACTATTACCAGTAACCATATCAATTTCAATTCTTTGTAAATAAACACTCGTAGCATTGAATCTGCCTAAAACACGTTTCCAAAAAATAGTCATAAAAGCTATTTCTAATTTTATTAACTTTTTCTTAATTGAATTGGCATCATGACGAGTGTCAGCATTTTCATTCATATCTTTAGAAATGTCAGATAACGTATTATATATCACATCATAATTATCAGCTAATGCTTCAATAGCATTATTACGACAAGACCACCGTGTACTGGAGAGACTTTTTAAAGTCTTACTACTTTTTTTACTGTTTCTTAATAATACATCCCATCTGTGCGTAGAGGCTGCAAAAAACGCATATAATTTTTGAAGAATTGAAAAAAAATTGATTGCTTCTAAACATTCTTTTGCACTGCAATCTCCAACTAAATTTAAAGAATGTGCGACACATGGGACATAAAATGCTAAATCATTTAGATCTTTAATTTAAGCCTGTAGTCCATGATATCTTCCAGACATTTTGGCAGCATTATCATACGTTTTCGCACGACAGTTGGCAATATCGATACCACTTCGTTTGAGAAATTCTAAGACAGTCGTAGCTAGAGCTTCGCCAGTATGGCTATGAAAAGAAACAAAGCCAAGAAATCTTTCATGTACCATACCATTCAAACAATAACGTATGATTATCGACAGCTGATCAATATGGGCAAGATCTGGAGTTGAATCAACGACAATACCAAAATACTTAGATTTAATAATTTCATCGACAATGTGATCAAACACTTTTAAAGACATGATACCAATAAGTTCCTCACAGATAGTTTTTGATATGTAAGACACACTGCCCCTGCCTTTGTTACCATAATTTTCTATGTGTGCTTTCAATACAGGATCAAATTTAGCAATCAACTCAAGTATTCCTAAATAATTACCATTATCCGTAACTCCAATCACTTCATGACTACCTCGAAATGCAAGACCTCGTGTCGAAAGAAAACGAATAGCTTCAACAACGCGTTTTAAAATATCGATCCAATAATTTTCTTCTACTTCTAATTGTTTCGTTAACTGTTTATTAATATTTGTTTTATTATTCAAACGATGAAGCCATTTCATCGTGCATACCTGGTGTACAGAACTGTTTTCATGACCACTAATTCTTTCATCGCCCTTCTTCCAATTTGAAAATCCATTTTTTACAAAAGGATTCATTGAACTATTACTATTGAATAACATACAGACAAAACAAAATACGTTCCCTGTTGATTCAGAGTACATCAACCATAATCGTTCGTGTTTCTCTCCATTCACCAAAGTTCGTATAAAAAAATTACAAGAAAAATACCTTTTTTGGTTTTTATAATCTCGTAAGGAAGCTGAAAATCCGTTGTTTTTATTTTGAAAAAATGTCGGTCCTAATTGTATACATTTTTCTCGGACGGTTTCACTCATTGACGGCCACAATGCAGGATCATTATTTATTTCCAACTCCGTCAATATTTTCTATTTATATGATATTAAATAGTATTAACTATTAATACTTAAAATAAATATTTTAATTTAATTATGTTAAATTTACTTTATCAGTGTTTGTATCAATTTCGCTGACGGTGTTTTTCATTTTTTGCTCAAATGCAGGATTTTCAATTGGTCGAAAGAAATTTGACAATTTAGGAATTTTGGCTTCGTACTCATTTCTAATTTTCAGGGCTCTTCGTTTTGAAGCACCAGATTCATGTTTTCGGAAAGACATGATTATTAAATCACACTTGATAGATAAATTCAATAATTTTATAACGTTTTAAAAGGGGCTTTAAATATTATATGATAATAAAGTAATAACAATCGGAAATCTCAAGCTAGCGTCTGCGGTCTAAGCTAACATAATCAGTACTGCACCTACGGGCTGCAAAAGTACGTGTTTGTCGTTCATCGAACGTGTAATGTACTAGGTTTTTAAAATAAATTTAACTGATTATATTTATCGCGTTGACGGATCGGCCGGAAACACGTTCGATAACGACGATAACGAGTTACAATAAGAAGCGACGACCATTATACCTACAATAAAATTGGGTCTTGTGTGTCGGTAATGAAGTATTCAAGTCCATAGTCCATTTTCATATGACATAAATTAAAAATTAAGTTATAATAATATTTTGAAAAAAAAATGAGTTGACACACTGTGGCCCCTTTAAACTTGCGGCCCGGGGCTATAGCCCCCCCTAGCCCCCCCCCCCTTGATCCAGCCCTGCATATTGGTTCTTTTTTCACTTAATATCATTTTATATGTACTAAAGGATCGTTCCACGTCCACAGACGTTATAGGTGCATATTTCATGCAAGAAGTCATCATAGGTATAAAATTTTGAGGTAGTAAACTTCCTTCTTTTCCAGATAAAACATCTGATATCTGTATTAATATTTTAAAGCCACCATTTTTGTTTATTAAATCACAAACTTTCTCTTTAATAATTCTTCCATTATTTCCAGATACCATTTCCATGTTTAAAATAGTTTCATCAACAATTTTGGTCGCATCAAACAAAGATAAATTAGATGACTCAATTTTTTAATGCTTTTAACAAGAATAAAAAAATTAGTTTTAATATATGTAAGGTCAGTTTTAACAGAGTCTAACTTAAGCATATCTTCACATTTTTTTATACTGACCACATTTTTTTCTTTCAATTTTTCAATGATAATTATTTTTAGTTGTTCAAAATTATCAGCAATAAAGGTGGCTGCTTTGATCCAAGTACCCTACCTAGTGAGTATAGGTTCTGGTGGTAAGGCTACATTTGGCAAGACATTTTTGTATACTTCTACACGATGAGGCGCTTTCAAGAACACTTTTTTTAAATTATTTACCAGTGTATTAACATTTGGAAATAATTCTCTCACTTTTTCAGCTATTCTTTGAAGCATATGCGCTAGGCATGTGACATGTATCATGTTGGGGAAAAATACATTTAATGTCTTACCTGCCTTTATCATGTAGGGGGCTGCATCTGATAATAACAGCAAAACTTTTTCGTCATTACCACCACTAGGCCACAAAATTCTTAAGCCATCATTGATGAAACGTGAAATAGTATAATGATTTGATTTTTATAGTTTTTTACTAGCAATTAAAAAGGGATTTCAAGAGTTTTCACTACTTAACGCACCTATTAAAAGATTAGCTATGTAGTTACCATTAATATCTGTTGTTTCATCCACAATTAAAAAAATATAGGAGTCCCCAATTTGTTCTCTTATATTTTCAATTGTTTTATTATAACATGGCTCGAGATAAGATTTTCGAAGTAAACTCTCGTCTGGTATATGTTGATTCGTGTATTTTTGCAAGAAATCTCTTAATTGCGGAACTTGAAGTTTAAACCATGGTATATTGGCAGCTACTAAGCTCAAACAGAGATATTCGTTGAAGTTATTGGTTTTTGATTTGTATACATTTCCTAATAGCATTTGTTTTTTATTATTTAAGGTTCGTTTCAATGAATCTGCATGAATTTATGTATTAACGTGTTGTGTAATTTGGAATTTTTTATTACACGGTACTTGTCGATCACATACTTGTCAGTAAATAACTTTTCCATCAGTTGTAAACACAATAGTGTCTTTGTTATATGGTTCAATCCATTGATTTATCAAACACTTAGTAATTGTTCGTATTTTAGACATATTTTCAAAATGTTTTTAATTTACACTAAAGACAAGAAATAAAAATATTAAACAACAACTTCACTAAACAGTAAACAAAACGTGATAGCCGATAGGTTTTAAGTACACTATATAGTACAGTAGTACGTGAAACGGCAAAATGTCGCGAATCTAAATCAGTATACATATTACTTTTCAAATTTGCAGTGTAGCCAATAAATAAATGCTAAATTTTTATATCACAGAAGTAACTTTAAAAGTAATTTAATTTGTCAGATAATAGTTTATTAACATTGTATCAAACTAGAGAAGATAAAATTCTATACTGTGTAGAGTGTAGACGGTAATTTTTTTCGCCAGTATAGCAATTACAGTTTCCAAAATAAAAACATGAGATAATTTGATTATCTACTAAGATTATAAAAAATAAGCACATTATATGCACTTATTAAAAAATATTCCTCAACCTTCCAAATATGCCATTATATGCAAAATTAAATTTAGTCTATGGAATCAGTTGGGTCTGAATCGCCCACATTTCAAACTCTCGTTTAAGTGCATACACTCAGTATGAACATGCAATTGCATACAATTCCGGTCTCTAGTAATCACCCTCCGTTATCCCCGACTCGTTTAATGTGCTAAAAAATTCTTCTTTCGGTGGGGAGACTTGGCTCGTCCAACTTATCCCAGCCATCCGAATACTAATGACTAGTGGCATATCCCAGACATCAAAATATTTCGCTATCTCGCGTTAAATGGTTCTTAGGTAGAGTATCCAACTTTGATGCCATAAACCTACACGTGTCTACAAATCGTATGGTAAACGTATCACTGATATATTTTGAAAAAGAAACGAATTTTTCTTCACTATTAGCAATAACTTTTATACTATTAGTGTCATAGCCTAATTCAGTTACAATAAAGTGGGTGTCGTAATTAGATAAATTATGAAAAAAACGGGGAATAAATTTTGGTTATTTTAATTTGAAATTACATCGAGAGCATAACGATTGTCTAAATCTCCCAGTAAGGTGACAATGATAGTTCGGTTTCAACCGTTATAGTGTTCGGACGTGCGTGGCGTATCGTATTCGTTATCTGTCTGCTCATTAGTAATTGAACCAGTATTATCGTATTAATAATACCTATTCAAGCTGCGTCTCTGTATACTTTAAACTTTAAACTCGGAGTGTTTTGTTTTTAAATGCCTAACCAACTTAGCAGGTTTCATTGCTTCATTGGAAAGTATTTAGTAACACAAAACACATTGTGGTTTTTGTTCAATGTCTGTACCTGCTTGCACAAATCCCAGGTTTAAATATTCATCACAATATTTACGTTTTTTGGCTTTATTGACACTAGGACTAGATTTTGAGCAAGATGGCTTGTCAAGGTCAGGTGGGACAAGGGTCTGTCTGCCGCCTCCATTAGTTTCAATCGGCACTTCAGTTGCACGTACAATACCCGTTTTTAACCAACGATACATAGCTGATAATCTGAGTAATCAGTGATTACTAAAGACTAACACTCAATTTTTTATTATTATACTGTAAATTTACTATATAATAATATATTGTAGGACATAAGTCATTAACAACACAATATTCCGCGACGCACAGTGGTATCAAATAAGTATGTAGCTGGCCAAAAGTAAAAATTTTTCCATTGAGTTAACAACATATAACTATATATGTGTGTTTAGTAGTACCTATAGATAAAGTTAATGACTTTATAATCGACAGTTAGAATCATACCTCTTGACATTAGCTCAATAACATCATTTAAACTGCTGACTTTAACGAGAAAAGTAGTCAGACACGTGGTATTTAAAAATTATTTTTTTTTGGTATCTCGTTTAATTTAAATTAATTACTGTATTGTAATCAAAATGGATGATATTCAAGGTAAGTTTTCAATTATATTATATGTTTTTTAATCCGAATTTTTGTGATTAAATTATGTATTAGTAAAAATATGCTAATATTTTTTATTTTTCAAAAGGGTGGTAATAATTTTGGGGAGTTCTTGGAGGTTCGATTTTTTTTTTCTTTAAGCCAAATACATTAGTATTTAAATAAGCTATCGATTATTTGCCCAAATTTGCCCAAAATTGAAATATTAGTTTTATTCTGTTTAGATGTAAGTAATGATCACGATACGAGAACTGTAACAAATCGTTGTTTGTTCGAATTTCTCACAAATGGAGGATTTATGTTACATAAAAGTTCTGAAACTGCACGAAATGCATTGATTATTTATTTAAGACATAAGCTAGGCGATAAATGTAATTTGGAAAATGAAGAATTTGAAAAATCGATTAAAGGAAAAATAGAAGAATTTTGTAGTACTTTGCATAAAAAATGGAAGGAATCCAATCGCTGTACTAAAACATTTGTAGTTAAAAATGAAAACTGGTTACAATTATATTTTAATATTAGTGATTTGATAAATATACAAGTTGGACCAAGTGGAAGGCCACGTAAACGTTTTATAGATTTAAGTGAGCGGTCTAAACGTAGATATGTGGAAAACGTAAAAGCAACGACTTCGTCAGAAGAGTTAATTTATGCAGCAAAATCTGTACTGTATACTGAGGGAAAACGTACAGCAGCTGATCTGTTAAAACAATCAACTTTCACCTCTCCCGGGCGCGCTTTAAAAATTAAAAAAACCTACCTTAATGCACAGAAATTTCAAATTACTCCATATAGTGAAGATGAAGCTTTGGCATACATAATTGATAGCCGTATTACAAAAAATGCATATCAACAAACTCGAATAGGTGCAAAACAAAGAGGTGCTAATATTTATCCAAGTTATAAACGGATAATTGAAGCAAAACAACGTTGTTATCCAGAAGGGATAAATGTGAGTGAAGTTAGTGCATCAATACCTTTGCAACAGTTATTAGATCATACAACTAAACGTTTATGTGAAATACTTGATTTTTCTCAGCATGAAAATACTTTTAAAAATTCTGAAAATTGTATAGTAGAGTTTATATTTAAATGGGGTTGTGATGGTAGTTCTGGCCACAGTGAATATCATCAATCTTTTTCAGGAAACGAAATTGAATCAAACATTATAAATGATACAAGTGTGTTTATGTTTTGTTTAGTCCCTTTGCAATTGATATTACATACAAATTCAAATGAAAAAAAAAATGTATGGTTAAATCAAAAACCTTCATCGACCAGTTACTGTCGTCCGATCAAATTTTTATTCGAAAAAGAAACAAAAAATAATATTTTAAAATATGTAAAAGAAGTTGAAAATGAAATTTCCAATTTAAAACAATTAGAAGTTAAGATAAAAGATGATTTGGTAAATGTTCGTTATACTATGATACTTAGTATGGTGGATGGCAAGGTCATTAATGCGTTAACAAATACGTCTAGTGCAACATGTTTTATTTGTAAATGCAATCCCACAAATATGAACAAATTAGACAGTATGCATGCATTTGAAATTAATGAAGATAATTTAAAGTATGGGTTATCGTCTTTGCACTTGTGGATAAAATTTTTGGAATGGATTTTGCATATCAGCTACAAATTGAATTCGGCAGAAACTACTAAACGGTTGAGTGAAGAGCAAAAAAAGTTAGTTTCGCAAAAGAAAGACGAAATCCAAAAGCGATTTTGGAATGAAATGGGGTTAAAAGTAGATAAGGTAACGCAAG
The DNA here is from genome assembly GCF_002803265.2 of Melanaphis sacchari. Classification (NCBI taxonomy): domain Eukaryota; kingdom Metazoa; phylum Arthropoda; class Insecta; order Hemiptera; family Aphididae; genus Melanaphis; species Melanaphis sacchari. The sequence goes on along the minus strand of NW_020271210.1, from coordinate 55,119 downwards.
GATCGGGGACATCTAATACTGGTAATGTGGCGAGACGGTTTTTTAACAACCCCGAAAAAGTAGCCGATATTACTGGTATAAACTTAGAATTAATTAATCGAATATCTACAATTTTATCTGTAATTTCTAGTGGTCGTGAAATTGATACAGAAAAATTTGATAATTATACAAAAATTACAGCACAACTTTATGTAAAGCTATATAATTGGTACAGAATGCCACCTTCTGTTCATAAAGTACTAATTCACGGAGCTCTGGTAATAAAATATTCTTTGTTGCCAATCGGATTTCTTTCAGAAGAAGCGCAAGAGAGTAGAAATAAAGACTACAAAAGGTATCGTGAACACCATACAAGGAAATCTTCACGAATAAATACAAATTTAGACTTATTACATTTTCTTCTCATTTCATCTGATCCTCTAATTACTTCAAAAAGAACTTTAACTAAAAATCCTAAAACTGAATTATCAATAGATGCATTAGATTTATTAGATGCTTCTAAAGAAAAAAATAAGGAAAGTGATTCAGAAAGCGATTTAGATTCCGAAACAGATTCGGAATAAAATAATCACATATTGGAAAATCAACTTAAAGATATTAAAAACTAAGCAAATACTTTTATGTATATTATGTATTTTATGTTATAATGTATACTGTTGTATTAAAATGTAATATTTTGTGACCATACCAACTTATAATACTTGTTTTAAAAATAGCATATAAATATAATTAATTTCATAATAATATGGTTTAAGTAAAAATTGTTTAAATGGTATAATAAAGTTCAAATTAATTATTTAAAATGTAATATTATGTTTTAATTATTATTATAGATACTTAACTCAATTTTAGGAACTTTTGCATATATATTTTATGAAACAGATATTTTGGCCACCTAGAAAGGCGATCGAGACCACTGTGCGACGCGATGCTAAACGACCGAGATGGCTGCGATGGGCAACTAATATTAAATACTATTATGGTATTATACGTATCTACGATTAACGATGACCGATTAGCCTGTCTTTGTATTTGTTAGTTATCAGTTTTCGCCGAGTATCGATAATAATACTGGTAAATACAAAATTATAAAACTATTAATTGATTAAGTGGTTATATTGTATAGAATCTATACATAGATATAGATATAATATAGATTATAGAAAGTGCTTTCAAACACAAAATAACGTTTATTAACAGCAACCTATATTTGGATTGGGTTGGGTTTGGGTTAGCTCCACGGACCCCCTGATATGGGCTCGAGGACCCCTGGTGGTCCGCGGACCACACTTTGAGAAACTTTGCTTTAAAATATACTCTGCCGTTCAACGTATGTCATCCACCTCGGGTGAAGCAGGCGATAAGCCTAACAACCCAAATTCCAAACTCAGAGTCAACCTCCAAAAATCCAAAAATCATTCAGAATGGAAAGTTGTACAAAAAAAAAAAAATAATAATAAGTCGTCAAATATCACTCATTCAACACCGATTTCGCCGAATTTTCAACACATCATCGAAAAAAACCCTCAACTACAACTACCTTCAGGTACACAATTTCAATTTAACGATTCTAATATGATACATGTCATTAATGGTAACGATAATATAATTACGAATCCGTCGGTCGACCGCCACTCCGTCGATATGGATTTAGATAATTCACTTAATAACTCGTGCGATAAGAACGGTTCTGGTCACGCGACAGTCGCTAATGACAACAGTTCGTCGAATGTCAACAGAATTCCAAAGAATACTAATCTTACATACACCTCCTCAGAACAATTAAATTCGCGTGGTCGCGATTAAACTTAATTAAATTTTCGGACAACTTTTCCGTTGTCCCGGTTATTATAATAGAAGCAATTTCGGATAATAATAACGTTGGAAAACTTCATCCTATGAAAGTTGGAAAACTTTTTTTT